>NC_091625.1:26066863-26369893 GCF_027580195.1 Bos mutus | reverse complement strand
CAGTTGTGGTACACGGACTTTGTTGCTCTAGGGCATATGGTATCTCAGTTCCCTGATCTGGGATTGAGCCTGTATCCCCTGCACTTCAAGGCAGATTCTTAACCACTAGACCAACAGGGAAGTCCCTAAAAACCTCTAAAAATTTTATAGAAAAAGTTAATCTTTAATGTGTAGTCTTTAAATGTGTTTGGTTTGATATGAGATAGGGCCTCTGCAAGTATGTCTAGTCTATGTTCAAAAGTAACCTACTGACCCACCTGACTACAAGTAGATTCCAAACCATGTACCCAGTCTCTTCTATCCCTTTATTCAGACCCATCCTTAACATTTACAAGACAAAGCAGTGTTTAAATGGAATCTCTTGCCACATGCCCACCTTCCTCCCCATTCTACTTCATCCTGCACCAAGAAAGATTTCATGCTCTGATGGACAGCCAAGTACAGCCTCCTTGCTTCCAGAAATCGTCCTAGGAATGTTCACAACTGCATCTCTTGTGTCTCCTCCATTGGCAGGTAGATTCCTTACCACTAGCACCACCAGAGATATGGCTAAAGAGCCTTTACTTTAAAAGTGAAGGCCTTTAAAGCATGGGCTCTGGATAATACTGCTCTTACTTTTCCATACTCCCATCATAGACTTCAATACTACCTAAAATATTTTGTTTGTTTTTTATCTATTAAAATATATATATATATATTGCTACCACTGGACTCTCTTCTCCTAGGCAGCACAGTAATAAAGAATGCACCCAGCAATGCAGGAAACGCAGGAGACTAGGATTTGATCCCTGACTCAGGAAGAGCCGCGGGAGGAGGAACCCACTCCAATATTCTTGCCTGGAGAATTCCATAGACAAAGGAACCTGGTGGGATCAGTCCATGCAGTCACAAAGAGTCGGACACGACTGGGAACACAGCACACCAGTAGACTAATAGCAGATTTTGCCTGTTATGATACCTAGAATAAGAAGAATCCCAATAATAAAATAGCTTCTGGCTTATAGCAGATACTAAGTAAATATTTGTTGGAAAAAAAAATGATTTTTTCCACAACAATTTCCTGTATAAGGATGGCATTTACATTAGAAAAAACATGGTCTTTGAAACTGGATAAACTTAAATCGAATTCCCTCTCATTCAATTATTAGCCATGACCTTAGTTGGTGGGGATAAAACTAAAATCTAGTTTAATGATATTCCCTTCATTTCCTTCAGATTTCTTGCTTTTTAAAATTTTCCTGCTTTAGCATGTTCTCTGTGTAAAACTGGTTTGCTACCTGTTAGTGTGTTGCCAAACCAACTTAGCATTGTAGTTCCCAAGGTGTGATCTGTGGAACCCTGGCAGAAGAGGGGTCCCAGGATATTTTCTGGAGATCCACAAGGCCAGCACCACTTTTCTGATGAAATAGGTGGTGATATTAACAAATACAATTTTCAGATATTATATAATGAAATGTATAAACCATCTGGAAAATCTTTATAACTCAGTGAACCAGTATTTTCCAAATGACTAATGCATGACATTCCAAAATCAAGCATGGGTAAAAGATCCATTTAAGGTGCAAGACAAGCCAGTGGATTTAAATGAAAATGTACTATAAGTTCATTGACACGGTTTCAGATTTCATGATGCAAGTGACCTTTAGGAAACTATTAATATCAACCACTGAATTTTGGTGTAGTAACAAAACATAATCATGATTACTTTTAAAAGCCTGTTAAAATACTCCTCCCTTTTCTAGCTACGTATCTGTATAAAGCCAGACTTTCTTCATATACATATATTTCTTCATATACATGTCTATATTTGAACAACACGGGTTTGAACTTTGAGGATCCAATTACATACATGTTTTTCGACAGTAAAGACAATACTACTACATGGTCCATGGATGACTGGATCCATGGATGCAGAAGAACTGCAAATAAGGAGGGCTGACTGTAAGCTAAGTGCAGATTAACCTCTGCATTGTTCAAGGGCCACCTGCACTTCGATTTAAACACGTCTCAACCAGCTGAACACAGAAACAGATATGAAAGTCTAGCTGTCTTATACATTAAAGGGATTTTCAAAAATGTAAAACAATGTCTTTTCACTAATTTTTGCGTAAGTTTCCTTAAGAATATTTTTCATGAAAAATGAACTATGTTGGCCTATATTAGGCTTATTATTGTCATTTTAGATCAAGTAGATATTTTTAGTTATCTATTTTAATTTACAGTATAGCAAATCAATAGATGTAGCCATGTAAACAAAAGTTTTTAGGGTGTTGTTAATATTTAAGAGTGTAAAGAGTTCCTGAGACCAAAGTGTGTGAGAACCGCTGACTTAATGCATTGTGACCAGTATCTTTTTTTTAAATTAAATAGAATAAATTAAATAGAATAGAATAAAAAGAACGCTATTTTTATATTATTAAAATTATGTTTTACATTAAAGTTTTTCATTACATGGATAAATATAGTTTATTGAAACCTCATTTCAGTTATGTTGATGTGTATAGAGGCATACTGGATCACAAGATGAAATTTATTTTTTACTGTTGCAGTCAAAATGTTTGGGGGAAAAAATGTACTAGGTCATCTTCTCCTTAAGAGCAGGAACTGTGCTTTTTCATATTTCTAGGCCAAGCTACTTAGCTCAATGTCTGACACATATACTGACTCAATAAATAAAGAATGGATTCTCTATTTCTTTCCATTTCCACACCTTATGTATCAGCAAATCCTGTTTGGCTCTGCTTTGAAACTCTACTCAGTATCTGACCACTGACCCCAGATTCATGCCACTCTCGTTTCTGCCCTGCGTTATTGCAATGTACTGTTTATCCTTGATTCAGCTTTTTTGCCAATAGCCTATTTTTCATACAGACGCTAGAATGATCCTGTTGCCTGTCTCTGGTGTCAACCCTTATTATTCTTCCCCTTTGCTCTTTCCCCTCAAGCTACCCGGGCCTCCTCCTTGTTCTTATAACATTCTGGCCTCTCACTAAGAGATTTCATCATCATAAATTCTCCATTTGCATCTCCAAGGACAATCAATTAGCACCCCTCCGCAGTCGCCTTTTACCACCTGCTTCCCTACATCACATTTTCCACAGCTTTGGATGAATTTCTCCACTCTCCCCTTGAATTGCCTACATTGCCAATTGCACTCATCTTCTTGCTGCTACTGCTAAATCAGTCGTGTCCGACTCTGTGCGACCCGATAGACGGCAGCCCACCAGGCCCTGCCGTCTCTGGGATTCTCCAGGCAAGAACACTGGAGTGGGTTGCCATGCACTCATCTTCTTAGTACTGTGTAAATGGTAATGGCCATGCATTACCTTAACTAAATGCTAATGAGAACTTGGAAGAAAGCAGTTGAGAAATTAGCAGCACTTGCATCTGGCTATTGCCCATAAATCAGATGTGAACATAAAAAGGGGAACTTGACTGAGGTAATAAATTCAGTAATAACCAAATAAAGTTTTCTGGAATAAAAAGTAAAATTCTTCAAATGAACCAGATCTAAATTAGACAATTGGAAAGTTAGAAAACAGAAATATAAATAGATATTTTAAAGAAGTAATTTCAGTAAACTAATCCATGTCTTAAGAGAAAGCTATGAGTTTATCTATGAAGCGGTATTAGAGAAAGACACGTGACTAGGGTCACAGAGGTGCTGACTCTCTACCTTTTCCTGCATATCAAACAAATTCTTGAAGTTCTTGTTTTAAAAATGATGTGTGTCTTGTAGTCCATAGGATCGCAAAGAGTTGGACATGACTGAGCAACTGAATTGAACTGAAGAGTTTTGATGTTCAATTGTTTGAACAACTAGGCTCTTTAAAATTTTTTATTTCACTATGCTTCTATGTTTTCTGAACATTCACAGAGCCTCCTGTCAAATGGAGGTAATAATTATTTTTTTCTAGAAGTAATAGAAGACATACACTTAATTTCTTAGGAATTATAAATCCCTTTCTTGAAAAGGGCTTCCCTGATAGCTCAGTTGGTAAAGAATCCACCTGCAATTCAGGAGACCCCGGTTTGATTCCTGGGTCGGGAAGATCCCTGGAAAAGAGATAGGCTACCCACTCCAGTATTCTTGGGCTTCTCTTGTGGCTCAGCTGGTAAAGAATCCTCCTGCAATGCAGGAGACCTGGGTTTGATCCCTGAGTTGGGAAGATCCCCTGGAGAAGGGAAAGGCTACCCATTACAGTATTCTGGCCTGGAGAATTCCATGGGCTGTATAGTCCATGGGGTTACAAAGAGTCAGACACGACTGAGCAACTTTCACTTACTTTTCTTGGAAAAATCACAGGGAACAGTAGACTTAGTAGTTATTTCTCAGATAGCAGTAAATAAACTTTTTTTCTATACATGACTAACTCTTGGTCCTACTCCAGCTCCAAAATGATTGTAAACCTCATCTGATTTTTGCAACATTTCTTTCACAAAGTAATCGTACTTTGTGAATTTTCTTAGGGGCTTTAAGGGACAGAAAACAAAGCTGGAAGAAACTTTTATCATGTGTATGATAAAGGAAAAGGCCAAAAACAGAAAGTGAGGGGCAAAAAGAAAAACAATGAATATTCAGACAAATATAAAGTTTAAAAGTGCATTAATTAAGATGGCTAAGGATAAAAAGAAAGCAAATTCACAATTAGAAAGAAAACCAATTGGCAGCTTTTTTAGACCAGTCCACACTGGAGTCTGACACTCACTGATGTCACTTCAAGCCTGAGACCTAGTCCTACATACTTTGCAAGTTTATTGTTTCAACTCACTCTGGGATGTCCCTAATCTGCTTTTTTCCCAACTCTAATGCCCGGGATGACCCGTGCTCTTAATCAAGACAGGATGTGGGACTGTAGCCAGCATAAATCTATTCTGGTAGAACAGAGATATTGAGTTCAGGGATTAAGAATGTCCAGCATTGTAGCATTATTGCCTTAACTAATTTTTTAACGAAAGACATGAACCAAAATGATAGTACATAGAAGATGAATGGAAAATACATACTAGAAAAAAATAAGACTACATCAATATTAATGAGTAATAAACAGGTAGTTAATTATTTCTCTATTCATTCTATTACTTATTCAACGATCATCTATTACATGCCTCCAGCTACTGTGAGAAAAGCACAGAAGGGATAATATTCTTTTCCTTAAAGATTTTACAGTCTACCATCTGATTGTACCTGCAAACCTTGTTACAAAAGCTAATAAGTTTAATAAGTTACTAATAAGCATAAATAATTATGAACAAGTTTACTATTTAATACCTCTTAAATCTTTCAAATACTGCAGTGAACATGTAAGAATAATGTCTTAACAGAACTTTCCAGACATAGAAGTCAGCAAACGGGTGAGTAAAATTCATGAATAAGGGGGGTGGGGGGTGGAGCACAAGATTAGAACACAAGAATTTTACCATTTTGGGGATTGTGAAATCATAGCTGGTCTATGAATTTGGGTTGCTCCATTTTTAGAGTAAAAGAATCGCAAGCAACAAGAATAGAACATAGAAACAACAGAGACGGCGGATTCCATAGAGCCAGCTAAAAGTACAATCTCATCTAAAAGCCGATCGCGTTTAATCTTACAGGAGCTCTATGATGGCTGCCCTGCAATTAAGCTCAATTTGCAGCAGAGCGAAGTGAGCAGTTGAGTGCCCTTGGTCATGCAACCGCTGAGTATGCGACTGGGGATCAAAGACTCTAACATCCTCTCACATCATAAAATGTACTGCCCCTAGGCTTCTTTGAGCCTCGTCCTAATCCTGTTTTCCTAATGGCTGTTTTGTTTACTGGATTTGTCAGTACTTTGTTTTCCCGGCTAATATGATTTGCACCACAAGAGGCACACAGACTGTAAACCTGGCTTCTGTTAGAGCCATAATGCCAGGGGACCCACAGCATCAGAGAGCAGCTGTGTTATCTCCCCAAGTCACGAAACCCCCCCAGGTCTCAGCATCCTTGTCTGTAAAACTCAGGGGTTAGATTAGATTATCTCTGAGCTCAAGGGTTCTGTTGTTGATTTTCCATTCTGGGAAAAAAATTATAGAATTCACAGATGCTTGCAGCATATAATTGATTAAATCTCACTAGATCATTTTTATTCAAGAACAAGATCCAGAAAGATGCTAGTAAACATAAAAAGAAGAAGAAAAAAAAATATTCTCTTTGTTTCTTATCATCTAAAAGTACTATCTGCTTTTAGACAGCTATTAAAAGAAACCATGCAAGTCTGAGGAGCGGAAATTAGAATTTTGCGGTAAAATATAGATAACACTAAATTTAAGTTTTGACTTAAAGCGTACAGTCCTGTGGCATCCACTGCATTCACATTCTTGGGCAATCACCGTCACCACCCATTTTCTTCCCCAACTGAAGCTCTTTAAACATTAACTCCACATTCCTCTTTTCCCCAGGCCCTGGCAGCCATCATTCGACTTTCTGTCTCTATGAATCTGACTACCCTCAGTTCAGTTCAGTTCAGTCGCTCAGTTGTGCCCAACTCTTTGCGACCCCATGAATCGCAGCACATCAGGCCTCCCTGTCTATCACCAACTCCCGGAGTTCACTCAGACTCACGTCCATTGAGTCAGTGATGCCATCCAGCCATCTCATCCTCTGTCGTCCCCTTCTCCTCCTGCCCCCAATCCCTCCCACCATCAGAGTCTTTTCCAATGAGTCAATTCTTCGCATGAGGTGGCCAAAGTACTGGAGTTTCAGCTTTAGCATCATTCCTTCCAAAGAAATCCCAGGGCTGATCTCCTTCAGAATGGACTGGTTGAATCTCCTTACAGTCCAAGGGACTCTCAAGAGTCTTCTCCAACACCACAGTTCAAAAGCATCAATTCTTCGGCGCTCAGCCTTCTTCACAGTCCAACTCTCACATCCATACATGACCACAGGAAAAACCATAGCCTTGACTAGCTGGACCTTTGTTGGCAAAGTAATGTCTCTGCTTTTGAATATGCTATCTAGGTTGGTCATAACTTTCCTTCCAAGGAGTAAGTGTCTTTTTTTTTGCAGTCACCATCTGCAGTGATTTTGAAGCCCAAAAAAATAGTCTGACACCGTTTCCACTGTTTCCCCATCTATTTGCCATGAAGTGATGGGACTGGATGCCATGATCTTCGTTTTCTGAACGTTGAGCTTGAAGCCAACTTTTTCACTCTCCACTTTTACTTTCATCAAGAGGCTTTTGAGTTCCTCTTCACTTTCTGCCATAAGGGTGGTGTCATCTGCATATCTGAGGTTATTGATATTTTTCCCAGCAATCTTGATTCCAGCTTGTGCTGACTACCCTAGGAACTTCATTGAACTGAAATCATACAGTACTTGTCTTTTGGTTATTGGCTTTATCATGTATAATGATTTCAAGGTTCATTCATGTTATGAGATGAATCACATTTTCCTTCCATTTTAAGACTGAATAATATTCTATTGTGTGTAGGTACCACATTTTGTTTATCTATCCATTTTTTGATGAACACAGTTGCTTCCAACTTTGCGCTGTTGTGAATAATGCTGTACTGAATAGGAGCGTACTCAGGTTGAGACCTCGCTTTTATTTCTTTGAGGTATATACCCAGAAGTGGAATATCTGGATCGTATGGTAATTCTATGATTAATTTCTTAAGGAACTGCCAGTAGTTGCACCATTTTATATTCCCACTAGCAACACATGAAGATTCTAATTACTCCATATCCTCCCTAAAACTTGTCATTTCTCTGTTTTTTTTTTTTTTTCAAAATAGCTATCCTAATGGATGTGAAGTGATATCTCATTGTGGTTTTGATTTGCATGTGGGCTTCCGTCTACGGGGTCGCACAGAGTTGGACACAACTGATTCAACTTAGCAGCAGCAGCAATGAGTTGTAATGTTGAGCATCTTTGAATGGGCTTGTTGGCTGTTTGTATATCTCCTTTGAAGAAATATTTATTCAAATCCTTTGCCCATTTTTAAAATCAGATTGATTGGGTTTTTTGTTGTTGAGTTATTGGAGTTCTTTATATATATTCTAGTATCAATCCCTTATCAGTTATAGGATTTGCAAATTTTTTCTCCTACTCTGTAGACTGTGTTTGTACTGTCACTATTGTCCTTTGACCCCAAAATTCTTAATTTTAATTTAATATTTTAATATTAAATTAAATTAAATTTTAATTTAAATTTTAATTTAATATTTTAAATTAATTAATTTAATATTTTAATTTAATAATTAATTTAATTTAATTATATTAATTTAATATTTTAAATATCTAATGTATTTTTTTCTTTGATTTCCTACGCTTTTAATGTCATGTCCAAGAAATTATTGCAAATTCAATGTCATGAAGGTTTTCTGAAACCGTTAGGTGTCATTTCTAGGATTCTGAAGAGCTCTGGTACCACAGTCCTTTATGTCTCCATGCAGAAAGGAATTCAGTAAGAGGCAAAATGATAGATAAGTGATTTATTACAAGAGGACACTTACAAGGTTCACAAGCTGGCAGACAAGCGTTGCACTGCACTAAGTACTCATCGGGATACATTTTTATAATCAAAGGAAGAGAGGGGAGGGGAAGGAGACCTTCTTTGTCTTTCTTGAGTAGACATTATGTTTCCATCATGAGTTCCTCCTCCAGGTAGGACAGAGGAGTTTTCTTGTTCCTATATGGTTAGGCCAGGATTGTCATAATGCTTTGGAAAAATTATTTTTCCAAATAATTGGTCTCAGTACAATGAAAAAACTGAATGGAAACTTTTGAGCACTTAAAACTTTCTAGGATCATATAAATATTCTATTAATATGTATTCATGCTCAGTTGCTCAATTGGGTTCATGTCTTTGCAACCCCATGGACTATAGCCCACCAGGCTCCTCTGTCCATAGGATTTTTCTGGCAAGAATATTGGAGTGGGTTGCCATTTCCTCTCCCAGGGAATCTTCCTGACCCAGGGATAGAACCTGAGTCTCCTGTATATCCTGCACTGTAGGCGGATTCTTTATTGCCGAGCCACTGGGGAAGCCTTCAGTACAATAAGCATCTTTCATTTTGAAAAAGTCACCTTTCCACAAACAATTGTGTTTTGTATGAACAGAGCATGTCCTAGGGTCATTAACTTGATGACACCTGGGCAGGTTGTAGGCCTTATTCTCTACTATTGTTTTATTGTTTGAGGGACATTGTGCAAAGAACATATCTTATGTGTCAAAGAGCATGTTTTGGGGTTCATTAACTGAGCTCGCTGGGAAGGATATAAGTCTCATGTCACCATTGTTTCATTGTTTTGGGGCATGTCTCATGTTTCTGTTTTATGGTTTTGATTTTATTGTTAGGCAAGCCAATCTGGCTTTGATGCTAGGTGATTTGTTCTGCTTTATGAGTTAAGCAAGCCCACATTGTTTCAGAATTTTCCCTTTACTTTCTTGAGTGATCATTAATCTTACTGTGGTCTCCCAAAGCCCCTTAAAGTTCCTCTTTATCTCCAGTTCCCTAATGGGGTTTCTAAGCTAACTATTTGATTATCCTACTCTATCCCTATCATGTCCCTATGTCTTCTAAGAAACTTATAACTGTAGCTGTTATGTGTAACTCTGATCTGTGTTAATTTTTGTATATGGTATGACTCAGAGGGTAAAGAATCTATGTAAAATGCAGGAAATGCAAGAGACACGTGTTCAATCCCTGGGTCAAGAAGATTCCCCTGGAAGAGGGTATGGCAACCCACTCCAGTATTCTTACCTGGAGAATCCCACAGACAGAGGAGCCCGGTGGGCTATAGTCCATAGAGTCGAAAAAAGTCAGACACAATTGAAGCAACTGAGCATGCACATAAGGTAAAAATACAACTTTATCTTTTTGCATGTGTATATTCAATTTTCCTAATACCATTTGTTGAAAAGGCTGTCCTTTCTCCATTAAGTAATCTTGGCACTTTTGTATAAAGTCTTTTGGCTTGGGCGTTTATTTCTAGGCTCTTTATTCTACTCCATTGATCTATGTGTCTGTCTTTACGACAGTACCACATTGTTTTGCTTTCTGTGCCTTTGCAGTGAATTTTGAAATCAGGAAATATGACACTTCCAACTTGTTTCTTTTTTAGAAGACTATTTTGGCTATTTGAGAAAAACTAATTTTTAATGAGGAAATAATGTCACTTAAAAGTAAGATTAAGATAATGATTTTTATCATAGACATACAATAAAATATTCTATTCATGAATGAATGGGAACTTGTTCTCAAGGAGCTAGTTTTCTGCTGGGAGAGATATATTCTAAATAAGATACAAAGTAAAAGTTCAATAAAACAAACTAATAACTAAGAAATGAGGGAAATTTGAAAGAAATGAGAAACTATTTCTGGTGAAGATTAAAGGAGAAGACTTCCTTGAGCAAATACAATTTGATCTAGTTCTAAAAAAATAGGAGACCATGATGAAGCAAGGCATTTTTGTTGATTAATTGGTTCTTCTACAGCTGTTTCTACCTTGCTTCTATATGCAACAAAGGGTGTTTTCAACCTGTTTTTACATTATTTTAAAAGCTGTGATTAAAAAGTAAACACACATAACTGCCTAGATAATATCCTATATATTGTCTCCTCATATTCTTTCCCAATTTTGAGGAAAAATTGCATGAGTTTTTTCAAATGCTTTCTAAATTAATGATTTAAAAAAAAAAACAACACCTTATTTTAAAAGTCTGTCATAACACATCATCAAAGAAAATATATAGATGGCAAATAAGCTCCACATCATATGTTATTAAGTAAATGCAAATTTAAACAAAAAAATTCAACTACACACCTATTAGAATGGCCCACATCCCAAATTCTTGCAAGGATATGAAATAAGAGAAACTCTCATTCATTGCCAATAGGAATGCAAACTAGTACTGCCACTTTAGAAGACAGTTTGATGATTTTAAAAAACCTTATATTCTTTCCATATGACTCAGCAGTCATGTTCCTTGGTATTTACCCAAAGGAGGTAAAACCTCTGTCTACACAAAAACCTACACGTGAATATTATAGAAACTTTATTCATAATTACCAAACCTTGGAAGCAATCAAGATGTCCTTCGGTAGGTGAATAGATAAATAACTTGTAGTATAGCCAGACAATGGAATATAATTCAGTGCTAAAAATAAATAAATCTGAGAAGCTAATCTGAAAAAACTGCATAGTTGGAGTCATATGACACTCTGAAAAAGGCAAACCTATGGAGACATTAAAAAGACCAGTGTTTGCCAGGTATTGAGGGGCTGGGGAAATGAATAGGTTGAACACAGAGAATTTTCAGAGCAGTGAAAATACTCTGCATGATGTCATAATGACAGATACATGTTATTACATTTTGTCCAAACCCATACAATCCCAGGACCAAGAGTGAACCCGAATGTAAACTCTGGACTTTGGGTGGTTATGATGTACCAATGTAGGTTCATCAGTTGTAAAAAAATGTACCTCTCTGGTGGGAAATATTTATCATTGGGGAGGCTACGCATATATGGAGAGTATATGTAGGTAAATGGGAAATCTCTGTACTTTCCACACAATTTTGCTGTGAACTTAAAACTACACACACAAAATAAAGTCATTTAATGCCTGTTTTAAGTTTCTGTTTAAGATGACAAAACCTTTCTGGACATAGTGGTGATGGTTATATTATATTATGAGTGTACTTAATGCCAGTGTATTGTACATTTAAAGATAGTTAAAATGGTAAAATTTATGTTATGTATATTTCTCACTAGTTTTTAAATCCTGTTTATTGTCTCAAATACAAAATTTTGCTAAATGGAAACTTCCTACAGATGTACAGATTAAAAAATATTATGTGTAATTGAAGACCTGTGGGAAATATGAAGGATATGATAGCAGACCTAGAAATATTGGAAATAGCTGCTTTGTACAGGTGACTTTATGTTCCAGGGCAGTAAACTGATAATGTGTCATTTAAAGAAACAGAAGGGCTTCCAGGAAATTCAGGGAAGTTTACTAGAAGATTTTAATTTAAATGATATGTTTAAAATCAATTAAAGAAAAAGATAATTATCTAATTCCTCAGGCTAAATCCCAGGGGACACATAACCAGAAAGTCACATAGGTGAAACAATTTTTGACATGAAAATAAAGAGATGAAGCCTTGTGCTTAGTTAAGATTTTTTTCTCCAAGAATCCGGAGGACTAGAAGAGAGGATGCAGTTCAGGCCTGGGGATCACCAGAAAGGACCCCAGAGACATTTGGCCGTCTCTTAACCGTGAATGAATTCTCCCTCCCTTGTGACTTCTCTCAAAGATGAGTCACGAGTCCAGTCTTCAGCTCTCCCTGTCCTAAAAGTCCTCAAACAAACATTCTCAGTCCAAAAGAAAGGATTATCTGTACATGAGGCTTCCCTGGTGGCTCAGAGGTTAAAGCATCTGCCTCCAATGAGGGAGACCTGGGTTCGATCCCTGGGTCGGGAGGATCCCCTGGAGAAGGAAATGGTAACCAACTCCAGTATTCTTGACTGGAGAATCCCATGGACGGAGAAGCCTGGTAGGCTACATTCCACGATGTCGCAGAGTCGGACACAACTGAGTGACTTCACTATTCACTACTATTCACTATAATGATGACCACCAACCTGAGAGAAACAAGGCTGTGAGGCTCTCAGTTCACCCAAAGTAGGCATCCAGTATTTGCAAGTTCCGGGGCCAGGCAGTGGAGGGGGGGAAATATTACAATGGGTCAAAAAACAAAGGTGGATCGTGATGGTTATATTCACCAATCTGATTGAGGGAATGGTTTCAGTGATATATACATATGTCAGTTTCATCAAATGGTTCTACTTAAGTATGTGAGGTTTAATGTATGCCAAAAATTCTTCAGTGAACCTCTAAAAATAAATGTAAATAAAATGAATGCATTTAAATAAAGTATTTTTTTTTAAAGAAGTTGCTCTTTCAGATTCCTTCCCACTGAAGTATAGATTAGCTTGATTAGGCTTGACTGGGCTTGCTAGATTAGGAGCACGCTTACACGTTTACCAAGTGTCAGCTAAGATCCACTGTGTGTGGTAAAGAGAAGAAAGTGAACAGGACAATGTCTTTGAAGAGCTTTTAGCATAAAAAATCTTGACACACTCAGTCATTGCAAAATAATTCAGTAAGTATTAGACTTGCAGTGTTTTCATTCACTGGGTAGCCACAGATGAAGCAACTTCCATAAACCCATTCTAGGATCTGGAAGGCCATAAATGAGTAACATGCTTTGTGCCACTGCGGGACCCCAGAAGTGAAGTGCAACCAGGTGAGAGACAGTGAGCAAATGTGTATATAACACTCAGCATTACTGAGCCCTTTCCATATTTCAGTCTCTCCCTGAAGCACTTGGCTTCTGTGAGCTCACTGAATCCTCATCGAACTTCTTTGAAATAGGAATTAGCATTCTCATTCTAAAATGGAGGACTCTTATGGCAAGAGGTTAAGTAATTCACCCATCTAGTTACATCATTTTCAGTAGAAGTATTTCCGTCAGATAAATAAAATCCTTTTTTGTTGTTGCTTAAAAAAATAACATCCACATGACAGAGAAAGGTTATGTACAGAAAGCAGTCCCTGTGGACATAACTACAAATATGATTTCCTCTGAGCAACCAGAGCAAGAGAAAAAAAGAAATGATTGATTTGTACCCTGCATTTCTTAGATACAGTTTGAATATTTTGATTACAGCTGCCGTGCATTGTTTTGCAGCAAAAAACAAAGGAATTTTCTAAGGTCACGCAGCAAGAATAATTCAAACTCTTGAGTCTTCTTACTACAAATGTTATACCCTTAAGCATCATATTGCTTTCTGTCCCAACTCCAGTATAACATATGTAGAAGGCAAGTCTTTGCCCCTTCTCAAGTCTCAACCCCCTTTTAAGTAATTCATCAGAAGACGTTCTTGAGCCCCTGTTGAACCATAATGAAATCCTGTTTACTGAAAGAAATATGGAAAGTGCCAGTGATATTAAAACATGTTCCAATGCTCCTCCAGAGCCTTCTGAGAATGGTGCTAGCAGTCCCTCAGGAGCTCTGGGTTGCATGGGAAGATCTTGCCTTGTGACTAGACTCACTGGGGAAATCGAGCTCTGAGAGCACTCAAGCAGAAGATCTACATTGGTCTTTGGTTTGTTGTTTGCTTTTGGATTTATTTTCTTGATAGTTGGAAGCAGCTTATCTGTACAACCCTCCAAGATTTATTTACCACCGTTTCAGTAATAAAAGAGACCTAGAAGAAAAGGAAACAAATACGGCAAGTCTACATTTGCAGAATTCATTTTCTCTGCATGGAAACAGAAGGCTCTTTCTGTAGTCTCCTCCATCTAAGTTGGGCTAGAATTGTCTTCCCTTATAAAACAAAATACTGTAAAGAAAGTATAAACAATGCACATATAAATAAAGAGAACAGTAGATACATAAATATAAAATTTGGGAAGCCCATTTGACGGTTCCAACCACAAAGTCATTCTCTTTCTATATTTAGTTATCAGAACAGGGATTTTCATTGCATACACATAAGAAAGACTTTTGAACAGAAAAGGTCAAACTGGAAGTGTCAGGGAATTGAGATATGACTTTAAAACAGCAGTAATAATAGTTTTGAAATGGTAAACTTTGTAATGCATGAATGAGCTTAGAAGTAGAATATTGTAGTCTAACTTCCCTTGAGTGTCCTTGCTCTGCTTAAGTAAAAGCAAGCAGCACCGGATCCATTTTCTTTTTCCCGTGAGCTCGCCTTCTCTAATTAAGGGAGATAGTAATGGCACTTAGATTTCATCTGATCTGACTTTAGGTAATTATGGTTCATTGCAGCAATTACAAGTTACATTTATAATGAACAATAAAGGGAGAAAACCTTTCAAATTCAGTTTATTAAGCTTTGGCAACCTTCAACAGAACGAGCAGTCAAGATATATTTACTGGACCATCAAATATTCAGTGAGAATGTCGAATTAAGTCTAAGAAATTCATGCCAAAGGCTCTCTTAATACTGTAACTCTAAATCCATTTTCTCCACAATCCTCCCCTAATTTAGCCCAGAATAGTCCTGCCATTCTAATGCTTCCTCAGCATTGTATATATAGTTCACAATATTAGTTTGAATTGTCCATAAAATATGGCTCTTTTAAATAATTTCATGGGATTTTTTTCCCGTGTGAATAGTCTTTCATGTCTATGTACATTCTATAAGGGCAGAAATCTCCATCTCTGTTTCTTTTGCTTCTTTTTGTAGTTTCCATGCAAAGTCTTCTCTTGTCCACATGTCTCAGTGAAATTCCTTCTCTATGAGCCCTCTCCATCATCTCAAGATCCAGCTGGGACCCTAGTTAATTTCAGAAGTTTTTCCTAAAAACTAGACCCTTCCCCACAACATTTCCTGCATCTACCATTTACTTCACTCCTATAGCATAATGTCTCACATCATTAAGAACCATTAGTTCCTTCAAAACAAATAAACAAAATTGGCCATTGTGCCTGCCACCTATTATCAAAATTCACCCATGCAGCCAAAGAGTATTTATCAACTTCACTTTAGAAAATGACCACGTAGAACGATAGCTCTTTTAAGTTCACTCATCTAAACACTGTCACTTCTTGAAGAATTAATGTACATCTTCACATCTTCTATCTATAGATGGAAGAGTGATTGCTCATGGGGTGGCTTTTTGTTAAGTTTTCTCTAAATCCTGATATTTTAAACAAGTTTTGAGTCATATTTGTTAACTCCCAGTGAAGCACACATGAGTAGAAATTCATCTGAATTTTTTTCTCCTATTATTTTTCAGATGCTTAACTGATGTAAATTTTAAAATTTTTGACTAAAGTGTTTGTTCAATATTTTAATATTTAGATCATTGTGCTATCATGAGAAAACATAACTTAATAAGTTCTGCCTCTGATATAGGTTCTTTTGCTAAGAAATTCCATTTTTAAAGTTATGTAACCTTTAAGGAATAGTGTTTTAGGCCCTATTTGTTGGGGGGGGGGAAATCTGGTTAGATTTTGGAACTTGAAAATAAGATAAATTATTATCTTTTATACCCTCACATGCCAAGAACTGACCAAAGTCTTCTCTTGGTATAAAGGTTTTCACCACTTTTCAAAGATGTTAAATTAATACTTAAAATATAGTCTTACTATGGCAGCTGGCTATAGAGCTTAAACTGTAAATTCCCAAATAATAAAACAAAACAGTGGACTTGTAATTGTGCTGACCTTTGAATCTTTGCAACATGTCTCCCTTCTGAGAGAAATCACTTAAAAACCAAATTAATCTCTTTGATACATCTACAGAGTACTTTCTTGGATAAGCCCCAATATTGATTGGAGTGAAATCAAAGTCTGTTCTGTAGAAGGAAGAGTCATCATGAGGTCCTGAAGTCTCCTTTAGAAATACAATGCTGAGTTCAGGACGGTCCCCCATGTCAGTGATGCTCCTGGCCCTGCTAAGGGAGTCTGCCTGGCTATCAGCCCTTACTGTTAAAGAAGCCCATGGCCAATCACGCTTTTATTATGTTTGGCCACCCTCCAGACACACCTTCCAATGTTCTATGCTTATTCTCAACTACATATATTTTTTTACATATTTTGGGACCTGCAGACACAATCCCAGAAACTCAATGCATGAAACAGCCTTCATACATATTTAATTTTTGACTCATCTAGGCGCTAAAGCAAGTTAATAGTGTGAAGGATTTTACAAACGGATCAGGTAAAACTGTTTTCTTTCCAGTTGTAAAGTTTTCCATTCTATTCCTGTCTGAAAGGGAAAATCTGTAGCAATAATCAAGTTAGCCATTGTCCTTGTCCCTTAGGTCTTTCTTGGTCTATGAAATTAATGTTTTAAACACTAAATATTTAGGTTTGGAAAGAGCTGAATTGTTCTGGTTCAACATAGCAATCTGGAAAGAACCTGAACTCAGCTCCTTCCAGAGAAACACTGAATCAACAGCTATAAATAGAACAATTTCCTCTGGGGGGGGGAAACCCTACAAACTGGCAGAGCGACACCTTTGCATTGAGCAAACAAGAGGGAAGCCACAATAAAGCAGCTGCTGCTGGGACCACTGCTATATGGCGTGGCTCTGGGGGCCAGCGGGGCTTATGTTCATGGGTCCTACAGGGCTGCACCCAATGAAGAAAGTGTTCTTAAGCAGTTATCACCCCTAGTGCACTAGAGATGACTGTAAGAGGAACAGATTCAGGAGCTCAGTCTTCCTGTGGAAGAAGTCTATTAGCTTATTATCATAACTGCAGCCCGCGGGGCAGGCTTCTAATTAAACACATATCTAAGGACTGACGGTAAAGCTTTTCTGAGACCTGGGAGGATGGGCACTATCTTAACACTCACCCTCTGCCACACTCTAGAGCACCAGCCTGTCTCATTCACCTCACTTCATCTCATCATGTAGGCATCTTATCTCTCATTACTGCAAGGAGATTGAGTATATATAGTACAATGGAATATTCTGAGAGAGGGAACCACATTCACACGACTGTTATTGCAATAGTTATATTTGTCCTGTTTAATTTTTAGTTATAGTCATTATTCTCACAGTGCCTAATTTATAAATTAAACTTTATCATTGGTGTGT
This sequence comes from Bos mutus, assembly GCF_027580195.1. Lineage (NCBI taxonomy): Eukaryota > Metazoa > Chordata > Mammalia > Artiodactyla > Bovidae > Bos > Bos mutus. The sequence goes on along the minus strand of NC_091625.1, from coordinate 26,352,284 downwards.
ATTAAGGGACAAACATAGTATATACAGGGTTCAGTACTATCTGCAGTTCCAGGCGTCCACTGAGGGTCTTAGAATGTATGCTCTGTGGATAAGGGAGGACTACTGGACTCTATCAAGCAAAACTATCATTCAGAGTTGAAGGAGGGGTTTAAAGTTTTCCAGACAAGTGAAAACTAAAGCAGTTCAGCACCACTAAATTGATCTAGCAAGAAATGTTACAGGAAATTGTTTTAAGCTGAAAAGAAAAGATGTTAATTAGTAACAAGAAAGCATATGAAAGTCTAAGTCTCACTGGTAAAGGTAAATATATAGTAAAACAGTAGTAGGTTAGTCACTTATAAAGCTAGCCTGAAGGTGGTTAAAAGACAAAAGTAGCAAAAAGAGCTGACTGCATGCGCTCTAAGTCATGTCCAACTCTTTGCAACCCCATGGACTGTAGCCCACCAGGCTCCTCTGTCCATGGGATTTTTCCAGGCAAGAATACTAAAATGGGTTGCCATTTCCTACTCCAGGGGATCTTCCCAACCCAGGGATGCAACCCGTGTCTCTTGCATTGCAGACGGATTCTTTACCACTGAGCCACCAGGGAAACACGAATGATAGGAAAAATGGACCAGATGGAAAAATAGCTTAATTTGTAACATTAAAGGGGCAGAAGCAAAATTGTGTGAGTTGTTACCAAACAGCTCCTAAAGAGCAACAAGGACTTCTTATCCCATTAAATTCCAACAGTACGGTAATCGTGGTGATGCTTTGAAACTGCAGTTGTGACATGAGTCCAATAGGACTCAATTGATATGCAAATTATGTTACAGAATGCACGCACACACATGACTTTAATAAATGGTGCATTCTTTAAACCTTTTCATTGCTTGTTTAATTTGTCTAGAAGCAGCAAAATTAAAACCAAAATTACATGGTAGTTTTGCTCACTCTTCTGTTACTCGTCTTTCAACCTAAAGTCCTTCAGTTTCAGGATTACAAGCAATTACTTCAAGAGAAGCTGTTTCTCCAATCACCATCATTTTACTTACAGCTGAGGTAGTACTGCTAGGAATCATTTCTTACGGGCCTGACTCCAGTCCTACACGGAGGGTCACTCAGTTGAACAATATGCTCACCCAGCCCTTGTTTCATCCCCAGCGCTCCCCATGAATCAAGGTCCCCAGGAAGAGTCATTAGTCATCCTAGCCTCTCACATGCACTTTGCTGGACATGCTGATGCACACTCCATTCTGGAAAACACCCCAGCTTCTGCAAAACACCGTCTTATCTAACATTGACATAATCTACCTACATACGCCCTTAAATCCACCGGCTTATATAGTTCCTCTTAAGAGCCACAGAATTGGGATCTTTTAAATAAAGCATGCCTGAAGTAAATGCTGTAGCAATAAAATAAACAGGTCACACACATGACGGCCACCATGCTGTCATGCAGAGCAATGAAGGAGGGCATTCCTGGCAGAGCTGAGGTATAGCCAAGCTCACAATGGCGTTTCTTTTGAAAATGTGTGGGCTGCTTCTTGCTCTGCACTCTAAATACCCTGCAGAAGGTCAGGATTTAATTTGCCAGCCTTCCATTTCAGGGTAATTTGAAGCATGCTTCTTCTGAGCCTCCTCTCCCCCAACGTGATGAAATGAAGTCCATAGAGCATATTTCCACGAGAAAGAGACATCTGTAGTTGTGCCATTACACTGGCGTCACCTCAGCATTCCTTTCTACCTACCAAAACCTTTTCGAAAAAGGGATTCATTTAATCTCCTTTTTTTTAATGTGACCCAATATGTTTTCACAAATGGGAGGTTTTCTCAAATGTGGCATTCATAACAGTCTGCGTGGGTTTGTGGGGCATGAGTAAATCAAACAGGGAACCTCACCGTTTTGACAGTCTGATTTAACTGGACCATTTTAAATCACTGTGAGCAGCAAAAGCAAATACAGAGAAGCCGACCAAGGAATTTTTAAGCAGGTCCAATTGAACCGCATGTTTATTCACACAGACAACCTCAATCACCTGAAAAACTCTGAATTTAATAATATTTCATGCTTTTAGGGATTTCATTGGCAATGTGAAAGACAAAAATTACACTGTGCCTCACAAAAAGAAATATTTGTGGTTAGCATAGATACGGCTGCATGGGGTCTAGCTCCATCAGTCCCAGCCTTAGTCACCATATCATCTATCCAAAAATCCCTGAGAGTATGTTTGGGCCACGACTAGATTCAGTCGTTTGATTAACTCCATAGGAAGCTTGATGCATTGAAGTTCATTTTGTTGCAGGGAAGAGGGACCCCTTCCAGGGCCCGAAACTGGGCTCTTGTCTAACACTCAGAAAAGAATTGTCCGAGGAGACACATGTGCTGACAAACCAAGAGATTTTATTGGGATAGGGCACCCGGGTGGAGAGCAGCAGGGTAAGGGAACCGAGGAGAACTGCTCTGCCGCATGGCTCGCACTCTTGGGTTTTATAGTGATGGGATTAGTTTCCGGGTGGTCTTTGGCCAATCATTCTAATTCAGAGTCTTTCCTGGTGCCGCACGCATCGCTCAGCCAAGATGGATGCTAGCGAGAGGGATTCTGGGAAGTGGACGGACACGTGGTGTCTCCATTCGACCTTTCCCGAACTCTTCCTGTTGGTGGTGGCTTATTAGTTCCGTATACCTTATCAGGATCTCCTGTCATAAAACAACTCATGCAAATGGTTACTATGGTGCCTGGCCAGGGTGGGTGGTTTCAATCAGTGTGCTTCCCCTAACAATTTGAGTCAGTCTACACTACTGATTTTCTATTTAAGCATCAAAAGGCAAATGATTCGATTGTGTTTCATGCAGAATAATTAGCTTGTAATCTGTGCATTTGGGCTTTCCTGTTGGCTCAGATGGTAAAAAATCTGCCTGCATTGCAGGAGATCCAGGTTCGATCCCTGGGTCAGGAAGATCTCCTGGACAAGGAAATGGCTGCCCACTCCAATATTCTTGCCTGGAGATGCCCCATGGGGTCATGAAGAGTCAGACCTGACTGAGTGACTTTCACAGTCACATTCAATCTGTGCATTTAAACAGAAGGCTGACTTGGAGGAACTAGCTTTGATCAGACTTATTCAACCAAAACAGATTCAATTTCCATCCTAGTTCTATAATTTGGTGATGTCAGTAGTTGATACTTCAGTCTTGTGTTGCCAGGACTTAGTCTTCTGAAGATGTATTCCAGAATACCTGAGGATCCCAAAGGAATAACCCAGCAAATGTGCTTACTCCAGAAACCCGTTAGGAATTTCCCAGCTGCTCCAGAGAAAAAGAGACATTCTCTCACATTTTGCAGCCAGCTCTTAAGACTTAATGGTTCATGTAAAGAGAGGAATTGGTTACCAAGTAATCAGAGTCTCTTTACTGTCAATAGAAATGGATAGAAGGTCTAACAGTTAGAAGGACATCTATAACCAAGATGACTTACGATAAGGAAACACAGATCTATTGTTCTCCCAATTCCACAAAGTCATCAAAAGAAAAGAACCTTCTTCAGAAAAAGTAAGTACAGGTAAAAAGAGAGAAGAATCTATTTGATAGAAAAGAAAAAATCCACTTCAGGAATCTTTAATATATCAAGAGAGTCTCTCTAATGTTTTAGAAACTAGACTCAATGAGGCAGGAAGCCCAGGCATGAGGAGATCTTAAAACATTGTCCATGTCTAAGAATTCATAATTTTATATTCAGACATCATACTGTAACTGATTTCATAATAGCATGAATAATTTTCGCATCAAGTTAGCAAATATTTTTAAAAGCTTATTGTGTTTTCAGCTTTGCTTATCTTAGAGCGTGTAATATTTTTTCTTTGTGGTCTATGTAAGTTTGTGTTTGTGATTCTATTTCCTGAGAGTCACCCTGTCTATGTCCTGCTTTAGCTCTATCACTTTGTATATACAAGAGTGATTATGTCACTTACCTGCCTTGAAACTCCCTTTCTCTCATCATTTTCAGCTCAGAATTCAAAGCCAAAAAGACCGAAGTTTGAAGCTCATCCCAAATATTTAATACTCACGTGACTTAAAGGCAAATTGTTTGATGTCTGCAAACTTTGACTTCCCTACCTGCAAATGATGACAATAATATTTTTCTAGTAAGGTTACTATGAAGATAAAATGAGAAAACTAATGCAAACCACTTAGAAGGCAAGAATGACAAAAATGCAAAAGAAACCCTACTATTCTTACATAAGCAGAAACATATTATGTTTTTATAAAGTGTCCATTTCTGCCTTTATGGAGGTTATATTCTCATGAGAGAAACAGGCAATAGATAACTTAATTCCAGATAGTGATAAGAGCTGAGTAGAGTATAAAACAGGGTAAAGATATCATAGTTGTGAAGGAGGCTGTTTTAGATAGTAGGGAAGTCTTCTCTGCAGGCATGATATCTGTCAAGAGATCTAAATGGTGTGAAGTTAGCCATGCTGTTATCTGGGGGCAAGAAAGGCAACAGGAAGAGAAGGAAAAGGCCCAGAGGAGGAAATGACTTTGGGGGAAAAGAGCCAAGGTATCCCCATCGTGGAGGAGTAGAAGGGTCATCTTAGAGGAGGCAGGCTGATATTTGTTTACTTACCTCAGAAAAGCCAATGAACGGTCTTGAGCAAAAGCAAGACTTCATCTGATTTGTTTTTAAAAATCACTCCAGTAACTTCCTTAAACTATTCAATTACCAAGAATAACAACACTTTTCTGTTTTCTTTGTATCTTTCCTGTGCCTTTATGAGCCTTTTCCCAAGCACCTATTTTACTTCCTTTCAAAAGACTCCTGTTTCTGTTTCAAAACAACTTCGAGAGAAAATAGACTCATATTTTGGATGGGGAAATAGTTGTGGCTTCAGTATGTCTTGGGAAAAAATGGCATTTTTTGCAATCAAATATGCTATATTAACATTTTTAAATGAAACTGATATTTTAGTTATCCTAATAAAGTATTTAGTGTGTTTCTTTGCTCAAATACTCATATGAATGTATTGATTAGGGTATTATTGGAAGCTAATTACTATCATCATAGCTGTGAAAAATATGTTGTCATCAAAATGTTGCAAACTTATAACTATTATAGCTGATTTTGTATACATTATTAAAGAATTTCTTTTATGTATAACTTTTTATTAGCTACTCTACTTAGCGTTAGATCAGTGGCCAAGAAATCAATTCAAGCATTCAACCATACCAGATGTGTAAAAGCAAGTGAACCTCTTACCACTTATTACCTGAATTTCCTCATCTTCAAAACGAAGATGCTAGATAGACAAGATGGAAACATTCAACTTAGTACATGCAGCATGTCATTTATTATCTAATCTTTTCATTTAGTCTGACATTTCAATGTATCCCTTAACTTAATTTTTTTGATTTTTTATATAAGATCTTCTTTCTTAGGTAACACCTGACTAGTTCCATGTAGAGTAAAAATGAATTTTTAATATTAATATTATCTGTTTAATGATCTTTACTACATTCCACATAAATTAACCTTTCTTGATTTTTCTATGTGACAATATGCTGCTTTTAAATTCTCAGTGGAAAATTATATTTTGAACAAGACCCTGGGAATTGAGGTAATGGTATTTTATGAACATTAACTAAACAAACTTCGCCTGAACCTAAAATTTTCTTTATACTCCAACCTAGTGTTCCTTATATCAAACTACAAAATAGCTTATATTTTTAAAAGTTGAAACTTACTTTAACTCCTCATATTGTAAGCATATATTGAACATCCAAATCATGTCTTGAAAACTTGAGCTTGGAAAATTCTTACTGCTGAATTTCTTCTGGAAATCTGGCCTTAATTTGCATTGAATTTCAATGACTTCCTTAAGCAAACACCTGGAGGGCCTCCAGTCTAATGGAAATGTGGGTCCACAGACACAATTCTGCAAAAACAGTGAGCTCCTTGGCAGTTTTAGAAAGGTTGAAAGCTGGCCATTATTCAGACCTCAAGCTGTTCACACTGTTTTTTTCCAGACAGTCAACGCAAACCAAGTACACGATTGCCCTTGCTTGAGCAAGAGGATTAAAGCTCAGATACTGCTGGTATTTGCGCAGAGGAGCAGTTTCACTGTCAAGATGAGTCATACCATGACTGAAGATGCTCCTAAACCTGTGGTTTTGGATGCTTGCCGAGTCTCCCAGCCCTAAAATGGCACTCCCTCCAGAGTCACTCCAATGGTCTAGATTGTAGACTGTGACAAGAATGGGGGAGACGCGCATAACCCAAACATTGCTATATTTCTCTGCCTCTACCCTAGGAGCCTAGTCTCATCGATTTCTTGATTTCCCTTCTACCTCTTTTATAAACTACAACAGTTGGAGTTCGTCCAAAGAAAAGTAACCACTGGTAGTGGATTTAGAAAAATGAGAATTAAAAAGGCAACTGCTCAACAGCAACAGAAAAGAGGAAATGAAACAAAGTTCACTACATGCCTGGAAAATATTAAATGATGCAGAACAATAGAAAATTTAGATAGAGTATAAAAGCATAAATCAGGAGAAAAGGAAATGGACTCATAAGCAGACAAGATTCTAGAAGGGTGTTTCTCAACCATACATGGTGTTACTGGGAACTTCAAAGTGCTTTACAAAGCACTGTGAAATTTTTTATAATGTGGAAAATCATTTCTGTTAAAAATGAAACTCCATAATATTACAATGTGAACACTTAGATAAGTAAGTCTGACAAAATGAGATCAAGCTGGCTCTAAAGAAGAAAGCATATCATAATATCCAACTGGTTTTAAGGAAAAATCACATATTTACAAGGATGGCCATGAAATTTGCTTTGTGAGTATATGAGAGCTTAGAGCAGTAATTTTTCTCAAAGGCATATTTCAGGAAGCTATCAAAGACATAATGTAATTCTATTCATGCCTTTTCTAAAGCCTGTAAGATCTTGTTACATACAGGATACTTTAATGTAAAGTTTGCTGATTTGTTTTGAGAATTTTAACTGTTTCAAATTTTCAACAAGTTTGTATTTAAAAAGGTGTCTCAAATACAAAAACTTTGTGAATCAATGACCAACAAGAAGAGTTATTTTGAGGTAAAGGAGATGAATATCACCCTTAGCCTGGTTCCTGATACTTTCCCCAGCACAACAGGCCACCAAGACCCTCCCAGAACTGACTACATGTACTGGAGACAAAAATTGTTTGAGAAAAATCTTAACTGAAAGTTACTTCTAAGATTGAAATTAATCTGACTGCAATTACCTGGTCAGTTTTAAAGATATCATTGGATTACTTTAAATGAAATGTAAATGATATGTTGACAGTATATCCTGATAGCTCTTCATAAGAAACAGAAGTGAGTCCATAAATTACAATTATTTTATTTTTCAAAGATAGTTTCTTTGGATTTGTATTACATGAGGTATTAACTTCAAATTTATTGAAGTTTAGCTATACCTCATTTGAATATTTGTACTATGAAAGTGAAAGTTAAGTCACTCAGTCGTGTCCGACTCTTTGCGAACCTGTGGACTGTAGCCCACCAGGCTCCTCTGTCCTTGGGATTTTCCAGGCAAGAATATTGGAGTGGGTTGCCATTTCCTTCTCCAGGAGATCTTCCCAATCCAGGGATCGAACCCAAGTCTCCCACATTGCAGGTAGACACTTTAACCTCTGAGCCACCAGGGAATCTTTCTGAATAAAATGAATTTCTTTTAGGAAACAAGTAGATTATGTGAAGTCAGGCATTAAAATAAATTTTATTTCATCTACTCTTGTTAAGTATAAAGACTTAAAAAAAAACACATAATTCTCAAATTTTTCCCCAAAAGAAAAGTGTAATTACATGGCAAATTTGTGACATGTCATGTTTCCATACAGATTGATCAAATTCAATTGCTTAATTTGATTATCTTCTAGAATATTTAAAAATTATTAATATTGTGAAACTCATATTATGAATGGAGCTTTGTGATACAACCACTCTAAATTATTTTCTTACCAATGCTCAATGCTAAATAAGGCTCCAAGTAAGAAAAAAAGAAATAAGAGAGGGAAATGATAAGCTGTTCTGTTGAGAATTATACATGATCTAATTGGGTAATACAATGACTTAGTCTTAATTTATTCCAACATTCACTTGTATATTAGAATGAACAGCTGTTTAATTTAATAATTTCTGCTGTAATTCATTTGCTTCCTGGTTATAGTTTTCATCTGCCTCTTATTTGTCATGTAATACTATGAATGGCACCCCACTCCAGTACACTTGCCTGGAAAATCCCATGGACAGAGGAACCTGGTGGGCTGCAGTCCATGGGGTCGCTAGGAGTCGGACACAACTGAGCGACTTCACTTTCTCTTTTCACTTTCATGCATTGGAGAAGGAAATGGCAACCCACTCCAGTGTTCTTGCCTGGAGAATCCCAGGGACAGGGGAGCCTGGTGTGCTGCCATCTCTGGGGTCACACAGAGTCAAACACGACTGAAGTGACTTAGCATAGCATAACAATACTATGAAAATATTTCTTAATTTCAATATAGCACAAAAGACTATTGCCCTATGTTTCTCTATGAAACAAAACATTGCTCTTGGTATGTCCATTCTTCTCATGTGATTGCAACTCTCAGTAAATTAGATTTTCAATTTAGATTTCTCCAAAACTTTCCCAAAGAACGTAAGACTAAGCAAGTCTCTTCATTCTGATTTTACAATTCCAGTTCTAAAACTATGCTCTCATTTTATTGGACTATTTTAGAGGCGACATAAAGTCAAGACAATGCATCTGTAGAAGTCTCTTCAGTTTCTTTGCTCTCATTGTCAATAATGGTTCCTCTCTTTCATTTACTTTTCTCAGGTCCTTGTTGAAATTCTGGCACTTTTACTATTTCTAAACTCTTGAAGGATAAAGTTATGCATGCTGGAGAGTTTTCACAGAGAAAATATAACACATCAAACATGATTATTTAGAAAGATGCCATGAGGTATACAGAGGCAGAAGAATGAACACTGTGCTGTAATCCCACTGATTTAAGTTAGTAATGGGAGGCTTTGAAAACTAACTTAAGAGACAATGCCTATGAGACCTTTAGAGATTTCCTATGACTCCTGACCTATAGGGGCTTCTCTCCTGTCTCAAAGGGTAAAGAATCCGCCTGCAATGTGGGAGACCCGGGTTCGATCCCTGGGTTGGGAAGATTCCCTGGTGAAGGGAGCGGCTACCCACTACAGTATTCTGGCCTGGAGAATTCCATCCTGGCAGGCTACAGTCCATGGGGTCGCAGAGTCAGACACGACTGAGCGACTTTCACTTTCAGTGACCTATAGACTGACATCTGATTTGTTGCAACAATGAAATCATGGTTGCCTACAGGAAATAATTGCTTTTTAAAATATTTTTAAAATTTATTTAGTTATCTATTTTTGGCTGCACTGAGCCGTCATTGCTTCACGGGCTTTTTCTCTAGTTGCAGCGAGCGGGATCTATTCTGTAGTTGCAATAGGAGGGATTCTCACTGTGGCGGCTTCCCTTGTTGCAGAGGATGGGCTCTCGGGTGTGTGGGTTCAGTAGTTGTAGCTCCTGGGCTCTAGAGCACAGGCTCAATAATTGTAGTGCACAGGCTTAGTCTCTCCACGGCATGTGGGATCTTCCTAGATTAGGGCTTAAACCTGTGTCTCGGGCATTGGCAGGTGGATTCTTTACTACCAAGCCAACAAGGAAACCTGGAAATAATTGTTGAATAAAATAAAATGCGATTAGCTATCATTACATTGCTTACCAACAAGGCAACTTAATATGCTTATAGTCAACAACAGTTTGATATCTTTGAAATACATAGATAGAAAATAGACAAAAGGTTATGATAGGAGAACTAAAAATAGTGAAAAAAGATATGTTAAGATGTTCAGTGTTGCTAGTAATCAAAGAATTACAAGCTACTTAGGAAAGGAAGGTGGGGTTTAGTAAATTAAAAAGGCAGGCAGGTCATTCTCTCAGAGTTTGTGGGCCTAGACAAAAAAAGCATTTATCTCTTTATACTATGTCCCATCAGTTGTAGAATTTTTTTTCTTCTTATCCTTATAAGAACCCAAATCAGTTCTTGCCTCAATTATCCCTTTTGTTTTGACTGTGAAGTTTTGGCCTTAAACAATATAACTTATGAGTAAACTTGGACAATTTTATTCAGCATTTATCATCTCCTTGTGTTTTTGAGGTTTCTTTTTAACTTATATGCAGAGTACATCATGAGAAACGCTGGACTGGAAGAAACACAAGCTGGAATCAAGATTGCTGGGAGAAATATCAATAACCTCAGATATGCAGATGACACCATCCTTATGGCAGAAAGTGAAGAAGAACTAAAAAGCCTCTTGATGAAAGTGAAAGTGGAGAGTGAAAAAGTTGGCTTAAAGCTCAACATTCAGAAAACTAAGATCATGGCATCTGGTCCCATCACTTCATGGGAAATAGATGGGGAAACAGTGCAAACAGTGTCAGACTTTATTTTTCTGGGCTCCAAAATCACTGCAGATGGTGACTGCAGCTGTGAAATTAAAAGACGCTTACTCCTTGGAAGGAAAGTTATGACCAACCTAGATAGCCTATTCAAAAGCAGAGACATTACTTTGCCAACAAAGGTCCAGCTAGTCAAGGCTATGGTTTTTCCTGTGGTCATGTATGGATGTGAGAGTTGGACTGTGAAGAAGGCTGAGCCCCAAAGAATTGATGCTTTTGAACTGTGGTGTTGGAGAAGACTCTTGAGAGTCTCTTGGACTGCAAGGAGATCCAACCAGTCCATTCTGAAGGAGATCAGCCCTGGGATTTCTTTGGAAGGAATGATGCTAAAGCTGAAACTCCAGTACTTTGGCCACCTCATGAGAAGAGTTGACTCTTTGGAAAAGACCCTGATGGTGGGAGGGATTGGGGGCAGGAGGAGAAGGGGACGACAGAGGATGAGATGGCTGGATGGCGTCACTGACTCGATGGACACGTGAGTCTGAGTGAACTCCGGGAGCTGGTGATGGACAGGGAGGCCTGATGTGCTGCGATTCATGGGGTTGCAAAGAGTCGGACACAACTGAGCGACTGAACTGAACTGAACTGAACTTTAGCGTGTTATGAGTTTTATTAATCTGGCAGAAAAGAGGAGAAATATCAAACTTCTCCATGAAAATAATTGAGAAATTAAGAAATTATTAAGGGCTATAGAAATCTGGAAATTAAATTAAAAAAAGATTGTCACTGGGCTCTTTATCTGTTAGCAGGCTGATTTTTTCCATGTATTTATTATTTATTTTGGCATATTCTAACTTTCTTCTCCAAGGAATCACCCAGTGTTAGATCTCAATGAGACCTTAGAGGTCACCTTGTCCAACCTCTCTCCACTCAAACATGAGAGCTGAAGATGTAAAAATTTAAGGGTAGGTCTAAATCATCTAACCAGTCCATGATGGCTTTGGCACTAGAACTCCAAACTTGATTGGACTGATAAATTAATTGCTTTGAAGAGAGGTACAAATTTTTTTCATTCTAATTTCAAGAATCCAATGCTCCTGGAAAGCTTTACCTCCCTCTCAGTCACTTTGTCAAGGACATTTCAACATACCTTGGGTCACTCTTCAATAGATCCTTCTTTCCTTCTTAAGGTGAGAGTGGAGCTATGTTACCTACTGTAACATAGCTTATCTTCTTATTTCATTCTCTACGGACATTAAGTATCTTCCCCGTGATTTCTTCAGTATCTCCCAAGGAATCATCAACCCTTGATATTGTATTTATTTATTTTTACTGAAGTATAATTGATTTACAATGTTGTGTTAGTTTCAGGGGCACAGCAAAGTGACTATATATATTATATATAATAAAAAATATATATATACTTTTTTTCACATTCTTTTCCTTTAAAGGTTATTACAAAATATTGAGTATAGTTCCCTGTGCTAAACAGTAGGTTCTGTAGTTTTAACTGGCATTTCTCTAATAATTAGCTATGTTGAGCCTCTTTTCACACGCTTTTTGGCCATCAGTATTTCTTCTTTGGAGAAATGCCTATTTAGATCTTCTGTTCATTTATTTATTTATTGAGCTCTATGAGCTGTTTGTGTGTTTGGGGGACTAATTCCTTGTCAGTTGCATCATTTGCAAATATTTTCTCTCATTCTGTAGATTGTCCCCCCTTGGCATTTTAAAATGACTTCAGGAACGGTCTAGAGGCAAAAAGAAAGGCAGTAAAAAGGAAGGCTATCAAGAAAGGAAATGAATAAAGCACAGATAAATGGAGAACATCCAGATACAACTACAGTTGGAACTAATAAATCTAAGGCAATAGAAATACATTTGTGTGAATGTTCCTTCTGGAAAAGCAGGTCAGACAACTTAGTCCATAAAATTACAATAATTTATTCAATATTTTGTTTGCTAAAGAACTTAAGAAGGAATTTTTAAGGCCAAATATGTGGCTAAACACTCTCCCTGTTCCAGAACTCTTTGTAATCATGTTTGATCCCACAGCTTTAGTGAAACTATTTCTTCTGGCCAAGTCACTGTTAATTACTCTGTTAAAATTCTAGCTTCCTTTATATGCTACCTCCCCACTCTCAACTTTTCTCTCTAAAAGGTGACTTTTCTTCTATTTTACTTCTTACCTCTCCTACTTTACCTCCACAGAGTTCCTCACTAGGATTCTCTGTTCTTTTCCCTCTGCATTCAACTGTTCATGAGAGTTTTGCCCCATGGCTTCATCTCTGTCTTGATAATCCCAATCTGAATGCCCTGTTCCCTACTGCAGAGTAGTTCCATATGTCCAGCTAGAGGGCATCTCTCCTTGCATGGACCACCATCAAATAATCACCATGCATTCACTACTGAGGGGGCAATACAGGCATACCTCAAGACAACTGAATATTTCCAATTCAGTTCCAGACCACTACAATAAAGCAGTATCACAATAAAGTGAATCTACTAATTTTTTGGCTTCTCAGTACATTTAAAATTATGTGTATTAGACTATACTGTAATCTATAATGTGCAGTGGCATTATGTCTTAAAAAAAAAGTGCCTAAATTTAAAAATACTGTATTGCTAAAACATTTCTAACCATTATTTCAGTGTTTAGTGAGTCATAATCTTTTTTCTGTGAAAGTAAATATTAATAAAATCCAAGAATAACTTCAAATCAAGTCAGAGAGGGCAGGAAAAATAGGAGGACTCTTTGTGTTGTTAAAAACACTATTACTCCAACTCATTAAACTTTTCCTTTCCTGAAACCAGAACAGGATACTATTGATAAAAAATAAAATGCAATGTAATACAATTTAAAAATTTCTAGGAAATATACATTTAGAGGACAAAAATACATATAAAGTCAGTAGCAGCATCATGGTGAATGTCAGTCTGATTCCTAAAAATGCTTCATGAAAAAGACTGTTCATCCTGTGACTGCTCAGGCTTTGGAGATATGTTGTGAGCCTGTGCCATCTGTTTAGTAGATCATTTACTGCCTTCTGGTTCAAGCTAATTGTAAGATCATTTAGTAATAGCTGGAAATTTTCTTTTTCCTGAGAGTGGTCAAAGGAGCTGCACAGATGCAATTACTAACATTTATGTTTTTTAAAAAAGAATATATTCCATGCTTTCATGTCTAAATTCCTGTAGATAGCCAAATGCAGCAAGAATACATTTGTTATTGGGCAATGCCTTTCAGGGGCTCTGCGCTTTCTTTTCTTAGGGGTCTCTTTCTGACCACATTTCTCCCAGAGCTCATGTTCTCAAGTTTTCTTAAATTTCTGGATTAAAGCTAAATTTCTGTACAAAGCAATTAAGCCTAGTGTCTTAGTCCATTAAGACTATTATAGCAGAATATCATAGATTATAAACAATGGAAATTGTTTCTCACATTTCTGGAGAAGGAGAAGTCCAAGACCAAGACACTAGCAGATTCTGTGTCTGGTGAGAACCTGCTGCCTGGCTCTTACAGATGGCTGCCTTCTCACTATAACAGGTGGTGGAAGGTGCCAGGCAGCTCTCTAGAGTCTCTTTCATGAGGGTACTAATCCCATTCATGAGGGCTCCTGGAGGCCACACCTCCAAATCCCACCACACTAGGAGAATAGATTTCAGCATAGGAATTTGGGGAGGCATAAACAGTCAGTGTATAACACCTTATTTGTAGTTTCCCTTTTATAAAGCATTCATTCTGTTTTTACCTGTACATTATTAAGGAGTTTGTTGATGATTAAAAAAAAATACCATTAGAATTAACTTCAAGTTTCTGTAGCTTAATATTGAGTTTTCCTCAAGTGCTCAAGTAGATGCCTGGGATACAAGGAGACTTTCCAAACTACCTTTAAGTAAACTCAAGAATTTTAAATAAATTGAACTTTTAGTCATTCCCACAATATAATTCCTGGTTATGATTTTTTCTAAATTTTATTATTAAGATTTTCAAATATACAGAAAATTTGAAAGAATATTATAGTGAACACTCACATACCCACCACCTGGATTCCACCATTAATATTTTACTGTGCTTGTTTTATCACAAAACTGTAATTTTCAATGTAAGGTCTTTGACATATTTTGTTAAATTTACTGCCACGTATTTTATGTTGAGACTATTTTAAATTATTTTTTTAAATGTTTTAAATTTCATTTTCTAATTTCTGCTAATACAGAAAAATACAACAACATTTTATATAGTAACTGTATTCGATGGCATTGCTTCGTAAGTTCATTACCTCTAAAATCTTTTTTCAGATTTTGTAGAATTTTCTTTGTAAACAATTGTGTCATGTGTGAATAAAGGCAAACTGACTTCTTCTATCCCCCTACTATCCCTTCTTTTCTTCTTGAACTAGCTAGGACTTCCAATATAATGAGTAGAAATGGTAAAGGTGGATACTCTTGCCTTACAAGGCATTTTAACACTAAAAATGAAAAAGAGCTCAGAATAAAAATTATTTCCCAGAAAGCAGTGTCATATTTTTTGCCTTAAATATTCAAATGCAGAAAAATATTTTATACTTAAATTACATAATACCTCACATTTTTTGATGCTCTTAATTTCATCATTAGTATAGATTTTGTTCTAGCATAATTTCCTTTCAGCCTAAAGAAATTTCTTTACCACTGCTTATAGTATGGGAAGGTTTGCTGGTAAGTATTTCCGTTTTTCTTTTATCTGAAATGTCTTTATTTCACCTTTATTCCCAAAGGATCTTTTCATTGGCAATACAATTCTGGGTTGACAGTTTTATTGTTGTTATTGTTGTTTTAACACTTTAACAAGGTCCTTCCAGTACCTGCATAGTTTCAGATAAGTCAGTGATCATTTGAAGCCATGTTTTTCTGTATGTAAAGTGTCACTTTTCTCTGGTTGCTTGGAATTTTTCCTCTTATAATTGGCTTTCAGCAATTTGACTATGATGAGCAGATGTTCTTATTTACCCTGCTTGAGGAATGTTGAAATATTTAAGTACTAAATCAGGGACATTTTTGGATACAATTTCCTCAAGTATTTTTTATCCTCGAACCTCTCTTCTTCTGAGACTTAAGTTACCTATAAATTAGTTTTCTATTGTCTCATGGGTTCCTGAGTTTCTTGCTATTTAAAAAATGCTTTCCTTCTTTTTCAGATTAAATAATTTTATTCATTTATCTTCAAGTTTTACTGACTCTTTCCTCTATCATCTCCATTCTGTAATTGTGCCAATAAAATGAATTTTAAAATTTCACATACTGTATTTTTCAGATAGAATTTTCATTTGGTTCTATTTTGTAATTTCCATACTTTTGCAGAGATTTAAAATCATTGTAAGAAGATTTTCCTTTACCTCATTGAGCAGAATTATAATATCCACTTTAATTATCCTTGTCTGCTAATTCCAACATCTGGGTTATTTTATGTTTGCTGTTTGTTGATGTTTTGTGTTCTGAAAATGGGTCACATTTTCCTTGTCATTCAAGTCAAATGATTTTGGATTGTATCCTGGACATTGGAATTGATATGTTGTACAATTCTCAGTTCTCTATATGTCTTCAAATTGTTTATATGTAAAGATATTTGGATTTAGCTATTCCCCTTCATGGATTGAAGGGGCTTGAGTAACTCACTGAAGCTACGAGCCATGCCGCGTAGGGCTACCCAAGACAGATGGGTCATAGTGAAGAGTTCTGACAAAACGTGGTCCACTGGAGGAGGAAATGGTAAACCACTCCAGTTTTCTTGCCAGGAGAACCCCATGAACAGAATGAAAAAGTAAAGAGATATGATACCGGAAGATGAGCACCCCAGGTCAGAAGGTGACCAGTATGTTACTGGGGAAGAGTAGAGGGCCATTACTAACAGCTCCAGAAAGAATGAACTGGCTGAGTCAAAGTGGAAATGATACTCAGTTGTGGATGTGTCTGGAGGTGAAAGTAAACTCCAGTGCTGTAAAGAACAATATTGTATAGAAACCTGGAAGCAGTGACGGATTTTATTTTCGTGGGCTCCAAAATCACTCCAGACAGTGACTGCAGCCATGAAATTAAAAGACGCTTGGTCCTTGGAAGGAACTTGGTCTTTGGAAAGAAAGCTGTGATAAACCTAGACAGCATATTAAAAAGCAGAAACATCACTTTGCTGACAAAAGCCCACATTGTCAAAGCTATGGCTTTTCCAGTAGTTAAGTATGGATGTGGTGCTCCCCTCATAGTTCAGTTGATAAAGAATCCTCCTGCGATGCAGGAAATCCCGGTTCGATTTCTGGGACGGGAAGATCTGCTGGAGAGGGGATAGGCTACCCACTCCAGTATTCTTGGACTTTTCTTGTGGCTCAGCTGGTAAAGAATCCACCTGCAATGTGGGATACCTGGGTTTGATCCCTGGGTTGGGAAGATTCCCTGGAGAAGGGAAAGGCTACCCACTCCAGTATTCTGGCCCAGAGAATTCCATGGATTGTATAGTCTATGGACTCGCAACAAGTTGGACACAACTGAGCGACTTTCATTTTCATGTATGAATGTGAGAGCTGGACCATGAAGAAGGTTCAGTGCCAAAGAATTGATGCTTTCAAGTTGTGGTGCTAGAGAAGACTCTTGAGAGTTTCTTGGATTGCAAGGAGATAGAATTAGTCAATCTTAAAGGAAATCAACCCTGAATATTCATTGGAAGGACTGATGCTGAAGCTGAAGTTCCAATACTTTGACCACATGATGCGAAGAGCCGACTCATTGGAAAAGACCTGATGTTGGGAAAGATTGAAGGCAAAAGGAGATGGGGGTGGCAGAGATTGAGATAGATAGCATTACTGACTCAAAGGACACGAGTTTGAGCAAACTCCAGGTGATAGGGAAGGACAGGAGCCTGGCATACTGTAGTCCATGGGGTTGCAAAGAGTCAGAAATGACTTAAAGACTGAACCACAAAAATTAATTAATTGCTTGTTGATTTTCTTTGAATAGGGAATTAACTTGGCTGGCTTTAATCTGTAAATATTGTCTCTGGGTACCAGCTTTCATTTCATTTTATCTATTTTATCCTTAGCCGAATGGTTACAGTCTGCCCCATGAATGCGTGTTTCAGGGTCAGCCAGAGAGTTTGGCAGAATTAATATTTAGTGTTTGCAGCTTAGCCTTCTGGCTCTCTCATTATGAGATTCACCTTCACTTTCTAGTAGCTGATGTTGCCCAAACTGTCTTCCATTCACTCACAATTCTGAGTTTCATTCAAACTTTGAGTTTTCTATTTTCTGCCACCCTGTGTAGCACAAACCACAGCGGGTCCTAGGGGTCAAGCTATACAAACAGGAGACTTGTCCCGAGCCAATTCCTTCTTTAGAGGTTCACTCTTCCAGAATCTGCCTGCTTTTACTCACTCTCCAAAGCTTTCAGTAGTTGTTTTTTGGTCTGTGTATTGTTTGTTTTATTTTTGGTTTTGATTCAGAGTTTATAGCTATTATATGAGGAAGGATCATTTCCCTAAGAACTTATATGACTGTAGAAGCATGGATGTGAGAGTTGGACTGTGAAGAAGGCTGAGCACCGAAGAATTGATGCTTTTGAACTGTGGTGTTGGAGAAGACTCTTGAGAGTCCCTTGGACTGCAAGGAGGTCCAACCAGTCCATTCTGAAGGAGATCAGGCCTGGGATTTCTTTGGAAGGAATGATGCTAAAGCTGAAACTCCAGTACTTTGGCCATTTCATGCGAAGAGTTGACTCATTGGAAAAGACTCTGATGCTGGGAGGGATTGGGGGCAGGAGGAGAAGGGGATGACAGAGGATGAGATGGCTGGATGGCATCACTGATTCGATGGACGGACGTGAGTCTGAGTGAACTCCGGGAGTTGGTGATGGACAGGGAGGCCTGGTGTGCTGCGATTCATGGGGTCGCAAAGAGTCAGACACGACTGAGTGACTGAACTGAACTGAGAAGCATAACTTGAGTGTCAGTTTTTGAAATTTTAAAATCCTACAGAACAATTGAGTCTCTAGGAGAAAAGGTCCAGTAATAGTGTCTAAAAGGTCAAAGAAACTAGGTATTTCCAAAAGTTGTATTTTCTATTGAATTCAATCTATTTATTATTTTCAGCTCTTTAGTTGGTTCAGTGGTCAAGAATCTGCCTGCCAATGCAGGAGATGCAAAAGACGTGGATTCAATCCTGGGTCTGAAAGATCCCCTGGGAAAAGAAATGGGAACCAATTCCAGTATTCTTGTCTAGGAAATCCCATAGACAGAGGAGCCTGGTGGGCTATAGTCCGTGGGGTCACAAAAGAGTCGGACAGGTGGATGAACCTAGAACCTATTATACAGAGTGAAGTAAGTCAGAAAGAGAAAGAGAAATTTTGTATTCTAACACATATGTACAGAATCTAGAAAAACGGTACTGAAGAATTTATTTACAGGGCAGCAATGGAGAAACAGACATAGGGAATAGACTTATGGACATGGGGAGAGGGGAGGAGAGGGTGAGATGTATGGAAAGAGTAACATGGAAACTTACATTACCATATGTAAAATAGATAGCCAAGGGGAATTTGCTGTGTGGCTCAGGAAATTCAAACAGGGGCTCTGTGTCAACCTAGAGGGGTGGGATGGGGAGGGAGGTGGGAGGGAGTTTCAGAAGGGAGGGGATATATGTATACCTATGGCTGATTCATGTTGAGGTTTGACAGAAAACAACAAAATTCTATAAAGCAATTATCCTTCAATAAAAACATAATTTTTTTAAAAAAAGCAAAAAAAAAAAAAAAAAAAGAGTCGGACAGGACTTAGCAACTAAACAACAATAAGAGGATCAAAGTCATGACACAATTCCTTTGCAACATTTAATTGTTTTAATTGTTGGTATATTTTTGACTTAGAAGGATGTAATTCTCTCTAGTTTAACCAGTGGAGGCATTTCAGACTTACAGCGCTTAGAGATGGAACAGATTCAAGTATCCAGATAAACCCTCTAATTTTGCAGATGAGAAATTGAAGACCGAATGATTATGTGATTTAAACATTAGCACAAATGGTCATGAGACAAAGTTTCCTGATGTTGTATGTCCAATAAGAGCTATTTGTATCATACCCTAGGGATTTTATTTCTGTGGTATGTCACTACATATTATTAACTCTATGTACTCTATCCTTGTCTTGGCTATCTTTAGGGATGTATTATTTCCTGAGCTGCTAAGAATCAGAGAGGGTTCTTGAGTAGTTGTTATATATAGGATAATACTGGATACATTAAGAATTAAGTTAAATGGTGTTTTAAAAAGCATGTCCTAAAGCTCTCGGTACAAAATAAGTGTCAGTAAGTACCTATTCTTCATCTTCTACCTACTCCTCTTTCCTGTTATTAATTGCCCATGCTTTCAGAAGAAAGCATCTGAATTTAAGGAGAGCAAGGGAAAGTGGCACTCCTGTTTGGAATTTTTATTTTATTCCTGTTCTAAAATAATACAAGTCTTCCATAGACACAGTCTTTCTTCTCTCTTCGTCTTGTTTATCCCTACTCTTTCATTGCCTTCACAAGACTACAGGTTCAAAGAGACAGATAAGTAAGCAGGATGAGGTTAGCAGGGTCTCAGGCTGTGATTAGTGAGAAGTGGGTAATTTTTCTCACTCCTTTCTAAGCAAAAGAAATTGAGAGAGAGAAAGAGAGACAGGGCACACTAGTTTCTTGGCATTGTTAAAAATAAAGCCAAAGGCTTCTAGCTCTTAACCTATCTGTAGCTTTGCCTCTGTTTGGTCATCTCTTAATGAACATTAAAAGACTGATCCAGAGATAAGGAAACTTTGTAAAGTGACTGTAGACATTGTACACTTTGTGGACAACTTTTTGTTTCATGGTGGCTTTTATTTATTTATTTTTTCTATAGCTCCTTAAAAATATAAAAACCATTCTTAGCTCGAAGGCTGTACAAATGAACTGTACTTTGCTGATTTATGTGTATTAGACACTCCTGTTGCACAATGTTGGAGAATCAGATGAGATAATGCACATGAAAATATGTTGTAAACCATGCTATAGACCTGTGCTATTATTATTAATGATAATAATTACCTGTTTTCATTTTGAGTGCAGCACAAAGGTCTGAGGGAATTGGACATATGTAAGGGAAGTTTTGATGAAAGGAATGCTAAAGGAATATTTCGAGTCTTACCAGTATGAATTTGACAGGCAACATTATTATCTAGGTATTGCCAGCATAAGATCCTACCACTTACACCACAAGCAAGGCAAGGTAGAGGGAACACCAATACACACATTATTTACTTAACAATATTTTTCCAAGTCTAACCTTAGCAAAAATAATCTGGCTGCTTTGGAATTAGAGAAAAATGGCATATAATCAACAGTCATATGGGCTTCCCTAGTAGCTCAGCTGGTAAAGAATCCACCTGCAATGCAGGAGACCCTGGTTTGATTCCTGGGTCGGGAAGATCTGCTGGAGAAGGGATAGGCTACCCACTCCAGTATCCTTCGCTTCCCTGGTGGCTCAGCTGGTAAAGTGCTGGTAAAGACCTGGATTCAATCCCTGGGTTGGGAAGACCCCCTGGCAAAGGGAGTTAGACACCACTGAGTGACTTTCACTTGCAATCAACAGTCATAATCCTCTGTAGCCAGGAAGGCAATATACTTTGCCTTTGAAAATTATGTTTTCATAATTTGATTTTAACTTAGATGTTCAGTAAACAATTGAACTAAATTTGAATTTCCAAGCTCCTACTTTTAACTTTTATTTGTCTCTCAAATGAATGTTATATATTAAAACATGAATGATCATATGCTCTGACTTTTCACTGCTCCGTTTTTGTAGACATGAAAAGCTACTTAATTAATCTTAATATTTTATAGGGGAAAAAAAGAAGGTCTTTTGCTGACTCAAGTCTTGTTGGATTCAAGTGTGTTGAGAGTTATTTATCACTGATAACATTTAAATTTACCCTATTTTTATTACTTCATATTCCCTATGAATTTAAAAAGATTATTCTTAAAATAATAGCATAAGTAGTCTCTAGAGCCCAGGACCTGAGGGGTTTTGCAGATTCATGACTCAGCTGGACGGTTGGAGGTCAGCAGATCTTGTTTCCCTCTGCCTGCAGAATTTCATCCACAGGCACCATTTTGAGAAGTGCTCACTCAACGCTGGACAGTTTCTTAGGTGTGGGAACGCCTGTCCCATAAAGCAATGTTGGGTTGTAGTTTCACAATATCTCTTAGTCATGCCTAAATCCAGAAGCAAGAAGTTAAGTAACGAATATCATGCATCACAGAACAAGCGGGATAATCATGTTAAACACACTGACTTATTCTTTAACATAACTATTTGATGTAAAGAGAAAAGTATTGACTCAGCTGGTGAGGCAGAGATGTAATAACTGTTACATGAAGTTAAAGGAATGGGGGGGAAAGTACTAGACTTCCTACCAAAACCCACAGACCAAATCATATCAATAGAATCTGATAATAGAATAACAGCATACACATCGGAAGCACAATCTTAAAAATGTATTTTATGAGTCACAACCTACTCACATTTCTCATAGGCATTACTGATTTCTACGACTAACATTCGGAGAAGGCAATGGCACCCCACTCCAGTACTCCTACCTGGAAAATCCCGTGGATGGAGGAGCCTGGAAGGCTGCAGTCCGTGGGGTCGCTGAGGGTTGGACACAACTGAGCGACTTCACTTTCACACATTGGAGAAGGAAATGGCAACCCACTCCAGTGTTCTTGCCTGGAGAATCCCAGGGACGGGGGAGCCTGGTGGGCTGCCGTCTATGGGGTCGCACAGAGTCAGACACGACTGAAGCGACTTAGCATGACTAACATTAGAACTTTAAAAAGACATTGAACATAAAAGAAATGTTTTTGTGAAATGTAAAATGAAAAAAATAACTAAACCGGGTTGCCACACACACACACAAAAGATTTAAAATCATATTTATCTAAGAGGAAAAAATCCTTTAGTTTCTTTTTTTTTCCTCCTTTTTATCACCTTTTCCACCATGTTACCTCTATTACCATATCCCACAGATTCTGTCTCTAATGGTGGTGGTGGTGTTTAGTCGCTCAGTCACGTCTGACTCTTTGCAACCCCATGAACTGTAGCCCACCAGGCTCCTCTGCCCGTGGGATTTTCCAGGCAAGATTACTGGAATGGGTTGCCTACCATTTAATGAATGTTTGTTGAACATTTTCTATGTATCAGGTACAGTTATATTCACTGGGACAGAATAGCAGATAAACAAAATATCCCTGTTCTCATGGATCTTAAATTCTAAGGAAAGTGAAAGTGAAGTCACTCAGTCATGTCCAACTCTTTGCGACCCCATGGACTGCAGCACACCAGGCTCCTCCATCCACGGGATTTTCCAGGCAAGAGTACTGGAGTAGGGTGCCATTTCCTTCTCCAGGAGATCTTCCCGACCCAGGGATTGAACCCTGGTCTCCTGCCTTATATGCAGACACTTTACCATCTGAGCCACCAGGGAAGTCCCAATTCTAAGGAGGGGGAAGACAATTAACAAATAAAGAAATAAATACTGTCTTACTTGATGATCACGATGAGGAAAAACAAACAAAATTTAAGGAGCTGGAGATGATGGGGATGAGGTATATGATGGCGATATGTTATTGAAGCCGGTTAAGAAAGGCCTCTATGGAAGAGGAACAGTTTAAGCAGAGACCAAAAGGAAGTGAGGGAGGCCATAGGTATGCCAGGGAGCACTTCTGGAAGGGAGAAAATGGATCAAGCTGCTGCTGCTGCTGCTGCTAAGTCACTTCAGTCGTGTCTGACTCTGTGCGACCCCATAGACAGCAGCCCACCAGGCTCCCCCATCCCTGGGATTCTCCAGGCAAGAACACTGGAGTGGGTTGCCATTTCCTTCTCCAATGCATGAAAGTGAAAAGGGAAAGTGAAGTCGCTCAGTCATGTCTAACTCTTAGCGACCTCATGGACTGCAGCCTACCAGG
The DNA here is from genome assembly GCF_027580195.1 of Bos mutus. Lineage (NCBI taxonomy): Eukaryota > Metazoa > Chordata > Mammalia > Artiodactyla > Bovidae > Bos > Bos mutus. The sequence continues at coordinate 26,328,847 of NC_091625.1, read as the reverse complement.
CTCTTCCGTCCATGGGATTTTCCAGGCAAGAGTACTGGAATGGTATGAGCAAGTGCAAAGGGCCAGTGAGAGTCTGTGTGGTAAGTGAGGGGGAGATGAGGATCAGGTGTGAGGAAAAGGGAAACCATATGAAAGGCCTTAAGGAAGACTTCGGATTTTACTCTGGGATACAAGGAACCATTGGTACTCCTTCCCACTTCAGACCACATCGAGTCCCAACATGGCGAAGTAGCACAACAGTAGACTTGGTGGCGGTTTAGATGCTAAGTTGTGTCCGACTCTTGCAACCCCATGGACTGTAACCTGCCAGGCTCCTCTGTCCATGGGATTCTCCAGGCAAGAATACTGGAGTGGGCTGCTGTTTTCTTCTCCAGAGGATCTTCTTGACCCAGGAACTGCACCCGGGTCTCCTGCATTGCAGGCAGATTCTTTACCGACTGAGCTATGAGAGTAGACTACTACCTCATATCTAGCCCTCCACCCTGTCTTCTTCCTCTATTGCATATTTACTTTGCTATGGTATCTATTTTTCTTAAATCCAGAACTTAAACTATTAAATATATACCACTATCAAAAGCAAAACAAAATGCTTGGTCCAATCATTGTGAAGAAAATCAAATCTATATAATCAGAATCTCTGAATAAAACAGACGGTAAAAACAAACCAGGTAACATAGTGTGTGTGTGTGTGTGTTAGTCACTCAGTCATGTCCAACTCTTTGTGACCCCATGGACTATAGCCCACCTGGCTCCTCTGTCCATGGGGATTCCTCAGGCAAGAAATACTGGAGTGGGTTGCTGTTCCCTTCTCCAGAGGTCTTCCTCATCCAGGGATCCAACCTGGGCCTCCTGCATTGCAAGCAGATTCTTTACCACTGAGTCAGCAGGGAAGCTCAAGTAACATAGCAGAGCTTGGTAATTACCTATTACAAAAGTGTTTAGGATAGGGTTTAGGTCTTGCATGAGAGATAGCACAGTACCTGGGGATTAGCAACTGTGGGGAGCCTTACCTCCTGTCATGAGGTTAACTGTATCCCTCAAACAGATCTGTAAAGTCCTAAGCCGTAGTATTTCAGAATGTTATCTTATGATAGATGTGAACGATGCTCCTACAAACCAAGAAATGCCAAGGATTGCTAGCGAACTCAAAAGGCTAGAAAAGGTGAAGAAGGAGTCTCCCCTACAGATTTCAGAGGGAGCATAGTCCTGCTGACAACTTTATTTCAGACTTCTAGCCACCACAGCTAGGAGACAATAAATTTTGTTTTTTTAAGTCTTCCTGTTTGCAGTATTTTGTTACAGCAGCCTTGGGAAACTAACATACCTCCCTTTTCCCTGAAGGAAGAAATTCTCAGAACCCAGAGATGATAGCATTTATGGCTTGCGATAGAGGGGCACAGACATCATAGAGGGGCCTGGCAGATTGAGAGCCAGAAAAATAAACACACCAACCCTCTGATCACCTGCCCGTGCCTTCCCTTGGCTGACCTGCTTCGGCAGCAAAGGGTAATTGAGGCCATTGATGTGTGTCCCTGTGAGTCCGCTTCCAGAGGCAGAGAAAAGGAAAGAGGGGATCTAAAAGGACAAACAGAACTATCAAGTACAAAGTCCTAAACTTATCTTTCCTGCCTCTTCTCCTGTCCTTTCTCCACGCATCCCATAGGACCAGACACCCGGGGCCACGAGCTGCCAACCAAGGTACCACGTGTTTGCTCATCTAGTCTCCCGACAGGAAAATGTACTATCCTCACCACCTTCTCCATTCGTAAAAACCTAATTTGCCTTCTAGGCTCTCCATGAAACTTTCTATGATCCCCCTAGGCAGAAATCCCCCCTGAATTATGGCTCAACACCATCCACAAAAAGATGTCTGCTATTACAACTAAGCACCGGTTCTCTCTATTTAATTGCAAGATTCTTCAGGGCATAACTTGAGTTATATTCACCATTTATACGCCCTATATATTTCACAACAATGTGTACAACATAGGGATTAATGTCTATGGGTTAAATTGAAAATGACAGTTTTAATATTGAAATGAACCTTAGGGTCATCCAGTTAAATCTGCCCATTTTACAGAGTAAAAACTGAAGCCTGGAAATAGACAGTTAGTGGCAAAATTAAGACTAGGATACAGATATTAATTTACCCAGGCTTGTGCTTTTTCTCGGAGAAGGCAATGGCACCCCACTCCAGTACTCTTGCCTGGAAGATCCCATGGATGGAGGAGCCTGGTGGGCTGCAGTCCATGGGGTTGCTAAGAGTCGGACACTACTGAGCAACTTCACTTTCACTTTTCACTTTCATGCATTGGAGGAGGAAATGGCAACCCACTCCAGTGTTCTTGCCTGGAGAATCCCAGGGACGGCGAGGCCTGGTGGGCTGCTGTCTATGGGGTCACACAGAGTCGGACACGACTGAAGCGACTTAGCAGCAGCAGCAGCAGCAGTGCTTTTTCTAGTATATAATTATGGAATAAAGCATCATTCTCATAAAGGTTATAAAAACAACTTCAAAGTCCAATAAAGATAAGAAAAAAAAAAAGTGAGTGAGTTAGGAATTTGTGAATAAAAAGCTTTTTAAGATACTTGCATACTGAGAAATTTCAAAGAGATATTTGAGAAAATATTTTGAGCTTTATTGATTTCACAGTGTTTGAGAAACAGCTTGTGATATTTAATATCCTCCAAAGGCATCTGGGTGCTCCCATTCCAATTTGGTAGCAAATGTGTTGAGATAAATAGATAAAATTATTTGCCATAATTTAAAAATAAATATAATCGTATCAGCTGAGAAAATTTCAGCATCATTTAATCTTTTGCTAGATTATGTCAAGGAAAATGTCATAACCAATTTCAAGCAGTTCATAAATTAGAAGGGTCAGTTACTTCTCTATATTATCTGAGAAAATCAACTTTCTTGAGTGATAAGAACAAGATAATGCATTTTCTTCTTTTTTTATATTAAACTTGTCATATTCTTGCATTAGTGGGTCCCATACCTTCTTAATGACCTCTTTCTGCTTGGGAAAATAAAGAAAATGAAATCCCATAAAAGTTGATCAACTTCCATTTTGCAGTGACATAGTTCAGTAAGTTCTCAAGACCACCCTCAGATTCAATAATTCCCTAGAAGGACTTTCAGAACTCAGCAAAAATGCCTACTCACAGTTATGGTTTATTACAATGAGCAGACACAAATTCAAATCAGCCACAGGCAATGGTACACAGAGCAGGGTGCAGGAGAGACAGGGCAGCTGGCTCCTTCCAGTGGAGTGTTATGCTATGCCGTGTGCTCAGCCGCTCAGTCGTGTCCGACTCTTTGCGACCCAGTGAACTGTAGCCTACCAGGCTCCTCGGTCCATGGGATTCTTCAGGCAAGAACATTGGAATGGGTTTCCAGTGTGGACAGTGCTTATTTTTCCCAGCAGTGATGTGTGGCAATGTGCATGGAATATTGCCAACCACAGAAGCTCATCAAGCCTTGGTGTCCAGGATTTTCATGGGAAGTCAGTGATACAGACATGGCAGACCACACCAGTGACTCAGTTAGTTCCCTGCCCCTCCAGAGGTCAAGCTGATACCATGTGACCCAAAGACCACCTCCCTCACTGCATACATGATGTTGTTAGCACAGACTGTGTGACATGGTTAAAGGTCCTCATATAACAGAAAGACCCATTTCTGTAGGCAGGCCCTATACTTACCTTCCAGGAGCTGGCAGCAAGGACCAGACCTTTTGTTAAATGAAGTGAAGTTGCTCAGTTGTGTCCAACTCTTTGCAACCCCATGGACTGTAGCCTACCAGGCTCCTCCCTCCATGGGATTCTCCAGGCAAGAGTACTGGAGTGGGTTGCCAGGTTTCCTTCTCCAGGGGATCTTCCCAACCCAGGGATCGAACCTGGGTGTCCCGCATTCCAGGCAGACGCTTTAACGTCTGAGCCACCAGGGAAGTCCGACCTTTTGTTAGGTAAGGTTAATTCTTTATGACATAGGTAGGTTTAAAATACATTTAAAATATAAACCTCTAAGAAGTTAGGATCCTGATCACGTTGCTTCTGCTCTATCTATACCTGTGGTTTCCAACCTAAAGTTCCAAACTTCCTCAGGTCATGGCACCCTTGTGTCTCAGGTTTTTTCCATGTTGCCCTTTGCACTTGTGTGCTCAGTCCCTTCAGTCCTGTCTGACTGTAGCCCACCAGGCTCCTCTGTTCATGGGATTCTCCAGGCAAGAATACTGGAGTAGGTTGCCATGCCCTCTTCTGGGGGATCTTCCTGACTCAGGGATCGAACTCCAGTCTCCTGTGGCTCCTGCACTGCGGGTGGATTCCTTACTGCTGAGTCACCGGGGAAGCCTCGCCCTTTAACTGAAGCCAAAAGAAATTCCTAGTAGTAACTAGGTCCGAACAACTCAATAGCAGTAGTTTACATGGTATCCCACAGGTGATGCTGTGATTCCCTGAAGAGTTTTAAATATACCGAGTTTTAAAAAGAAAAAAATTATTTATTTTTAATAAGATAATTGCTTTACAATATCGTGTTAGTTTCTGCCATATATCTACATGAATCAATTATAGGTGTATGCATGTCCCTTCCCTCTTGTGGGAGGGAGGGACAAGAGTTTTAATCAGTTAGGAACTGGGAGTTTACTATTATGCCTTAGGGCCCCTTGGTATACAATTTAAGAACCATATCTCTGTATAATGATTGTCACTACAGAAGCTCATTCTTTCAGTCGTCCTTACTTTCCTTTAAAATGTTTTGTTGAATTGCTGGGTCATAAGGCAGTTCTATTTCCAGTTTTATAAGGAATCTCCACCCTGTTCTCCATAGTGGCTGTACTAGTTTGCATTCCCACCAACAGTGTAAGAGGGTTCCCTTTTCTCCACAACCTCTCCAGCATTTATTGCTTGTAGACTTTTGGATAGCAGCCATTCTGACTGGCGTGAAATGGTACCTCATTGTGGTTTTGATTTGCATTGATAATGAGTGATGTTGAGCATCTTTTCATGTGTTTGTTAGCCATCTGTATGTCTTCTTTGGAGAAATGTCTGTTTAGTTCTTTGGCCCATTTTTTGATTGGGTTGTTTATTTTTCTGGAATTGAGCTGCAGGAGTTGCTTGTATATTTTTGAGATTAGTTCTTTGTAAGTTGCTTCATTTGCTATTATTTTCTCTCATTCTGAAGGCTGTGTTTTCACCTTGCTTAATAGTTTCCTTTGTTGTGCAGAAGCTTCTAATTTTAATTAGGTCCCATTTGTTTATTTCTTCTTTTATTTATACCCCAATGTTCATCACAGCACTGTTTATAATAGCCAGGACATGGAAGCAACTTAGATGTCCATCAGCAGATGAATGGATAAGACAGCTGTGGTACATAAACACAATGAAGTATTACTCAGCCATTAAAAAGAATACATTTGAATCAGTTCTAATGAGGTGGATGAAACTGGAGCCTATTATACAGAGTGAAGTAAGCCAGAAAGAAAAACACCAATACAGTATACTAATGCATATATATGGAATTTAGAAAGATGGTAATGATAACCCTGTATGTGAGACAGCAAAAGAGACACAGATGTATAGAACAGTCTTTTGGATTCTGTGGGAGAGGGCGAGGGTGGGATGATTTGGGAGAATGGCATTGAAACATGTATAATATCATATATGAAACGAATCGCCAGTCCAGGTTCAATGCAGGATACAGGATGCTTGGGGCTGGGCACTGGGATGACCCAGAGGGATGGTATGGGGGGAGGTGGGAGGGGGTTCAGGATGGGGAACACATGTATACCCATGGCAGATTCATGTTGATGTATGGCAAAACTGATACAATATTGTAAAGTAGTCAGCCTCCAATTAAAATAAATAAATTTATATATATAAAAAATAAAAACAGCAAAAAAAAATGTTTTGTTGAAAACTTAATATGTGCAGAATGCTAGGTACTGGAATTCTGTATATAGCTAAGATATGTTCTTGCTCGGGACAGCTTAAAGTGTATCATAGATGTCAGGAAGTTAAAAATAAAGGAAAAATTGGGGAACAAATTAGCAAATTGAGTTTGCCAAAGTTTGACACAGGATCTAATAGACTTTCAGGAAATGATTGTTGAATTGAATTGTAACACAAATAGGAGGACTTGCACACCTTAAATTTCACGAGTGTGCAGGCAAATAACATCTATTAACACCAGCTTTATTTCCCCATTCATTAGGATGAACTGTTTCATTCTTTAAAAAAAAATCTTGTTTTCTCTCTTGTCCATTTTTAAAACAATATAAAATTTTAGAAATCTTCAGAAATGAGGGAAAAAATCATCACCCTTATACAGTAACTCCCATTACTTTTGTTCTTATTTTATCACATACATGCCTACCCAGTTGTAATCATAGACATTAGATTTTCCTGTCTTTTTTCATTTTAACCCTGTTTTGTAAGCACTTCTCCATTGTTCTAAATAAATCTTTAATTTATCTTTACTTCTTCCATAATTTGGAAGAGATTTGCTTTTCCTTTTGGTAAGAAAATCTCTGTGCTTTTCAGAATTAAAGCTTTGTTTTGTACAAATGCATCTTCAGCTCTGTTGCATTGATGCCTGATTATCCCTCAGTTTGGACAAAATGATTTCCTTAACTGTGAATAACCCAGCAATGAGGCAATGGGTACTGAGAACTGTATAAGAAGAGATGTATCTCACTCTTTGCTTACCAAACCAACGAGGCATTTCAGTCTCAGGGCCAGGGAGGGGCCAGGCTGTAAATTTTTCTGACTCCTGCTATAAACATAGCCTGTCAGGAGGAGGCGGTGACTTGACACCCTTTTCACAAAGGGAAACTGGGGAACAGAAAGGTAGAGCATGTCTCTCTCTTTATGTCATTCTATGCCTTGGGAAGAGGAGATCAGGGATTTCTACATGCAGAGCCAGGGTTGACATCTTTATGGTAAACCAAAGTCACCAGAGTAGAGTTGAGCTGCTTTGAGCTGCTGTTAAACTCCAAGGTGACTTTTTCTGTGAGGGCAGAACTGGCTTCTCTCAGGTCGAGAAGAGTTGATCTTGTACTATGTCCCACCTCAGTTCCAAGAGCTTCCACAGCGTAGGCTGAAAGATGAGGTTTTCTTAGCACAGTATTCATTTGAGAATGAATTCAGGCACTCAAATAGGTGCACCTGTATTTAGAAAATGAGAAATTAGTATCACAGACTTGAAAGTATTACTTATGTCTGAGGTTATCTCCAAGCATTTTTAGAGCGTTAGGAGGAGGTGATGAAGAAATTTTTAAAAAGACGAGGAAGGGAAGCCACAACCTCAGGAACAGAGGACATATAGGCCATGTTAAATTGTATATATCCAAAGAGAATCAACAATTAATATTTGATTTTTTCCCTTTTAATTTAAAAGAATGTGCTCATTAATTAAAAATGAAATGTTATTTATAATATCTTTAATTTTCAAAAATCTCCTCAGAAATATTAGGGATGTAGACTTTCTCATGGGTCAAGGAAATGTCAACCCACTCCAGTATTCTTGCCTGAAAAATCCCACGGACGGGGAAGCCTGGCAGGCTGCAGTCCAAAGGGTCACAAAGAGTCAGACACAACTGAGTGACTGAACAGAACAGAGAGACTCTCTCATAATCTGTTAATGGGGTTATGAATTGGTGCTAAATTTCTGTGATAATGTGTGCCAAATGCCTCAAAATTACATCTACTCTTGTTTCAACAGCAATTTAATTTCTAGGACCTTATGATATGGTTAGGAATGTACACAAAAATTATACTACATATTCATATATATTAAATTTTATACATTTTCTTAAATTCTTTTTTAAAACTAATTTTTAAAATAAATGGAATTAGTTCAATAAATTGTGAGATGCATCTATAAAGTAAAATTCTATATGGTCATAAATCATGATGATGTATAGATGTCTTATGTGAAAAATGGTCAGGATATATGATTAAGTTTTTTTTTAAAAAAGCAGAAAAAAGAGCATATGCCATTTGATATTTTTTATACACAGAGATGTAAACACTAGAATAACATTTATCAAGGTATTAAAGTAGTTTATGTGGTTATTTTGGGTAGTGGATAATAAAGTTCTTCCCTTCCTTCCCTTCTTCCCTTTCTTCTCTTCTCCTTCCTTCCCCGCCCCCCCTTCCTCCCTTCTATTTGTCTTCTTTTTCCCTGCTCATCTTCCTTGTTATTCTTAGTTTCCTATGTTTTCCAAGCATTTGGGCTCTACTTTTATAATTTGAAGGAATATACTGTTTTGCTTTATTTTTAACTTTGTCTCATAAAGCCTGTTATTTGTATTTTCCTTAGGGAATTTAGGTAGAAAAACAAAATGTTCCTCTCTGGTATACTAAATGCCTCTTTTTCCCTAATGATTCCAAGTTCTCTTTCTCTATGGGTGAAGAAGAGAGAAAATTGGAGTATGAGGAACAACATTCAACTGTGTCTTTCAGAAGCAGACCTAGAAAATCATTCCACCATGTTCATTCCTCTTCAGGAAATGAATTATATATATATGCTAAGATGATGCTGTGAAAGTGCTGCACTCAATATGCCAGCAAATTTGGAAAACTCAGCAGTGGCCACAGGACTGGAAAAGGTCAGTTTTCATTCCAATCCCAAAGAAAGGCAATGTCAAAGAATGCTCAAACTACCACACAATTGCACTCATCTCACACGCTAGCAAAGTAATGCTCAAAATTCTCCAAGCCAGGCTTCAAAAATACGTGAACTTCGAGACGTTCAAGCTGGTTTTAGAAAAGGCAGAGGAACCAGAGATCAAATTGCCAACATCCGCTGGATCATCAAAAAAGCAAGAGAGTTCCAATAAAACACCTATTTCTGCTTTATTGACTATGTCAAAGCCTTTGACTGTGTAGATCACAATAAACTGTGGAAAATTCTGAAAGATATGGGAATACCAGACCACCTGACCTGCCTGTTGAGAAACCTGTATGCAGGTCAGGAAGCAACAGTTAGAACTGGACATGGAACAACAGACTGGTTCCAAATAGGAAAAGGAGTACGTCAAGGCTGTATATTGTCACCCTGCTTATTTAACTTATATGCAGAGTACATCATGAGAAATGCTGGGGTGGAGGAAGCATAAGCTGGAATCAAGATTGCAGGGAGAAATATCAATAACCTCAGATATGCAGATGACACCACCCTTATAGCAGAAAGTGAAGAGGAACTCAAAAGCCTCTTGATGAAAGTGAAAGAGGAGAGTGAAAAAGTTGGCTTAAAGCTCAACATTCAGAAAACGAAGATCATGGCATCTGGTCCCATCACTTCATGGGAAATAGATGGGGAAACAGTGGGAACAGTGTCAGACTTAATTTTGGGGGGCTCCAAAATCACTGCAGATGGTGATTGTAGCCATGAACTTAAAAGACACTTACTGCTTGGAAGGAAAGTTATGACCAACCTAGATAGGATATTAAAAAGCAGAGACATTACTTTGCCAACAAAGGCTATGGTTTTTCCAGTAGTCATGTATGGATGTGAGAGTTGGACTGTGAAGAAAGCTAAGCACCGAAGAATTGATGCTTTTGAACTGTGGTGTTGGAGAAGACTCTTGAGAGTCCCTTGGACTGCAAGAAGATCCAACCAGTCCATTCTGAAGGAGATCAACCCTGGGATTTCTTTGGAAGGAATGATGCTGAAGCTGAAAACTCCAGTACTTTGGCCACCTCATGCGAAGAATTGACTCATTGGAAAAGACCCTGATGGTGGGAGGGATTGGGGGCAGGAGGAGAAGGGGATGACAGAGGATGAGACGGCTGGATGGCATCACAGACTCGATGGACAAGAGTTTGGGTGAACTCCGGGAGTTGGTGATGGACAGGGAGGCCTGGTGTTCTGCAATTCATGTGGTAGCAAAGAGTCGGACACGACTGAGCGACTGAACGAACTGAACTGAACTGAAACATTATATGCTATTTTTTCCACAACAGTTAGGAAGAAATTAATTTTGCCTTTAGTGTGTAAAATTTAAATGATTCGCAGCTTTTCTTATTTTTCATAACATTTTCTAATAAATTAACAAAATTAGCTGTTTAATTATCAAACTATAGCCTGAAAAAAATTTTCCAAGGAAGCAGGAGCAAGTCATGTTTAAAAGCCAGTACAGGAAAGGTGGTAATAGAAAAAATAACGCTCAGTAATGATCTAAAGCAGTTGACTATGTCAGTACTGTATCCCAATAATCAAGTGCTGGTTTTAGGGAAGGTGCACAGCTCATTGCAAATTACAAAACACTGAAAGTTGAACCTGGTAATGGCAGAATTGGAGAAGGAAATGGCAATCCACTCCAGTATTCTTGCCTGGACAATTCCATGGACAGAGGAGCCTGGTAGGCTACAGTGCTTGGGATCACAAAGAGTCGGACACGACTGAGCGACTTCAAAAATTCAATTCAATGGCAGAATACTGGTGATAGGGTTCATATTGTGCTAACAACTGTATACAGCCTGATATGGAGCAGGTGGTCTGAGTCTGAGAATACTAAGCTTGCCTTGGATAAGTGAAATTTTCACAATGGTAGCTATATTTTCAACCTATATGTATATACATATATTTAATGAATCCTATCAGCACAATCATCATAGCTGCTTCATGTGTTTTATTTCAGGGGAAATTGATAGTAGGATCATCATATTAACTTTGCATTTTAACTCCATGATGCTGGTGTCCCATGGGTCCCAAATTAAAGACCAGGGGTGCTGGGCCCAGGTCTGATTCAAGTCTGAGTCTGTCTAGAGGCTGGTATGCCGTGGTTCTATTTTTACAAAACACCAGATGAATCCTATGGAAGGAAGTCATGGTAAGGAGAAGGGCTGCAGAGCTGCCAAGGCAGCCTTCAAGAATCCCAGCAGCGACTTGATTCAGTGTCAAGGAAAGCCACTTTCAGTGAACTGAATCTGAGGAATAAGAAACGAAAGGGTGGACACTGCAGGAACATGTTTTTGGAACACCTATGACAAACATCTGTAGGAGAGGGGGTCCCAAAGTTATGGGAAGATTGTGAGGGGTTTGATTCCTGTAGACACTGTAGAGATATACTTTTTTGTATCCATTATTGTTACTTTGGTCTTACCCTCAGACTACTGTCATCTAGAAAACATGGATTACTCTTATATCTATTTAGAAAGAACAGAAAAGTAGTTATCAGATGGCATACAGAAAAGACACATATATGTGGGCTTCTTGTCCTTGCCTTTAAAGCAATAAACACTAGGATTATTTGGAAAAAACAGCAGTTATCAGGAAATCAATGAGCCACGATGAAAAAAACCCCTAAATAACATTTAATCTTTCAAATAAGAATTCTTCATTCCTTTTTAAAACAGTATTTATTTTAATTTATTTATTTGGCTGTGCAGGGTCTTAGCTGTGACACGTTGTATCTAGTTCCTCAACCAGGGATCAAACCCAGGGCCCCAGCATTGAGAGCTCAGTCTTAGTCAGTGGACCACCAGGGGAGTCCCAAATTCTTCATTCTTGAGTTGAACTGACAAACGAGGTGGCATTTAGACCGACTGATTAGACTTATAGCTTTGTGGGGCTGCTGAACATCACACACATGTGATAGAGGTGTTCTTTAGTGTTACTCTGCTTTCTTAGTCCTGCATGTTTATATGTGCTCAATTACGGCTGAGTTGCACTAATTTTTCAAAGAATTAGCTTCTTCCAAACTGTCAAATTTATGAGCATATTATTGTCTGTAGTACTTTATTATCCTTTTAATGACTGCTGCATAAGAAGTGATGTCATCTATCTCATTCTTGATTTTATTGATGGTTGTTTTTCACTTTCTATTTTTATCATTCTTGCCAGAGTTTTGTTGTTGCTGTTGTTTAATTACTAACTCATGTCCAACTCTTTTGAGACTCTGTGGACTCTAGCCCACCAGGCTCCTCTGTCCATGGCATTTCCCAGGCAAGAATACTGGAGCGGGTTGCCATTTCTTCTCCACCCAGGAATTGAACCTGCCTCTCTTGTGTCTCCTGCATTGGCAGATGGATTCTTTACCACTGAGCCACCTGGGAAACTCTTAGTCCTGGGTACCTAATCACATTTCTATCATTTGTATCTGATTTGGAAAATATAGAACAATCCATTAACAATTTCAAGACAAAAAAGTCTACACACTTCATAGCCCCTTCCTATTACATGAACGTGTAAATTGAATTCCCTCTCAAGATGAAAAAAAACAAAGGTTGGCTTCCCAAAAATGTTTTCATTGGCTTTAGGGAACTAAAACGCACCAGTCTGGGTGACTAATACTTCCTGGAAAATAAAGATAGATCAACACATAATTAAGTTCTGGCTCAAATATAACTGTTGTCTTGGAAACAGTTTGGGGGATAAATATGGTTATGCTAATAAAACTTTTCATGATTTTCACCAATAATCTGGTTTATTAATTAGGCCAGACCATCTTACTATCTTAATTAAGGCTACCCGTTTTGGACTACTCAAGGGTTAAAAAAAGTTCCTAAGAGGACATTGAAAAGGAGGAAAAGGGGATAAACCTGGTTATTTACCAGCGCTCAAGGTTAAACGTACTTTTTGGCACATGTGTAGGTTTCAAACATCTTTTCTACTTCATTAAGCAGAAAGCAGAGTTGTATATACAGCATTTTGAACTAACAATTCCTAGCGTTGTTTTTCTGAACCCCATCTTCGGAGGATTTCAAATCCGACGAACTCAAGAGAAACAAGCGAAAGCAAAATCCTAAGTAGCCAGGATTTTTCTGGTTCCCGCTTTCAGTAAAGAGAGTTTTGTAGGAAGTTCTCCTCCGAGTGTAGCCCGAGGGGCAGCCTGCGGGCTCCGGAGGGTGTCTGGTGGAGGCCGAGTGTGAACTCCGGGCGCGGGAGCGCATCCCGGTCTGAGATCACACCCACTCGGGGTGTGCGTGAGTGAGCGCGCGGTGGCCGCGCGCGTGTGTACGTGTGGGGAGGTGTGCGCCAAAGGGGTGGGGTGAGGGGCGGCGAGGAGGGCTCTAGGTGAAGCACGAGGCGCGGGAGCGGGAGGTCGCGCGCTCCGGCCTCTCCCCCAGGGGCCGCGGCGGCTGGCTCGCGCTCGGGCTGCCCCTCCCGGTGCGCGCCGCTGCGGCGCCACAGGCCCCTCGACCCTGTGACCACCGCCCTCCGGCCGCCTGGCCCGCAGCGGGGACCGGCGATGGCGCGGAACTGACGGTCTCCTCCCTCCGGACCCTTCTGTCCCGCACGGGGGCTCCCGGGGGCCGCGGCGCCGCCCCGACCTGCATGTGGGGCGCGCGCGCCGGCGGCCGGAGCGAGCGGCCCTCGGTGCCCCCGAGGCGGTGCCCGGCCGCGCGGGCGGACCGGGAGGAGGAGCAGCAGCAGGCCGGGCCGGGCTCCCCGCGCGCCGCCGCCCGGGAGCACGGGCTCCCTGGAGGGAGCTCGGGGCGTCCCAGCCTCGGAGGAGGGACCCGGAAGCAGAAGCGGAGCCCCGAGTCGAGCCGAGCCGCTGCCCCCGCTGCCCGCCGGCGCCGGGTGGGGGTCCCGGCGGCTGGATGGGCAGCGGCGGCTCGGGCCGCGGGCGGCGATGGGCGAGGAGCAGAGCACGGTGAGCGGTGCCGGCGGGCCCCTGGAGGCGCGGATCCCCGCTGGCGACGCCGCGGGCCCCCCGGAGCCCCCGCGGCCGCCGGGGCACAGCGCCGGGGCGCCCGGGCCGCGCGCCGCCTCCGCCGAGCCGAGCGGCGGCGGCTGCGGAAGCGACTCCGGCTGCGCGGACGCCGGAGCCCCGGAGCCCGCGGAGAGCCGAGGGGCCCCGAGCTGGAGCAAGAGCCGGGCACCCGGGCAGCCCGCGGGACTGGCTCTCCCCGGGCCCCTCAACCCGCAGGCTTTGCAAAAGCAGCTGGCCGAGGAGGAGGAGGAAACGGGGGAGCGAAACGAGAGCGGGGATGAACAGCAGGAGGCGCCCCCCGGCGAGGAGCTTGAGCCCCCGACCCGTGTCCACGTCGGGGCCCCGGACGGACTGGTCTTGGACGTGCTGGGCCCGCGGCGCCCGCCCCCGGCCAAGAGACAAGTGTTCTGCTCCGTGTTCTGCGTGGAGAACGACCTGTCCGAGGTCCCCTCGGCGGAGCGGCTCTCGCTGCCCGCATCGCCACCTCGGGCTCCGCCGGTGACCAACCCTCCCAGCACCCCCTCCTCCTTCCCCAGCCCCCAGCTGTCGCTCCCAGCGGACCCCTTGTCCCCCGACGGCGGCAGTATCGAGCTGGAGTTCTACCTGGCGCCGGAGCCGTTCTCCGTGCCCAGCCTGTTGGGAGCCCCACCCTACTCCGACCTGGGTGGGGTCGGGGATCCCTATGCGCCCCTCATGGTGCTGATGTGCCGGGTGTGCCTGGAAGACAAGCCCATCAAGCCCCTGCCCTGCTGCAAGAAGGCCGTATGCGAGGAGTGCCTCAGAGTCTACCTGAGCTCCCAGGTAACCTCACCCCTCCGACCCTCCTCTGTTCCCCATTCAGCTTTCCAGATCCGTGGCCAGGAAATCCCGCTCGCCAGCTCACTGCTCACCGGAAGAGGTGATGAGCGCCCTTACCAAGGACGTCTATCAGTGTCTTACATCTCGGTTGTTGCCCTTAGAATATTTAAGTGTGTTTGTCTTCGTGGGTTAGCTCGACTGGAATTTAACTCTGGGTGAGCTTTGGGCTTTGATTGGCCACCACAGAAGGAACAGGGTATGAATGCATTGCCCTCTTCTATTTATTTTATTAGATTTCGAGCAAGGAGCTTGCTCAAAGAGGAGGGCAGTTGAGCGCGCTTCAGAGGCCTGGTATTCCAGAAACTGACAAATAGTGGGCATAAAATAAATATGTATTGAGTTAGTGGAGAGAAGGGTTGCAATGAGTGATTCCTGAATTTGAAATTTTGCTACTTTCAGGTAATCCAAAGAAAAGTGTTATTAATTATGTATTCCTTGCCCCTGGGTCACTTTTCAGTTTCCTTTTCCACAGTAAAGTTGAAGTACTTTTTCTCACTGAAGTTTTAAGCCAGCAGAATGCTTTATTTCTTTAAGAAGGAACGAAACAGAAAAAGCAAAACAAAGCAAAGCAAGGCTAAGAGGCTTAACAAGCACTGGTGAAACTTTCCTCCTCAGTTGCTTATTTGAAAGCTTGTTTTTTTTCTTGGAAAGTTGAAGAGTGCAGTTGACCGGCTTTCCTTCCCTGGTGGTGAAGGCGTCCTTCTAGCAGCTTTCAGTCTGTTAGGTTTCTGCCAGTGTTTTGCACAATCTCGAATGCCCTTTGATCCCATGTCTGATTGTCCTGGGCCTATTCATCTTTCAAAACCCTGGGCTGTTAAGGTGGCAACTTCTCTGTGAAGCCTTCCCTCACCCTCCAGGCCACGGCTTATATACTTTCAAACACTTCTGCGTGTCTTGCATGCACTGAAGTTGTTCCGTATGTCTGTGTGACTAGACAGTGTCTTTCTTAGAGCCCCTGTGTCTGATAGACTCATGTTGGTATCCTTCCTCCTAACAGTGTTTAATAACTTTGGCTGAAGGGAACTAAACAGGATTTCACACTACAGTTCCTCTGTGTATTGTGGCTAATCTGTGCTTGTGTCTAGACTGAAAGTGTGTACCCTGCCCAGTGGAAAACGCGAAGGGGAATTTAGACAGAATGGAATGTTACACAAGCAGTGACTTGGCCAAGATGGTTGAGATTATCCAAGCGCCTGTGAGAGTCTGTGATGTCTCTTTCGTGCTTTATCCGCAAACAGATACTTCAAACAGGAGGAAAGCCCGCTTCTCACTGTGGCTGTTTCTAGGATGTCCCTGTCAAACAGTCAAGCAGATAGCCATGGACAAAGCCCCGTGGTGGGATTCAGACATTCCCAAACTATGGGCTCTACTCCAAGGAAGCTCCCTTGTGTGTACAAGATGTGTACACACGAACAATACAAGGTAGCATATGATGAGATGTAAACAGAGTGACAATATCATGTAGCACTTAAGCATTGAATATAAATACAGTGTGGGTTTAGAGGTTCAAGGGAGGTGGTCATTAGAAGTTGGGGTACTCTGCTTTGCAGTTTGATTTCCTTAAGCATTTCCGTTTCCTGAAAGCAAAATTTTTTTTTGCCTCCAAAATCTGATCTGTGTTAATCCTAAGGTCTCTTCTACGCAAAGACTCTTGTTTCCATGTCATTTAACCTTTCTGTGTCTTAATTTTCTCATCAATGAAATGGAATTACAGGCTCTCTAATGACACATCAATTCTAAAGCAAAACAAAAACTGCAGAGTTGTTTTGGTGCCTTTCTGAACCTGATCAAAAGGGCATAAAGAGTGCCCTCTTTTTTATTTTCTAAGGTTTCTTGGTTTTTACAGTAGTAAATCTGTCAAGCTTGAACTTGCAGGTGTCTTAAGGCTTTTTAAACTAAAGTGATATATTTGAAATAAAAAGTTAATAGTGACTTTTGTCATCATCTTTTGGATTTGTGCCAAATACTTGGTGTATTAGTTAATATCATTTAAGAAAATAAAATAGAGTCCCTATTAAGCATTTAAGCAGTCATTAAAAATGCATACTAAATGTGAATTGGAATGTTGCCTGGTTAAATAATATTCTTCTAAAAGGAGCTGATGAATTCTTTGGAAGAAGGTACAAAGTTGGAAGACAGGAATGCAGATTTTTAGGTGATAAGTCTTATTTCCATTAGTGCCATGGCCTGAATATGTGGTGAAGGCCAGTGGGTAGTTGTCTTCATTATTTCAGTGTACACATAGGAGATTAGGTGGTGACTTAAATACCTCTGTGCACGCTCAGTTCATCAGTTGTGTCCGACTCTTTGCGACCTCGTGGACTGTAGCCTCCCAGAGTCCTCTGCCCCTGGGATTCTTCAAGCAAGGATACTGGAGTGGGTTGCCATGCTCTCTCCAGGGGATGTTCCCAACCCAAGGATTGAACCCATGTTGCCTGTGTCTCCTGGGTTGGCAGATGGATTCTTTACCCTTGGGTCACCTGGGAAACCCAAATACCTCTATGTGCATGCATGCATGCTCAATCTTTTAAGTCATCTGACTCTTTGTAACTCTATGGACCATAGCCCACCAGAGTCCTCTATCCCTGGGATTCTCCAGGCAAGAATATTGGAATGGGTTGTCATGCCTTCTTCCAGGCGATCTTCTGGATCCAGGGGTTGAACCAGCGTCTCTTATGTCTCCTGCATTGTCAGGTGGGTTGTTTACCACTAGCATCACCTGGGAAGCCCAAATTCCTCTATATTGTGGTTTAAAAATAATAGTTTTAGTTTTTTAAAACAGTGATTTGAAAAACTAAAACCAGTTTTTTTTTCAGTGATAAGAATTCTTCTTCAGTTATCACTATGCCTGGGGTCTATGCAGGATCCTTCTTAGTGGAATAATTTTACTGGCCAGCAGGTATCAGTTGCTGTGGTGAAGGATTGAACTGGTACATTATAATCTTTGGTACACATACATAGGGGTCGAGGTAGAGGCGCTAGAGCCCCATGGTACAGACAGTGGGAGTTTAACTGGTTTGTGTTGCATGAGTATGTAAATCTTTGGTGCATAAACTTCAGAAGTCCATTTCCAATGGCCTGTGTGCACATGTATGACCGTGGCTTAGAGCATGCAATGCCAGGGATATCTGTGGTCTCCTTCAGGGCACTGAGCCGTTCTGAGAACTGACCTTCTCAGCTGGTTTGGCCTTTACCCCATTTTCTTAGGAGGAAGGGTTGTTACTTTCCTCGTTTCATGGAATGATACCGCACTCATTTCAAAAATTCTCCGCAGGTATCTTTCCTTTATGATTTTGATTTGAAACAGTAAAATCTGGTAGGATGTGAAATACTAATATTGAGCACTTTATATAAAGAAAAGAGGGAATTGGACATGCTAAGGGCTTTCTAAAGGTAACAGCTGTTGTGACTTTCATCACTCTGCTTCAAAGTGCTTGTGATGGCACATGCATATGAATTGGAATGTATACACCTGTCAAATGAGTATTAATAGAGACAAGCAACACATTTCTTCGGCACTTTGTGAACAAAACAGCTGCTAGATGATAATGTCCTGAAATGACTGTCTACTATAGTCATCCTAGAACCGGTGACCTAGGAGTGAAAGCTTCTAGATCCTTTTATTAAACTCTGAGTCATCCAGACCTTTATGGGTAAAAGTGTAGCTTGCTTTTTCCCTTTAAACCTTAAAGCACCCTGTATATTTTTAGAAACTGGCCTTTTCAAGATGGAGTTTGCCAGCAACCACCTTCACACAGGTGAATTTATGGATCCTCTCCTGCCAGCTGTGATTTTGGTAGTCTTGAAAATGTGAAGAATAAGAGACTGAACTCTGTTAAATCACTCTGTGAATTTAAAAAGTGAGGATTCCGGCGTATGTAAACTTACTCTTCCGTGTACTGTGTGTGTGTGTGTGTGTGTGTGTGTGGTGTGTGTGTATGTGTGGTGTGTGGTGTGTGTGTGTGTGTGTGTGTGTGTGTGTGTGTGTGTGTGTGTGTGTGTGTGTGTGTGTGTGTGTGTGTGTGTGTGTGTGTGTGTGTGTGTGTGTGTGTGTGTGTGTGTGTGTGTGTGTGTGTGTGTGTGTGTGTGTGTGTGTGTGTGTGTGTGTGGGTGTGTGTGTGGGTGTGTGTGTGTGTGTGTGTGTGTGGGTGTGTGTGTGGGTGTGTGTGGGGTGTGTGTGTGGGGTGTGTGTGGGTGTGTGTGTGTGTGTGTGTGTGTGTGTGTGTGGTGTGTGTGTGTGTGGTGTGTATTCTGGAGCTGTGGTTAACATTCACTTTCACACCTTTCTGACTCATGCACTTCTTTTTCCTCTTCTGACTCTTTAATGCTCTCTCTTTTAATAATTTCTTCATTTCCATTTCCCCTTAATAATTCTCTCTTTTTCCTCTTACTTTTCAAAATTTGATTTTAAATAGCACTTGAGTGCTGCCGAGGAGTCAGGGCCCTGTCCGGGCTGTGCGCTGGGCCCTCAGGACCTGGTGCAGATGGTGTCTGGGCGCCTGCCTTCCCGCGTCCTCCGGCGTCTAGAGACGACACGCTCCGCCGAGAAATCCTGCCCTGCCTACGGGTCTCAAATAACCTGACTAGTACTACTTTCCTTGGGTGTCACCTTTAGAGTGGTGATTTTTTTTTTCCTCCTAGAGTAGAGCTCAGCTTTTTATAGTTGAAGGCTGTTCCTTACTCCTCATGTGAGAGACACAAAAAGAACATTAGATTTGAGCTCCCAGCTTTTCCTTAAGCATTGGTGATGGGGATGTAGACAGATGTCTGAGTCATAATTTCTTATAATTAACATTTTCATTTGTTAATGTACCATTTACACATATAAGACATTTATTGGCTACCTGTATGTCAGGGACCTTGAGAGACTTTTTAAATGTATTAAATGCCCACAAGGAGCTGGCTTAGAGCCTTGCTGGCCGTGTTTCCTCCAAGCTTTATCTGGTGGCATAAATAAGCTTTCCTTTAAGTTCTCAGACAAGTGTGGCTCTCCTCTTCTTTTTCCTTTCTGGGAGGATTTTATTAAGCCAGTTCTGGAACACCAGCTAACCTTTTAGTAAACATATTACTATTCCTCCTCTTACATGTTTATTTCAAAGTAATAAGAAACATTATTGTAATAAGTTATTACTATAATTAAATGTTCTTAATTAACATTTCTTAGAGCTCTTTGTAATTGTTGTAAATAGAATATTAGTTAATGCTTTGCTTCTTTCAACATTTTTATTACTTTTGCGCTTTTGCAAAAAAAATACTCAAAACATTTTGCTAACTGTGTTTGGATCATTCATAAAAATATGGCCAATCTTTAAAGTTAGGACACTTTCAAAGAATTGTTTCTTGGTTCTACTTCACTTTGTCAGCAGAGTTTTATGTGATAAACTTATTGAACCTTCCCAAATCAAGTTCTGTCTTAAAAAAAAAATTCAGTATCTTCAGGACAATAATTCCTAGAAGAACATTCTCTTTCAAAGTGATCACTACTATTTGCCCCATCAGTTTTGGGTAATTACTCTTGAGCTTTGAAGTTTCCATAAATAACAACCATTAATTGAACACCTATATTTCAAACATTTTTTACATTTATTGTGTTTCAGTTTCTGTTAATATGTTATTATGTTTCCATTTAGTGTATTTTATTATTTAATTTTAATTCCCTTGCATATTAAATACCTATTACATACCAAGCACTGTTGGTGTTGGAAACACAGAGAAGTGAAACAGATAAAACCCCTTACTCTATGGAGTTTATTTATTAGGCTGGGGGGAGATTGATAATAAAATAAGTAAATTAGTTAGTATACTAGATATTATTTAGTCTACTATAGTATACTATAAAGAAAGAAAAACAAGGGAAAGGTGATAATATTGGGAAGGAGGTTTTTCTTTATGTATTTATAGTGTTTTTAGGAATTGTCAGCGAGGGTTTGTTTTACATGGTGACTTATGAGCAGAGATCTTCATGATGGCAGTGAGAGAGCAAACCAAGAGAATATCTGAGGAAACAGTAAGTATAAAGTTCCAGAGACAGGAGCATGCTTGCTGAGGGGTTCCAGGAATGACAGAGAGATTCATATGGGTGAAGCATATGGAATGAGGTGGGAAGCACTAAGAAGAAACCGGAAGGAGAAGTGGGAAAAGCTGATGGAAAGGGCTTTAAGGCCTCAGAGAACTTGCAGTTCCTCTGAATGAGCTGGAAAGCGGTAAGATGGTTTTGGGTTAGTCAGATGTGACTTCACCTTTAAGACAGAGGACTCTGGCTCTCTGTGGAGAATGTATCAAGAGAGTCAAGAGCAGAAGTAAAGGGACTTCCCTGGAAGTCCAGTGGTTAAGACTCTGTGCTTCCAATGCAGGAGGCACAGGTTCGATTCCTAGTCAGAGAATGAAGATTCCACATGCTACCTAGCTAAATAAAAGCCATTAAAAAAAAAAAAAAAAAAACCAACTTGGGGGAAAAAAAAAGAATGGAAGTGATCAGTTAGAAGAATTTGGCAATAAGCCAGAGAGGAGATGTGATGGTTCAGACTAGGGTGATTAGAGGTAGATACGGTTTGAACTGGTGGAATTTTGGATGTATTATGACAGTAGAGCTGATGGAATGTGCTGATGACTTGGTGTGGGATAAGAGGAAAAGAGTCCAGAATGACTCAGGTTTTGAGCCCAAGCAATCAGAAGAATGGGTTTGCCATTTAACAAGGTGAGGAATACTGTAGGAGGACTTATATTAAGGAGAATCAGGAGTTCATGCAAAGTTCCAAAAGCTTGTTTAGACATTCATAAAAGGATGGCAGTTGGCGTGTGGCATTCAGCAAAGAGACCTTAAGAGGAGATGTAAATTTTTGTCTTTCTGATATAGAGAAGATGTTTAAAGCCATGAGACCAGAGGAGGATTGAGGACTGGGTCTGGGCATACCAGGGCTTGCTGATATAGAGCCTGGGATGTGTGAAGGAATAGGAAGGAGTCTGAAAGGGAGAGGGCAAAAAGGAAACCAAGGTAGAGTGGGTTAACCAGAAGCCAAACAAAGATGATGTTTGATAAAGGAAGGAAAAATCATTTTTGCCTAATGTTTCTGATAGTTTCAGCAGGATAAGCGTTTAAATTGACCATTGGATTTCCCAACAAGGAGACTGTTTGTAAGTGTGAATAGTGCTGTTTTCATTGGCACTGCTGGAGTTGACTTTCTGATTATAATAGGTTCAAGAAAACAGGAACAGCTCAATTTCTGTACTGAAGGTAGTAGAATGTTACATGAGGAAACTCAGGGTTAGCAAGGTTAAAGAACTTGTCCTAAATCACATAGCTAGGAAATGGCAATGGTGGGATTTCAGTTCCATTTGGCTCTAAAACCCAAGGTCTTTTAATAGTGTTTGCATTTATTATCTTATTTAATAAGTTAAATATGTTGATTTTTTTTTAAAGTTTATATCTGTACTGTACAAAGTCACAAGGCTTCTAGTCCAAGAAGAAACTTAATTACATGTTTTGAGGAAGTGGAAGTCTCTTGCCCAAATTTAGATCCAGAGAAAGATTTCAACCAAAGTCAGCTTCATCTTCATGTAAGAAAATCAGGAATTGAGTTGAGAAGAGCTATGATTTAACTTACTATTAAGTTTTAATGGCAGCACTCTCTCTTGTTTTCTTCCTAACTCTTGACCATGCCTTTTCTTTCCATTTGAACTATTTTTATGTTACCATCTCTTAATGTTGGTATCTGCATGATCATATATTAAACCCTCTCTCTCCTCACATTCAAGTCAAAAAGAGAAGGGGGCAGCAGAGAATGAGATGATTAGATAGCATCACTGACTCAATCAACACAAATTTTTGCAAACTCTGGGAGATGGGCAGTGGAGGGTACAGAGGAACCTAACTTACTGTAGCCCTTGGGATTGCAAAGAGTCAGACACAACCTAGTGACTGAACAACAACTCCTCACATTGTGTATTAGTAGTGGGACCATGTACTTTCACTCCCATGGTTTCAAGTGACACCTATACGCTTTTCCAAATCTTTGCTTCTAGCCCAGATGACTTTTTCTCACCTACAGTACCATATTGCTGGCTCTGTCTTTGACATTTCCACCTGTATGTTCCATCCACAGCCACCGTAAACCTCTCAGAACTAACCTCCCTTTCCTCCTCTTCCTTCCCCCATCCCTAAAGCTTAGCTCTTCCTTTGGGGGTCCATGTTTCCATCAGTTACACCCAGGCCAAAAGCTTGGGTGTCATCTTCGAGTTCTTTTCCTCCCTCACCTCCCACATCTCATTAATCACCAGTCACTAATCACTTTCAGTCCTACCTCCTAAAATTATTTCTGTAGTCTTCTCTACTTTTCTCCATTTCCACTGGCATTTCCCTTGCTCAGGCCTCTACCATTTCTCTCCTGGATTCCAACCACAGCTTCTTCCTTTGTCCAAGTGTTCCAATCTTGGCCATTTCCAGTCTGTTCTTCACACTGCCACCAAAGTTGTCTTGTAAGATACAAGACTGGTCTTGGCATTTCCCTTCTTTACCTTTCAGTCTGCTTCTTGCCTTTAGAATTGACTCTGAACATGGTTTACATGTGCCTGGGTGAGCTAACTCCTATTTACCACTCTTGTTTCTTATCTATCCCTATAGCTGTATTAAACTTCTTTTTGTTCATTGAGTACTCTATGACTCTCTTAATCATGAATCTTTAGTGACATGTGATTCTGTGTTAGCGGGATCTGCTTTTTTCCCTTAATCCCCATCTCTGCCTCTTTCACACTGATTCATTCTAGTCTCAACTTAGACATTTCTTCCTTTGAGAATTCTTCTTGACCCCCTCTTATCTGGATTAAGCATCCTTCCTATGGTCTTTGACAACCCTTTGACTCACTGTAAGATTCTTTATATTTCACTGTATTTAAATTGCCCGTTTCCTGCTCCATGTTCCCATTAGACTATAAAGCTTGATGCATGTAGAGACCTTATTCATTTTTTTTTTCTGATTGCTTTCTTAGCTCTTGGCATACTGTCCACATGAAATGAGTATTTGTATAGTAGATTTATGTAGTTAGATTATAAATAACTAATACATCAGAGGCTAGTTGTCAACATACAAAGTATTAGGATAGATAGCCAAGATGGTTTTTAACAGGAAAATCTCAACATTTCATTATCTTGCTTAAAATCCTACAAACCCTTTCCCATTGCTGTAATGAAAAGATTCTGGTTCATGACACTGCTGATGAGGTTTGGTCCCTGCTGCTCTCTTCAGTCTCTTCTCCATCCCTCCAGCTCCAGTACTTTCCAGGCATGGATCCTTCCCTTTGTTAATTTCTCCTCATCCTTCACATCTCAGCCTTCCTTGGTCTCCAGACTGAATCCGTCTCACCGTTTATGCTTTTAGAGTCCTTTTTACCCTGCAATCATTTTTTTAATCCCCTTTTGTAATTATATGTTTGTGAGATGATTTGATATTTGATTAATTCTCTCTCCCTCCCCATATTATTTGAGCTGCTTTTATAACTAGCAGTTAGCACAGAGCCCAGCGTAGAATAGGTGCTGAACAAATGTTTGTTAAAAGACTGAATGAATGATTGAGAGTAAATTATACTATGTTCAGGTTGGTAGAAAAATTAAGGTAGATTTTAAACCTGAATTTTTGATATTCTAGAGTAAATTTACATTTTTAATGCAATGGAATGCTATGGCCTGAGTCTTTATCTTGGCAACCAGTTTATCACTGAGATGCTTCTTTATTATGAAACCTCTTCTGGTTTCTGTGTCTTCTGCTTAACAGATTCCTCCAGAACCTGGGCACTTAGGAACAGCCGTTTTATTTTGATCATGGCATGTAGGTCAGGAATTTGGGAAGGGCTCAGCTGGTAGTTCACACTTGGGGCTTCTGCTGCTGTGGTGGTCAGATGTCAGCTCACTTGCTTGGCTGGCAGCTGGTGCTGGCTGGTGACAGTATGCTTGGCTGTGGCTGTTCACAGCAGTGCCAGCAAGTAGCCTTGATAGCACTGTAGTCTCAGGGCAGTGGGCTTCTTACATGGAGGCTGGCCTCCCCAGGGCCAGAGTCTCAAGGAAGCCAGGTGGAGGCTGTCTTATCTTGGGAAGTCATTCAGCGTCACTTGGGCTTCCCTGGTGGCTCAGACGGTAAAGAATCTGCCTGCAATGCAGGATGTCCTGGAGGAGGAAATGGCAGCCCACTCCAGAATGGGTTGTCTGGAGAATCCCATGGACAGAGGAGCCTGGTGGGCTACAGTCTATGGGGTCACAGAGTCGGACATGACTGAGCAACTAACACTTTCACTTTTTTACTTTCAGTAGAAAGACACTTAGACCCACCCCTTCATTTTTTGTGAATATATAAAAGAATTTGGGGCCATATTTTTAAACCACCACACTACTTCAAACAAAAATCAGGAATGTTGTGAATTTAGGTAGTAAGCTTTTGAGCCTGAATTTTAACTTGTTTTTATTTGAAGTTTCATGTCTTATCAGTTATTTAATTACATATTTCCTATTCATATCATTGGGAGAAGGGCATGGCAACCCACTCCAGTATTCTTGCCTGGAGAATCCCACAGACAGAGAAGCCCGGCGGGCTACAGTCCATGGGGTTGCAAAGAGTCGGACACGCCTGAGCGACTAACACATTCATATCATTATATTGATTAATGTACTTCGGTATTGTGGGAGTTTTGTGCTTTATCTTTGAATAATAAAGCCTTAAGCTTGTATGAAAGTTGTTCCCTTTTAATAATATTTATTTTTAATTATTTATTTGGCTAGGCTGGGTCTTAGGTACAGCGCGCTTGGCTTCCCCTAGTTGCAGAGAGCAGGGGCTGCTCTCTGGTTGTGGTGCTTAGTCTTCTCGTGTGGTGGCTGCTCTTGTTGCAGACCACAGGCTCAGGGCACGCGGGCTTCAGCAGTTGTAGCACAAGGGCTCAGTTGCTTCATGGCATGTGGAATCCCCCAGGACCCGGTCAAACCCACGTCCCCTGCATTGGCAGGCAAATTCCTATCCATTGTCCGTCCACCAGGGAAGTCCAAAAGTTGTTCCCTTTTAAGCTTAAGTATTTTAGATAATTTCATTGGAACTGAATATCTCGAGATCAGGGTCAACTTCCGATTATATCTGATTAACACCACTTATGTTGATTATCATAACAATATTATGTTAATTATTAATGAATGATTATTAACACCACTTATTCTACATATTGTAACTTCTATCATATCAAAATTTTAGCTTCACTAGTGATTAAAATATCATTTGAAAAAGTTGAATACCTTGCTGAATAAAAAGAATTGAGGTAACGGATAGTGTTTGTGGTACAGGGATATTCTGTACAGAAATTGTTGTATTTAATGATACCTGAGAATTAACCACTCTAGTTAATGTTTGTTAAATTGGCTCACTGTTGGGTTTTTATTGTTTATGATATTCTAGTTTGGCTGATTCTGTCATTCAGCTAGTGTCCTCTCACATAGGTAGCCCTTACATTTGCAGAAGTAAGTATGTTGTGCTCAGAAATCTCCTGGTTGAGGATCTGTGAGCCCTGAAGAGGAGGAGGTGTATGGCTTTCATCATGTGCCTTTTTTCATTTTCCCCAGCTCAGGTAACTGAATTCTGCATTTATTCATTCATGTGAATGACTAATCCCTTTTTAAATCTTCCAAAGCTGTTTGCCTTAATGGTATTCTCTACTGTAAGATTCAGAGGCTAATTATAGGCTACCTCGCAAATTACTTCCCCTTTTGTGGTGTTGATTCTTGCCTTATTTCCTCACTCACTTATTGGCCATACTCTGCATCCTTGAAGCTCTGAGACGTAAGTGGCCAGTTAAATCACCAGGGCTTTTCCTTCTGGTTGCTTAACCAGCTTAATTTTAAACAGCAGGTAAAATAAAACACTTGGTTATAGTGTTTCCCTCGCGTTTTGTTTCCTTTGACAATGCCATTTCCCCTAATGTTTAGAGTTTAGTTTATTACTAGTTTATGTCTAATTAGAGCCGTTGAATCAAATCAGCAATGACTTTGCTGTGGCTTGATCTTAGCACACCGTGTTTGTTTGAACATGTGACCTTGGTGGGGAAAGTGAATTTCCTTCATTAGTTCTGCAGAGAGTAGGGCTTTTTTTTTTTCTTCTGCTTGAGATGTCCATGGTGGGAAATGATTGGTGCAATTCCAAGGGTTCTAATTTAATCCTGCTTTTAACAACTCTCACCATTAACTTCAGTGTTGTTTTTCCCCTTATGTTACCATTTTTCCTCAAGATTGTTTGTGAAAGAAACACTTTGAAAATAATGGGCTCCTGAAAATAAAAGAAATACTCTATGTGTCCCGTGTTCTGGTGTTTTATGCTAAGACTCTGTGTGTGTGTGTGTGTGTGTGTGTGTGTGTGTGTGTGTGTAGGTCTCAAGTTTGTGTGTTACAAGAAGATTGTTTGCTCATTTTGATTTATAAAAATCTAAGTTTAGTCATTTTTGGGTGAATTCATGTATCTTGGGTTTAGTTGGAGTCAACCTAAGCCCCTTGGGTTTACCTTTTTCCTGCTGTTAGTTTTTAATATGTCACAGTGTGAGTCACTGAAGGCTTCAGTCTTAAGATAAAGGGAGAGTTTAGAGGAATGCTGGAGAAGGCGATGGCACCCTACTCCAGTACTCTTGCCTGGAAAATCCCATGGACGGAGGAGCCTGGTATGCTGCAGTCCATGGGGTCGCTGAGGGTCGAACATGACTGAGCACCTTCACTTTCACTTTTTACTTTCACGCATTGGAGAAGGAAATGGCAACCCACTCCAGTGTTCTTGCCTGGAGAATCCCAGGGACGGGGGAGCCTGGTGGGCTTCCGTCTATGGGGTCGCACAGAGTCGGACACGACTGAAGTGACTTAGTAGTAGTAGTAGAGGGATGCTTGAAAAGAAAACATTTGAAACAATAGTAAGTCTTTTCCCAAGAGTTTGAATTTGCTGCTTTTTTTTTTTTAATACTGTTTGTCCAGATATGTTCTTCTCTTTTTAAAAATCACTACAGACTTAGAAAATTTGGAAACAGAATTTTCAATTTTGCTTACAAATCATCCAAATGAGCTGCTTTCAGAGAGTTTTGACACATTTGTTTAAAAAATAGCACTTTATGATTAGCTCTAAGAATAGTTGATTGATGCTAAAGTTAGGAAAGATATACCTCGCTAGCTGAATTTCATCAGCAATCTTTGAATGCTTGGTAGATGAAACATAAAAAGAAGTGTAATGATTTAGTAAGCACAGGCAGCAAGGTATTTTTTTGCCTTCCTGTGTCTCTGTGTGGTGCTTTTTCAGTTAAACACCATCATTAAAACAGTGTATCAAAATAAACTGAACATGGATCTTAGAGACCCACTGTCACTGAATGTCAAAGATTTCTAAAATTAAGAATGCTGTTTCTGACTCATTGCTTTCACAATTACTAATGATCCAATTAGTGATGGTAAGACATTTTGTATCATTAATTAATAAAATTGAGACTCAGATGTTAAAAAAATCACTGGAACTTTTGGATTCCTTTTACAATCTAGATGGCTTGGCCAAAACCCTGTTGATTTGCTCAGGATGCTAATAAAGAAAGGTCAAGCAGGCAGTCCTGTCACAGGCTGGCTAATGACACACTGATCTGGGGCCATAAATTACCCCTAACCCCACATGCTCATGTCATAAAGTGTCTGCTTCTGATCAGAAGACACAATGGAAGAATTACTATTAATCTCATCACCACTTCTGGAAAAACAAATGGAAACACATAAACTGCTAGTGAGTTGCAGAGACTTTTACACAGAGAAATCTTTTCCAGTGCATAAGACTTTCCTTTCTTTTGCTGTAGTCACACTGCAGAAGGTCAGTTCTCTAGTAACTCAGCTGATTTAAGGCAATCAAAAGGGAGGGGAAGCTAGAGCTTTCTTATTAAAAACATTCTCTGAGCACAGAATATTTGTTTAGCAGTGTGCTGATCACTTGAGAAGATGTAGTCTATGATCCATCCTCTTACCAAGTGTAGAAATTCAGAAAGTGAAAAGTAAGGTGTCCAAGCAAAAGATCAGGGAAAGTTTATAACTACATTGTGTGATGCTGGTTGTTGACTTAAGTGGTTCTAGGAAGAAGCTGTGTTTATGGGAGTAGAAAAAGTTGAAGCTCGGCTAGTTTATACAAAGTTCTTATTGATACACAGAAAACATAGAAGAAGCGAGTTCGAGGTGGGATGTGTCTTCAAGTGAGATGGAGTGAGCAAGCACACAGGTGAATGTGTACAGGCTCAGTCGCTCGGTTGTGTCTGACTCTGTGACCCCATGGACTGTAGTCCGCCAGGCTTCTCTCTGTCCATGGAATTCTCCAGGCAAGAGTACTGGAGTGGGTGGTCATTCCCTTCTCTAGGGGATCTTCCTGACCCAGGAATTTAACCCACATCTCCTGTGTCTCTTGTATCGGCAGGTGGATTTATTACCACTGTGCCACCTGGAAAGCCCAAGCACACATATGCACTCAAAGATGCATTTGTGGAAATGAAAGAAGAGAAAGTTAGTTGCACAGTCATGTCCAACTGTTTGCTTTTCCATAGACTGCAGCCTGTCCCACTCCTCTGTCCACAAAATTCTCCAAGCAAGAGTACTGGAGTGGGTTGCTGTTTCCTTCTCCAAAATAAAGAATGTGAAGTTGCTCAGTCGTGTCCGACTCTTTGCAACCCCATGGACTGTAGCCTATCAGGCTCCTCTGTCCATGGAATTTTCCAGGCAAGAGACTGGAGTGGGTTGCCATTTCCTTCTCCAGGGGATCTTCCTGACCCAGGGATCGAACCTGGGTCTCCTGCATTGCAGACAGATGCTTTTACCAGCTGAGCCACCAGGGAAGTCCCAAAATAAAGAGGGAGGCTAAAAGTGACCATGGCTAGAGAGAGGGGCTTAGAAGGGCAGTATGGCAAATTGGAGTGGAGAGGTGAAGCTGTATGGTGAGCAGGAGTCCGTGGAGCGGAGGTCTCAGTACAGAGCAGAGCACACGGGCAGCCAGACCCCCAGGTGTCCTGTGTCTCAAGGGCAGGGGCAGAGGGAGCTGGGTCATGGCTTCCAGAACAGGATGAGATCGCAGAGAGCTCTGAGGCCCCTCTGTGGAACTGGTACTTTGTTCTGTGATATGAAGTCATCGGAAAGTTGAATGGAGCTGTCAAATTATAGTTAGTGCTTCAAAAAGAGCCTGGCTTCCCTGTGGAGAATAAACTGTGTTTAAGGGTGGGGTGTGGCGGAAGAGAACCAGGGAAATGGGTTAGGAGGCCACTGCAGCAGTCCAGGGCAGAGGTGAGAGTGGTCTGGGTTACCGTGGAAATGGTTCCGTCTCTTGTCCCATCACTTACCCGGCTTTTGGTTTTCAAAGGTGTAGGGAGTTCTTCGCCTTTGGACCAGCAGGATGTACTGCCAGTCTTTGTAGCCTTTAATGCTCAGAGGTCCATGTTGTATTGGGTTGGCCAAAAAGTTCATTGGAGTTAAGAGGAAAACCACCCGAGTGAACTTTTTGGCCAACCCAGTATAACTGCAGCTGCCATCTTTATCTTTTCAAGTCATGTGTGATTAACTGCTGTTTAGCTTGATCCCCTCTCACATCTTGCCTGTCTTCAATGTGTTTTTTGTTTTTAATTATTTCGTCCAGCGAAACCATGGAGAAAATCACTAACTGAAAAAGGATTTGGAAACCTGTCCATTGTTATTTTACTGATTGTCAGAATCAGCTTATCAAAGAATTTGAGCTTTCCTCTGCTACCTAGTCTTTTGCAATTTGCTGTTCTTAGTCTTTCCTCACTTTATACCCGAGCAGTTTGCTTACATCACTTTTTAAAACAGACAGGAACTCCCGCCCTCTCCTCCTCACAGATAGCAAAGGTCTCACAGGTCCGCCTTCAGTGCTGAGAGGAAGTTAGAATTATTTTGTAGTTCTACTTAGTTCTTTTCCTGTAACGGTTTTGAATTGTTTTGAATGACTGTCCTTTGCTTCAGTGAATTCCTGTCTAATTACACACGTTCGTCTCTTACTCCCAATTCTTGTTTGTGTAACGGAGTTCCCTTTAGGTGTCACGTCCATTTCCTCTCCCTTAAATGGCAAAGACCCTGGGGTCATGACTTCACTGTACGTGGCTGTTTTGATTGTAGTTGTTCTTTGCTTTGTTTTTAATCAGGGTACATAATAAAGTAATTACTTCAACAGAGATTTACTTCGCTGGTTTTATGCTGAGTAACTCAGCAAAACCCTCCCTTTTGTATGAACCTTCATTTGTTTATTTCAGAGTTCTAAAGTGTCTCTTCTCATTACATTCTATTATTCATCATGGAACCAGTACTATTTCAATTGGAGGCAATAAAATATTGATGTGGTTTTTACATTATTTTTGAGAAAGCCTCAAGTATTTATCTATAAAATAGATTTGTCCCATGTGTGGGTTGTGTAAATTTTAGAAGAATATAAACCGTATGCATTGGTATCATGACAGATTTTTTAGTTATCTTGCTGTATAACAGTTCCACTGGGTGAAAGTTTACTCAATTTAAAATATTTTCAACTAGATAGTGTGAACAATCACAGATACCAGGTAGCATCTTGGAGTACTTTAATGTTTATAAAACAACTTGAGAAAAATTTAAGTACTTAGAAACACTGGACTTTATATTTTATGTTTACAACATCCATTAAGTGTCTAATACCCCATTTCTATTTGTTGTGAGGAATTTAGCTCTTTTTTTCCTCTATATTAATCTTCTTGTCAAGAGCAACTCATTTCAAGGTGGATTCATTGTTTTTCCTCTATAAATATGAATGAGTTTTAATTTTGGATCTCAGCACTTTAACATTTTTCCTTAGAAGTACCTATTTTATTGAAAAACGAAAGCTAGTTCATAAAGTAATACATGATGAACTTTAATATCTATCTCACTTTATACATACTTCTATAGCAGAAATGTGGTTGATACCTCAAAAATTCCATAGTCAAAACCCTATCCCGAACCACACACACACAAAATTCCTGCATTGCATTTTGTATATATTGATTACACAGTGTATCATTATATATTTCATGTAAATAGTTTGTAACCATTGCCGTCTTGTAGACATTAATAATCCATTAATATTTATGTAAGATATTATGGTAGATTCTGCTTGAAGACAAATTAAAAATTATTTTACCTACTTACCTACTCTCTCAAGGCTTTAAAAATTTCTATATTTTTACACGTTTACCGGTCATCTTGTGTAGACCATTGATAAAGTTGTAAAGATAAAAGGTCAAAAGTTAATGACATTATAGTATGTGAAAGTTATTTACTTAGTTTCTGATGAGCAGAATGAAAATGGGTTTGTATTACTCAGTTGTTTTCTTTGAATAAGATTTAAGAACTGTGAAGGGAAGTCATTCATCCTTCCTTGGCTTGCAGGTTTATTGTCTGGTGAGGAAAGGGAAGAGACATATAACTGTCAGAGTGGAATGACCACTTTAGAAAGACTGTGTTTTAAAGGGAAAGACAAGCTTTCTATGTCATGTTCATCATCACTTCAGCATCCCCCGTTTCCAAATAGGGTGTCCTAAGTTGGTAGACTTAATAGTTCATGGATTATCTTCAGAAGGGTTCTAAGTGCCATTCATTAAAATGAAAAGGAAGAAGTTCCTTAGGCTTATAAGGATGCATCAGAAACTTAGAGTAAATATCAGCTTAGCGGTGAGACCTTAGAAGCATTTTCACTAAATTAGAAACATGCACTGATTCTTGTTGTCATTGTTACTGGTTAGCTTTATTGTGTAGGTGTAATATGAAACGGACAAATATATAATCTGAAAAAATAATGTTATTGTCTAAAAATGATCAGTAGTTTTAGACAATAAGATTACCTACATAAAATGTCCAGGAGAATCTGGAGATAAAATGTTAGAACCAACAAGAGTATTATTTTTGCTGGATATAGGAGTAGACCATGGAAATCTTGGTGTACTATTTACCAGCCAGAACCAGTGAGAAAAAGAAATTACCTTCAAATAAATACCTAGAAGTAAATCTGAAGACATGCATGATCTTGACAGAGAAAATTATTAATACTTGAGGGAAATAAAAGAACAAGTGAATTAAGACAGAGATATGTCCCATTGAATGGGAAGATAGAATGTCATAAAGATGTCTGTCTTCCTGAATTAGTCTATAAATTTAAGGCATATCAAGAGATTTATTTAGTATGTGTAGAAGAATAAATGTCCAAGATGAACAAAGAAAATTTTGAATAAGTAGGAAGGGCACATTTGCCCCAGTAAATAACAAGGTGTATTTTAAGGAAAAGTTGATTAAGACAGTGGGGTGTTTTTATCAGTTCAGTTTAGTCACTCAGTCGTGTCCGACTCTTTGTGAGCCCATGAATGCAGCACGCCAGGCCTCCCTGTCCATCACCAACTCCTGGAGTCCACCCAAACCCACGTCCATTGTGTCGGTGGTGCCATCCAACCACCATCTCATCCTTTGTGGTCCCCTTCTCCTCCTGCCTTCAATCTTTCCCAGCGTCAGGGTCTTTTCAAATGAGTCAGCTCTTCGCATCAGGTGGCCAGAGTAGTTTCAGCTACTTTGGAGTTTCAGCTTCAACATCAGTCCCTTCAATGAACACCCAGGACTGATCTCCTTTAGGATGGACTGAATGGATCTCCTTGCAGTCCAAGGGACTCTCAAGAGTCTTCTCCAACACCACAGTTCAAAAGCATCAATTCTTCTGCGCTCAGCTTTCTTTAGAGTCCAACTCTCACATCCATACATGACTACTGGAAAAACCATAGCCTTGACTAGATGGACCTTTGTTGGCAAAGTAATGTCTCTGCTTTTGAGTATGCTGTCTAGGTTGATCATAACTTTCCTTCCAAAGAGTAAGCGTCTTTTAATTTCATGGCTGCAGTCACCATCTGCAGTGATTTTGGAGCCCCCCGAAATAAAGTCTGACACTGTTTCCACTGTTTCCCCATCTATTTCCCATGAAGTGATGGGACCAGATGCCATGATCTTCATTTTTTGAATGTTCAGTTTTAAGCCAACTTTTTCACTCTCCTCTTTCATTTTCATCAAGAGGTTCTTTAGTTCCTCTTCAGTTTCTGCCATAAGGGTGGTGTCATCTGCATATCTGAGGTTATTGATACTTCTCTGGGCAATCTTGATTCCAGCTTGTGCTTCATGTAGCCCAGCATTTCACATGATGTATTCTGCATATAAGTTAAATAAGCAGGGTAACAATATACAGCCTTGATGTACTCCTTTTCCTATTTGGAACCAGTCTGTTGTTCCATGTCCTAGTGTTTTTATAGATAAAGTCAAATCCATGAAACAGAAAAAAGAGCTTAGAATGAAACCCATTTGTATATGGTGACTTGGGACATAATGAGATTGCCCTATGAGTCAATGAGGACAGAATAGATATTTCGGTAAATGTGCAAGGATGGTTGGCTTTCCAGTTAAAAATTAAGTAAGATTCTTTATCTCAACACATGAAGAAATGAAGTCTGATATGTTAAAGCTCTATATGTGTAAATAAAATTTAAAGTATTTTAGTAGAATAGATTTACGGATGTCTCTATAACCTTATAGGAAAAGATTTTTCAGGCAGCATCTGAAAAACACAACTCTAAATGAAAATTACTGTTTGATTCCATCTATATGACGACTCTCTGAGGGAGGAAGATGTTATTAGGGTAAAGGTTAACTCACACCCTGGGAAAATCATTTTCTAAAATACACAACTCAAGAATTATTATTCATTATATATCCATTATGTAGAAAAACTTACAAATCAATTTAAAAAAGACTAATTACTCATTGGAAAAATACAAAATTTAATGACATACTGCCAAGTCGCTTCAGTCGTGTCCGACTCTGTGCGACCCCATAGACGGCAGCCCACCAGGCTCCCCCGTCCCTGGGATTCTCCAGGCAAGAACACTGGAGTGGGTTGCCATTGCCTTCTCCAATGCATGAAAGTGAAAAGTGAAAGTGAAGTCGCTCAGTCGTGTCCGACCCTCAGCGACCCCATGGACTGCAGCCTACCAGGCTCCTCCGTCCATGGGATTTTCCAGGCAGGAGTACTGATAAGTGGCCAATAAATGTATATAAAAAAGTTCATTTTCATCGTTAGGATACACTATGATTCATACTAATGGGGAAAGCACAAGTTAGCAACAATGAAACAAGACAATGTTTGGGTCTTAAAAGTGGCAAGATCAAAAAGTCTGATGTAAATCGAGTGCTGGTTAGTATACGGGGTAACGGGATGTTTGTGCTGTGTACTGTGCTAGTTCTCTTCAGTCATGTCCCACTCTTTGTGACGCCAGGGACTGGAGCCCGCCAGGCTCCTCTGTCCGTGGGATTCTCCAGGCAAGAACATTGGAATGGGTTGCCATTGCCTTTTCCAGGGGATCTTCCCAAACCAGGGATTGAATGCACATCTCATGCATTGACCGGTGGGTTCTTTACCCCTAGCACCACCTGGAAATTTAGACACTACTTGTTCCCAGCAGACTCTTGTCATTACATTGCGAATTGATTGCTTCCAATTGAAGATTAGGTGGAAGCTCCTCAATGCACAGTTAAATCGATTTTTAACAACATTTTTATTAAAATATGCTTCACGTATCATACAGTTCACCTATTTAAAGTATATAATGAAATATTATTTAGTATATTCACAGGGTGGTATAACCAT
This sequence comes from Bos mutus, assembly GCF_027580195.1. Lineage (NCBI taxonomy): Eukaryota > Metazoa > Chordata > Mammalia > Artiodactyla > Bovidae > Bos > Bos mutus. The sequence continues at coordinate 26,293,612 of NC_091625.1, read as the reverse complement.
TACCAGTCTAATTTTAGAACATTTTAGTTCTCTGTTAAAGAAATCCCATACCCATTAGCACTCACTCCTTGCCCCCTCCAAGTCCCTCCCAGTCCTGAGAAACCATTGATAAAAAACTTTCTCTCTGTATTCTGCTGCTGCTGCTGCTAAGTCGCTTCAGTCGTGTCCGACTCTGTGCGACCCCATAGACAGCAGCCCATCAGGCTCCCCTGTCCCTGGGATTCTCCAGGCAAGAACGCTGGAGTGGGTTGCCATTTTCTTCTCCAATACATGAAAGTGAAAAGTGAAAGTGAAGTCACTCAGTCGTGTCCGACTCTTAGTGACCCCATGGACTGCAGCCCACCAGGCTCCTCCATCCATGGGATTTTTCAGACAAGAGTACTGGAGTGGGTTGCCACTGCCTTATTCTGGACATTTCATGTAAATGGAATTTTGTAATATGTGGTCTTTTGTGGCTGATGGATGAATTTTGAAATACAAAATTTCTATTGTACTATAATCAGGGTCCAAAAAATGCTGATAGAATTGTAGTTTGAGCTTAGAAAGAATATCAGCTGAAGAATTGTGTGGAAATGGACTTTTTGCTTCTAGTTTTAATTTTTAGCAATATAAGAAGTTTATAGAGCAACTTGACATGACTTGTTATTCCAATGGTGATTGTCAACATGATTTTACTGTAGAGTAACTCTTGAATACAGGTACTGTGGTTAGTGTGATTTTAGGTTGAATTCATTAGTAAACGCTAAGTCGTGTCCAACTCTTTGAGACCCCATGTACTGTAGCCCACCAGCCTCCTCTGCCCATGGGATTTCCCAGGCAAGCATACTGGAGTGGGTTGACATTTCCTCCTCCAGGGGATCTTCCCCACCCAGGGATCGAAACTGGGTCTTCTGCGTTGCAGGCGGATTCTTTACCTCTGAGCCACCAGGGAAGCACTTAGTAAACATCAGGTTTTCAGCAAAATCTAATTTCCAATGGTGGTTGAAGGTGGTTCTTGTCATTCAAAAAAAAAATTCAGCCTAATCAGAGCTAAAAAAATTGCAGTTAAATTTTACCACTGTTAGTCCATCACACTACTGTGTGGTAAGTCAGGATATTCAGCTTCTTTATCTGATGAAATGATGCACAGAGCTAACCATAGTTAACTTCGTGAAAGCAGATTAATTCCACTGTTAACACTGCTGGTTTAATAACATAATGCTGTTGTTGTTCAGTCACTAAGTCATATCTGACTCTTTTCGACCCCATGAACTGCAGCACACCAGGCTTCCCTGTCCTTCACTATCTCCCTGAGTTTGCTCAAACTCATGTCCATTGAGTCAGTGATGCCATCCAACCATGTCATCCTCTGTCTCCCCCTTCTCTTGCCTTCAGTCTTTCCCAGCATCTGGGTCTTTTCCAATGAGTCAGCTGTTGGCATCAGGTGGCTAAAGTATTTGAGCTTCAGTTTGAACATCAGCCCTTCCCAATGAATATTCAGGACTGATTTCCTTTTTTTGAATTTTTTCACAAACTACCTGCTAATGAATAAAACAGTGAGTAATCCTAGCCTTTAAATGCATTAAATTTTCACTAGCTTTGTAAATTTGACAAACTAAACCTTTTTTATTTATGTATATTTTGGGGACAAATCCATTGTATTACATATTAGCAGATTCCACTTCAGATGTTACTGAATTTATGTTTTCTCAGCTTCTTTAAAAATATCCTTGCCTATGGTTTATTTCATGCAGATTGTTCATACAAGGCTAATTTTCCTATCACTTCAAGGAGCACTGACTCCTCTGAAAAACAGTAAGTGGTATCTGTACACCTATTGACATGTAAGGAGATAAGGAAAATGACTTGAAATCATTTGATTTTGTTTGTAATCATTTGTTTTTAAATTGACTGTTGACATTGCATCCTATTTCTTCAGCTCTTGTGAGTAGTGTTCTTACCAAAAGGCTTAGTTTTAAATAAGTTTATTTTCTCTAGAAACATATCTTTAGCAGCTACCACATAATGTAATTTATTTAATATGCAGTTGGTAAACAACTTTCTTTGCTTGTCTAACAAATACACTGTTTGCCCACTTAACTTTGGTGGCAGCCTCATTTTATTTTTATATTTTGTGAGGAAATTTTTCTGTAATAGGACATTCTGTTTAGAATTTTCTGGGTTTTCTGACGCTTTCATATGAGTTAGAGAAATTGTGATGAGTGTGTAGGCTGAGGTAATGTTGACATATATTGTATTTTTTTTAGCACAGCTATGGTGTTGCTACATAACAAACAAAATGTGTTACCATCTAATTCAGTAACCAAAGAATCAACTCTGTGCCTTCCGTTCCAAGTCCATTTAATCTCCTTGTGCATTGATAATAAGAAAATTAAGTGCATAGTACAGTGATACACACATGGCACTTGAAATATTGTCAAGTTATAACTCTGTCATTGTGATTCATAGAGCTCTGTGCAACAGTGGGAGTCAATAAAATGTCACACGTAATCTCTTACCACAGCAACTCAACTCAGTCCCTTGTTGAGCAAAAGCAGTCATACACAGTGAGGATATGCTGAGTATGGTTAGATTCCAATAAAGCTTTATTTGTGGACACTGAAACTTGAATTTGGCATAATTTTCTTATTTCATGAAATATTATTTTTCTTTTGATTTTTTGCAACCATTTAGATATGTAGAAATCACTGTTCACTCATGGGCTATAAAAATAGTCAACAGTTTAAAAAAAAAAAAAGAAAAAAAATAGTCAACAGGCCAGATCTGGCCCATGTATCAAATAGTTCTTTGAACTCTGTCCTACATCATTGATTTTTCCCTTTATTGGATCTTTCTCATCAGCATACTCTGTTATTGTTCTTTTCTTTTAAAAACAACAACAGCAGAAAATAAATAAATAGAATAGCCCTCATATGGCTGCATTTTCCTTTGCAGCTAGAATTCCTTTCCTCCACTCTCCTTACAGTCAGTTCTTTGCAAAAGTTGTCTCTACTCTTCATCTCATGCTTCCTTTCTTTTCATTTTTTCTTGAACACACTTCAGTCAAGCTTTGCCTCTACCTCTCCACTATAACTGCTCTTGTAAAGGTCACCATTGGCCTTGATATTGCTTAATGGCCATTTTTTCACTCTAACATTACTTAATTTCTTAATGGTATTTGACGTAATTGATCATTCCCTCCCTTTTGAAACATTTTCTTCACTTTACTTGAAGGACGCCAGTATCTTGATTTTTTTTTTTCCCCTTCTGCTCTGGTTATTTCTTTTATAATTCTTTCTCATCTGCGTTAGTAGAAACAGGAGACACAATGGATCTGCAAGGGGGGAGTCAGTCACAAAGAGCTCCGTCTGTAATCAAGGGCAGGGGACTTGAGCCTTTATCCTGCCGGCAGTGAGTGTCACTGAGGCAACAATGTTCTACATTTTAGAAAATAAATTACTCTGCTTGGAGTGTAAAGAGTTGAAGGGTAGGGGAGCCTGATGGGGGAGGAGGAAAAAGTGAGGCTAGAAGAAATGATAATTTTAAAGTGTTACCTAGAAAACAATTATGTAAGGAATATGTGTGTGTGATAAATATGTATATGTATCTTTTTATCATGGAAAAATTCATACATAAAATATGGACAAAGTCCTGTAGTTCCCCATGAGTCCATCACCCAACTTCAATAGTTAGTAACTCGTGACCAATTTTTTTACATCTCTATTTCCACTAACTTCCCCTCCTTTTATTATTTTGAAGCAAATTCCAGACATAATTTCATCTTAAGATATCTCAGTATGTATCTCTATAAAAACTTTCTTTTAAACATAACCAGAATACATTATTATACCTAAACAATGAACAGTAATTTCTTAATATCATTATATATCTAGTCCATGTTCAGATTTCCAGTTGTCTCAAGTGCCATAATTCACAAACTTGTAAGTGAAATAACCAAGATTGCCCAGGCTTCTGGCCCCAAATTTCCCTCTGTTACAATTGCTGCTTCCAATTTGGAGAAAGATTTAGTTCCTAGCATGACTTTAATAGGTACCGAAAATTTCTACAACCTACTTTTACATGTGTTTTGAAGCTAATGTATCCTGAGCTGCCTGGTGTTTTCATCAATGCTCACGATGCCATGGTAGGCCGTTGTGTGGCATTATATTTCTACTTATGCCTTCAGCTTTTTAGGAATAAGAGTTATACTCGAAAATTTATACCTGTACTTGACTCTGAATTTTATAGCTCTGTGGCTGACTGTTGGCAGCCTCTGGGATTTAGAACTCACTGTCTGAAAGAGGTAGCATTGACATAGTCAAGGATACAGTATGAGAATTTCTGATGGTCTGCTGCTGCTGCTGCTGCTGCTGCGTCGCTTCAGTTGTGTCCGACTCTGTGCAACCCCATAGACGGCAGCCCACCAGGCTCCCCCATCCCTGGGATTCTCCAGGCAAGAACACTGGAGTGGGTTGCCACTGCCTTCTCCAATGCATGAAAGTGAAAAGTGATAGTGAAGTCGCTCAGTCGTGTCCGACTCTTCGAGATCCCATGGACTTCAGCCTACCAGGCTCCTCCATCCATAGGATTTTCCAGGCAAGAGTACTGGAGTGGGGTGCCATTGCCTTCTCCGTCTGATAGTCTAGGGGTATAAAATGTCATTTGTAAACCTCTGCCTCTTTGTTGGGCTTCTGCAGTTCTGTGGAGTTTTCCGTTTTGTTGTTGTTGTTCTCTTTTTTTATTTTAATTTTTAATTTTCCAAACCTATTATTATTTTTTCTACATGTATCCAGGCTGTTAGCATTATGCAAAACCGTGATGTTAAGTACTCAGATATTACGTAAGGAAAACTTACATTTCCATTAAGAAATAATTGAAACAAGATTACTGCTAATTCTGGATTGTATTTAGAACCTTGAGTAGGAAGATATTGTGACTTGTTATTTGTACGTTTATTTTCTTGACACACAATTCTTTAAGTTAATGTGGTTTTATTGCCTTGTAGTCCCCATCCAAAACATTCTGCACTCTTCCCTTGAGAGAGAATTAATTCTTGGATTTTATTGAATCGTTTATCAATATAGTTTCACCACAAATACATTTGAAAAAAATCACATAAACAGTATTGCTTATTTTTGCCTAATTCACCTTTATATAAATGCAAACATTTATATATTCTTTTATGCCGTGCTTTTTAAATTCAAAGTTAAATTCCTGAGGTTCATCCTTATTGAAGTGTGTGACAGCAGTTTGCTTGCTCTCATTGCTGTTTTGTAGTTCATTGTGTGAATAAATCCCAGTTTACTCAGACGCTTTACTGTTGATAAACATCTGAACTATTTCTGGTGGTGTGGTTTACTGTTTTTATTACAGACAACACACCCATACAGGAATTTCTCCAGAGTTTATGTCCAGGAAAGGTATTGATGCTGCTTCATAAGAATGGGCATCTTTAGCTTGGCTTGCTATTGCCAGATTGTTTGCCAAGGTCACTGTGCCAATTTTTACTTAACTCTCACAACTCATGAAGGTTCTTATTGCTTCGTAACCTCAACAGCACTTCGTAGCATCATACTTTTAAGTTTTCAACTAATCTCCTGGGTATGAAAAAAAAAAACAAACTTCACAGTTTAATGTATGTGTGCCATTGAACTTTTTTTTTTAACTTTATGGTTCATTCATGTTTACTTTGAGGTGCTTTTTACATCTAGCACATTTTTCTCTGTCTCTTGGGTTACTTGTCTCTTCCTGATTGATTCACAGGAGTTCTATTTTTATACTCAGAGTACCAATCCTTTGTTAGTTATGTGTATGACCAATATCTTTCCCGCAGTTCATCCATGGTTTTCCTTTTGTTATTTTTATGATTTTTTAAATGAAGAATTTAAAAATTTTCTTTAATCCGTTGCAGTCTCATTTCTGCCCCCACCATTGTACTGATACTGCTGTGTTGAAAGTAAGATCTGTTGTCAAGGGTAGATCCAGGTTTTTGGAATCTAAAGCTTATGGGTGTACTCTTCAAGACAAAGAACCATAAGTTGTGAATACAAAATTAGATGCAAAAGAAAACGTTAGAAGAATCAGAACACATATACACTACTATGTATAAAATAGATAACTAATGAGAACCTACTGTATAGCACCAGAAGAAAAACAAAAAAAGAAGGTATAATCTGTTTGTAAGGACATATATATGCATGCGTGCTCAGTTGTGTCCGACTCTTTGGGACCCCATGGGCTGTAGTCCCCCAGGCTCCTCTGTCCATGGAATTATCCAGCAAGAATACTGGAGTAGGTTGCCATTTCCTTCTTCAGAGGATCTTCCTGACCCAGGGATCCAACCCATGTCTCCTGAAGCTGTTGCATCGGCAGTTAGATTTTTTACCACTGAGCCACCTGGGGAGCCCCATGGCATATATTAAGTTAACCTTAAAAAATGAATTCCAGTATACAGTGAGTGAGTGTGTGTTTGCTCAGTCATGTCCAACTCTTTGCGACCCCATGGACTGTAGCCCACCAAGCTCCTCTGTCCATGGAATTCTCCAGGCAAGAATACTGGAGTAGGTTGCCATTTCCTTCTCCACCAGTATACAGTAGGTGCTGATAAATACTGTTTGATTCCACTTACATGAGGAACCTAGAACAGTCAAATTCATAGAGTCAGAAAGTACATTGGTAGGTGCCAGGGGTTAAGGGGTAGGAGAGTGCGGAGGGGGAGTGGGGAGTTAGTGTTTCGTGGGGACAGAGTTTCAGTTAAGAGGTGAGAAACTCAGGAGAGGGATGGTGGTGAGAGTTGCCCACCAATGTGAATGTACTTAGTGCCACTGAACTGTACAGTTAAATATGGGTAAAATACTTTGTTTTATATTATGTGGCTTTTACTACAATAAAAAATTAAAATAAATTTCAGATTTAAACAGTTGAAAATACTACAAAAATCACACAGTTTTAAGATATAATATGGTTTTAACTGCTTCATACATCTGTCATACGTCTGTTGGGAGGCATGAAACACATCTCTCCTCATACAGACTTGCTCACAGTACTCCTACAAGTTTGCATCCTATAGACACAGGTATGCTGATAAATTCTTTGTCATAGTTCTATAAAAAAAGAAGAAAATATCTGATGTGTCTTAATTGTTAAAATGATTGGAGAGAAATTCTGTTTTGATCTAGGCATAGCGAATAAGATCGCTGCTTAAATGCTTTGTGTTTGATGAGGAGTTTGCCACAGATAAACGTCTGCTTCCCTGTATTTCAAACCTCTTTTCTCCTGTACTGCCTGCGTATTTCCTGCCCTGAGTTCTATAGGGCCCGACAGTGTGTGATGCAGTGCTGGTACCTTCAGTGAGTCATTACAGAAGGGAATAAGACGTTCTTGGAAGTTGTTCCTACCCTGGGGCCCAACCAGTTAGTTAACTATACTTGTGAGTGGCTGAAGATCACGTAGACACAGTCCCCAGACTCAGACTTTTTGTGTCAGTTCTCCTTGGGCAGATCTAAAAAAGGTTCACTCATAGCTGCAGTAACAACAGGTCAGAGTAGAAGGGGACAAGAGTATTAACCAGTTGCAGTCAAAAGATCTTATTTCTGCAGAAACATGACCCCATTAGTACATTCCTAGGACCTTAAAGGGAGCCACTGCACATGAGAGACCCTGACATTGGTGTCAGAGTAATGCTCTGCTTCTATCTGCAGCCCTGAACACTGCAGTCTTTCCTTTCTGTTCATCCCTGTCTTTATTGCTGTCCTGCCCCCCGCCCCCCACACCCCATAGCGTCTCTTGACCCTGTCTTCTCAGTTACCATATTTCTCCATGATCTGCCTTCAGACTTTTGTCTTCCACCTTGTTTGTGCTCCTTTGACCTTGTCGTTCCTGTCCCTTCAGCTGCTCTTATGCAGGGGTGACTCCAGAAGTTCTGTGTTTAGCCCTGATCTCTTTTGCAGGTTCCGGAGTCCCTTTTCTGATTGTGAGCTGAGGACATCTCCTAAGAGACATTCCTCCTGACATACCTCACATTAACTATGTCCAAAGAGAAAGTTTGTATGTTTTCTCCAAAACATTCACTACTTTATCTTCCTAGGTTCCTATCTCAGTTACTGTCATCTCCATATTGGTCATCTCTGACTATCATCTAGTGTTGGTTATACACTTTGTTTCCCTCTTTGGCCCCTTTGTTATCCCAACCTGTGGATGACATCTTATGTGTCACTTACATCTGCCTTTTCTACTCTGCTCCTTTACCTGGTTTCAGACTCTTTAACAGCTACAAACTGCTGTGGGGTGTGGAAAAAGGCTAGTGAAGACTAATTTCACTGGAGGTTTCTTAAATGCTAATGTAAACCCATAAGCTTATTAGGTCTTCAGTTTGCCCAACATCCCAAAATTCTAAATTCTCAAAATACCATTTTCTGTACACATTGTGTTTAGATTGGTCATAGCCATATCAGATTTATAGTAATTATTTGTCAACATAAGATTATAAGCACCTATAAGATTATAAACTTGTAGTTGACAAGGAATCTATTTTCTCATTTCGGTTAAGAACAATACTTTGTATATAGTGGACACTCAATAAGTCTAATGGGGCTTCCCTGGTAGCTCAGTGATAAAAAATCCACGTGCAAATGCAGAAGCTGCAGGAGATTTGGGTTTGATCCCTGAGTCAGGAAGATCCCCTGGAGAAGGAAATGGCAACCCACTCCAGTATTCTTGCCTGGAGAATCTCATGGACAGAGGAGCCTGATGGGCTACAGTCCATGGGATCGAAAAAAGTCAGACACGACTTTGTGGCTAAACCACCACCAAATACGCATAATACATGTTGAGTCCTTCAAAAGTGCTTTTTGTGGCCACTTTTTGTTTTCTGGTATCATATGTCTCCTTACACCTTTACCTGTGGTCTCGAACCTGCAGTTGATGTATAGCAGAATTTGACATCAAACACGCCTTCATGTTTCAAGGTGACGTAGGTTCTCTGATGAACATACAGGGAGAAGCACAGTGCACGTGACCGGGAGGGCAGGCAGGGCCTGCGGCTCCTGTTAGCTCTGGTTCTGAGTCTCCTCATTGAGTCCTCAGAGTGGTTGGTCTCAGGATATTTTATTTTAAATTTCCTCTTGTAGAAACGCCATTCCATTTTTAGCCTGCTCGTGACATCGGTGGCTAACCGCAGGTGCACGGGGAAGTTGGCGCTTGGAGCTGGCAGGGATTCATCGCTTCCTCAGCTGACGGCCCTGCGGAGCTCTTCTCCAGTTTCTCTGGAGGCTTTCTGCCCTGTGAATACCCAGAAGTGTGTCTCTTCTCTCATCTCTCCCACTTCTCTTAGAAAAATAGCAAGTACAAATGGTCTTTCTTTTTTTTTTCCTTCTCCCAAGGTTTAAAATTATAGTTTAAACTCATGGATATGTGTGTGGTATTACGGGCAAAGCACTGTACTTAGCCAGTGCTGAAAGCATAGTTACAGGCTGGACAGATAACCCAGCTGTGCCACATTTGCCTAATGGTAAAAATGTCGAGCATAAGCCTGGTAGGGTGGCTCAAGGATCAGATGAAATGATAATTGAGGATCAGATGAAATGATAAAGACTGCTGTGAAAAGTGCGCAACAGTGTCTCTTAAAATTGAGAAATATTCAGAGCGCTTTTAAAACAGGGGGAAATAGTTTCCTTTCATGTGCAGAAGCTTTTAAGGTTAATTAGGTCCCATTTGTTTATTTTTGCTTTTATTTCCAGTATTCTGGGAGGTGGGTCATAGAGGATCCTGCTGTGATATATGTCGGAGAGTGTTTTGCCTATGTTCTCCTCTAGGAGTTTTATAGTTTCTGGTCTTACGTTTAGATCTTTAATCCATTTTGAGTTTATTTTTGTGTATGGTGTTAGAAAGTGGTCCAGTTTCATTCTTTTACAAGTGGTTGACCAGATTTCCCAGCACCACTTGTTAAAGAGATTGTCTTTAATCCATTGTATATTCTTGCCTCCTTTGTCAAAGATAAGGTGTCCATATGTGCGTGGATTTATCTCTGGGCTTTCTATTTTATTCCATTGATCAATATTTCTGTCTTTGTGCCAGTACCATACTGTCTTGATAACTGTGGCTTTGTAGTAGAGCCTGAAGTCAGGTAGGTTGATTCCTCCAGTTCCATTCTTCTTTCTCAAGATCGCTTTGGCCATTCGAGGTTTTTTGTATTTCCATACAAATTGTGAAATTATTTGTTCTAGCTCTGTGAAGAATACTGTTGGTAGCTTGATAGGGATTGCGTTGAATCTATAAATTGCTTTGGGTAGTATACTCATTTTCACTATATTGATTCTTCCAATCCATGAACATGGTATATTTCTCCATCTATTAGTGTCCTCTTTGATTTCTTTCACCAGTGTTTTATAGCTTTCTATATATAGGTCTTTAGTTTCTTTAGGTAGATATATTCCTAAGTATTTTATTCTTTCCGTTGCAATGGTGAATGGAATTGTTTCCTTAATTTCTCTTTCTGTTTTCTCATTATTAGTGTATAGGAATGCAAGGGATTTCTGTGTGTTGATTTTATATCCTGCAACTTTACTATAGTCATTGATTATTTCTAGTAATTTTCTGGTGGAATCTTTAGGGTTTTCTATGTAGAGGATCATGTCATCTGCAAATAAACGACCCAATCAAAAAATGGGCCAAAGAACTAAATAGACATTTCTCCAAAGAAGACATACAGATGGCTAACAAACACATGAAAAGATGCTCAACATCACTCATTATCAGAGAAATGCAAATCAAAACCACTGTGAGGTACCATTTCACACCAGTCAGAATGGCTGCGATCCAAAAGTCTACAAATAATAAATGCTGGAGAGGGTGTGGAGAAAAGGGAACCCTCTTACACTGTTGGTGGGAATGCAAACTAGTACAGCCACTATGGAGAACAGTGTGGAGATTCCTTAAAAAACTGGAAATAGAACTGCCTTATGATCCAGCAACCCCACTGCTGGGCATACACACTGAGGAAAACCAGAAGGGAAAGAGACACGTGTACCCCAGTGTTCATCGCAGCACTGTTTATAATAGCCAAGACATGGAAGCAACCTAGATGTCCATCAGCAGATGAATGGATAAGAAAGCTGTGGTGTGTATACACAATGGAGTATTACTCAGCCATTAAAAAGAATACATTTGAATCAGTTCTAATGAGGTGGATGAAACTGGAGCCTATTATACAGAGTGAAGTAAGCCAGAAGGAAAAACATAAATACAGTATACTAACACATATATATGGAATTTAGAAAGAGGATAACAATAACCCGGTGTACGAGACAGCAAAAGAGACACTGATGTATAGAACAGTCTTATGGACTCTGTGGGAGAGGGAGAGGGTGGGAAGATTTGGGAGAATGGCAATGAAACATGTAAAATATCATGTAGGAAACGAGTTGCCAGTCCAGGTTCGATGCACGATGCTGGATGCTTGGGGCTGGTGCACTAGGATGGCCCAGAGGGATGGTATGGGGAGGGAGGAGGGAGGAGGGTTCGGGATGGGGAACACATGTATACCTGTGGTGGATTCATTTTGATATTTGGCAAAACTAATACAATTATGTAAAGTTTAAAAAAAAGAAAATAAAAGACCAGAGAGAGAAAAAAAAAAAAAAACTGGGAAAAAAATGGTCATGGACTCCCTGCTGTTGACTTAACATTAACATATATGCAAACATCCAGTTACACTTTCCACATACTTTGTACTTAATCCTCTCACACAGTCCTACAGCTATAAAATGGAAACAAATTTTAACGTAGGTCTGACAGTTACACAATAACTACAAATTTACAAGATCGGTTTAATATAATAAATTTTTTCCTGAAACTAGATCCTTGTAGATGAATGTTTTCCGTGTTAACCTGCCATTGGTCATGTGATGACCAAAGTCTCTCAAGCCTTTCTTCTTTCAGACTACTGAGAAACCCTAGTTTATATAATGGAGTCTCATCATTTAATACTGTCTGCATTAACATCTCTGTTCCTTTTCCTTTAGTCCTTGGCAAATGGGGATACAAAATCTTGCCATGTTGTACCCTTAATTTAAGAATCTAGAAGTTATAGACATATTCTTTTTAAATGGTGTAAGATACAGATAATCACTCAAAAACGAGTTTTCTTTAAAAAAAAAAAACCAGTATGGTGAGGATCACTGTATATTGAATTCCAGTTTGAGAAAAACTAACACATAATGTTATAATATATGAAGTGTTGTATATAAACAATATACAAATTCATGGGGCGAGTATTAGAGGTGTCAGACAATAGTTATAATTTGTTGCCATTTTATATGAATATAAATGCTGTAAAGAAAACGTCTATAATTTTTTTTAAAAAGAACTTGATTTTTTCACTAAAAGTATATTCTTTCATGATTTCCTAGGGAAATTTTGGCTCTCATGTTAATCAAGTATTCTAGGAAAACATGATGCATTTCCAATTTGTAACCTTTTGAGAAATAGACATTCTAGAATATATTTTATCTAAATATATTGACTGAAATATCGGAGTAGCTGCATGTTTTTAAGGAATGGAAATAACTTTCTCACCCAATCCAGTTTGAGAAAGTTTTCCATTATTTGAATTTGAATCAGGCTTTGTAGTCCAGCAGCATGCTCCAGTCATGAGAAGAGTCCTGAATGGACTACTATGTAAGAAGATTTTTAAAACATAGAATAAGCTTAAATCTTAAATTTGAAAAGTAACATACTTTTATTCAGCAATTTTTTTGTTCTTTTATTTGTAATGTTAGGGTGTTTCATACGTAAGACAGTATACTATATAAGAACTATACTTCAGTTATACAGAATTTAAAAATTCCAAAAAATCTTTGGAAATTTTGTCAAAAAGTCTCAAATTTTCACTCATTGACTTACCTTTTACTTAATGATTACTAGAGATTACCTTTTACTTATTGGTTTGGAATTTTGCAGAATATTATTTTTTAATGTCCTTTAATTTCCTTATTGATTAATATGCACTTGTTACTTATTTATGAGACTTTTTCCCACATGGAAAATAAAAGAAGGCAATAGTATTCAGAAGATTAGAGTTCTCTTAGGGAACACCAAGTCCAATATTTATGTAAAATTTTAAATAAATTTTCCAGTATTCTTACTGTGTTTTTCTTGTTATTGGTCTTCATCTGTGTTTATTCTCCTCCTATACTCCATTTTTGCTACCATCTATTTTTGGGGGCTATGTCTTTGAGGTCAGTAATAAGTAGCATGTGCTACTTGTAGGCTTGTAGGACTTAATTTGAGAACTATAGAATAAAGCATGTAGTGAAGGCTGAGGTATGTAAACTCCTATATTAATGTTACCACCCATTACTATATTATGATAAAGATGTACTAACATATTTTCAACTAGTAATTAAACATGACCGTAGAAATAAACTGAAATAAGTTAGTTTCTTTTTAATTATAAAGACACTCTTTTAGTGTTAAAATGTTAGTGGCTCAGTCGTGTCTGACTCTTTGCAAACCCAGGGACTGTAGCCCACCAGGCTCCTCTGTCCATGGGATTCTCCAGGCAAGAATACTGGAGTCGGTTGCCATTCCCTTCTCCAGGGGATCCTCCCAACCCAGAGATCAAACCTGGGTCTCCTGCATTGCAGGCAGATTCTTTACTGTCTGAGCCACCAAGTGTTAAAACATGAAGTTACAAATTGAATCAGAGTTGTTAAATTTAGGGATCATTTGCTTTCAAGTCCAGAATTCAGACACTTGCCTTGGTTTTCTCCTTTAATTTTATAGTTCTGAGCAAAGTATAGGATTTCTTCCTTGTGTGATAAGAGTATGTTGTAATGGAATCCTGCATGCATCATTGCATGGATTCTGTATTATTTGTGCTGAGAGAGGGAAACAAAGTGATTATCTTTTAATCCTCACTGGTGTGATCCAAAGCAATGATAAGTGAAAAAATGCACAGCAGGTGAAGAACAAATGTCCGTGCCATCAATTATCCCTGACAGATGAGGGAGTGTTCAGAAGCAGACCTTCTCCAGCTCCTGTTTTCATCTGGGCTGGGCATACTAAAATAATTTATGCAGGTATATTTTTTTTAAGTGCTTTTGTATTCTAAATATGAAATAGGATCTTTAGTGACAAGTTTGTTTTTTTTTTAATAAACTCCGAACTAAGGGATGGTATACATTGAATTATTTCTGTATTGTTAGAGAGTAGAATACTGAAAAGAATAACAGTCCTCACAGTGGCCTACTTTGATTTTCCCAACTGCAACATCTTTGTCTAGTCGTGAGCGTCTAAATGAAGTGTCTCTCTGTCTGGTCTGTTGCATCTGAGCGCAAGGAAGCCTGCTTGGCTGCTGAGAAATGTAGCTGCCACTTTCCAGGCACCAAAACAATGTGCTCGTTTGTGGATTAAGTAAACTGTGACCTTAAGTCTTCTAATCGTCCTCATCACGGGCTTCATGGTTTCGAACGGGCCCCGCTGGCTTAGAATCACCGTCCTACTTTTGCATGCATCTCAATGTCTAAAATGTTCTTCTGGCCACTCCTCACCTCCCTGTGGGACTTAGAAGAATCGCTTGCTTCTCTGTGTTTTGTTTTGGTTTCATTTCCTCGTTTACTTCCAATCTGGATCCCCTCCCTGACTTGCATCCCGCAAGTTATTTCTTTTGACACTCTTATTGACTCCTACCTGCCGCTGCCCCCTCGGTCCTCTGTTGTAGCTTAACTCTGGCCCTGTGCTTTCCTGCCAGCAGTCTCCCTCATCTTCATCTTCTCTACTTTCTGCCAGTGTCCATGTGACTTTTATGCTGGCTTACAAAACTTCATGTCCCTCACTAGAGTAGAATCTTCCCTATGATGTTATTTTGTAGTTAGGTATTTTGATGTATTTACAATGGACTCTGTTTGGTTCTGTTATATGCAGTTGGAGGAATCTTGCTGACTGTGTCAGAGGAGGCTGCTTGTTGTATTGTCATTGTTCTGGAGTCATGGTGTAAGGCAGTTATGTCAGATGAATAAGAGCAACCAGCGTGCCATGGAGTCTGGAAACCTTTATAGTAGGATAAGGAGAAAGTGAAAATCATGGTTGTATGTTAGAAAGATTGATCTAGTACCGGCATTGGCCGAAGAGTGATTGGTCTACATACACACACACATGTGCATTTTCAGACATGTACAGGTGGTTAAGAATCAGATGTGTGGAGGTGAGATTTAAAGCCTTGACTTGCAGTGCTGTGAAGATATGGTTTAGCTATTAGCATTGGCGTTTAGTTTAAGATGCATTGGTTGGAATGAAACAATTCATTTTTCATCTTTTCCTCTTGTTTGAATATTTTTCTGTATTTGTTATCAAAGTGTGGCATACATAGTGATGAGTGGCAATTCAGGATTTATACTTTAAAAATCAAACTCAAATGCATTGTTACATCTGACAGGTTTATTCAAGGTCAGATCAGAAAGAAGCTGGAGAAGGAAATGGCAACCCACTCCAGTATTCTTGCCTGGAGAATCCCAGGGACAGAGGAGCCTAGTGGGCTGCCATCTATGGGGTCGCACAGTCGGACACGATTGAAGTGACTTAGCAGCAGTAGCAGCAGATCAGGAAGAAGCACAAATGGAGAGACCACATGTGTCTATAATGACTGATATGAAAAGGGACTAAAGTATAATAGTGGCAAACGGGACTGGCTCTGGAGTCAGGCAGGTATGGATTAATCTCCCCTCACTGCTGCTTGTGGGCTTGTGACCTTAAAAAAAGGTATTTAACTTCCCCAGGTCTCCTGGTCCTCATGTTACAATGGAGATACAGTAGCTAGTACAAAATGAACACCCAGAGATTAGTAGACAGTAACATCATCATCATTATCATCAAAAGGTAATTGTAGCAAAGGAAAAGCTAAATGTTTATTGTCTGTGGAAATATCAATAACCTCAGATATGCAGTTGACACCTGCAGATGACAGGCAGAAAGTGAAGAAGAACTAAAGAGCCTCTTGATGAAAGTGATAGAGGAGAGTGAGAAAGTTGTCTTAAAGCTCAACATAAAGAAAACTAAGATCATGGCATCTGGTCCCATCACTTCATGGCAAATAGATGGGGAAACACTGGAAGCAGTGGCTGACTTTATTTTTCTGGGCTCCAAAATCACTGCAGATGGTGATTGCAGCCATGAAATTAAAAGACGCTTATTCCTTGGAAGGAAAGTTATGACCAACCTAGACAGCATATTAAAAAGCAGAGACGTTACATTGTCAACAAAGGTCCGTCTAGTCAAGGCTATGGTTTTTCCAGTAGTCATGTATGGATGTGAGAGTTGGACTGTGAAGAAAGCTGAGCACCAAAGAATTGATGCTTTTGAACTGTGGTGCTGGAGAAGACTCATATGAGTCCTTTGGACTGCAAGGAGATCCAACCAGTCCATCCTAAAGGAGATCAGTCCTGGGAGTTCATTGGAAGGACTGATGTTGAAACTGAAACTCCAATACTTTGGCCACAGATACAAAGAGCTGACTCATTTGAAAAGACCCTGATGCTGGGAAAGATTGAGGGCAAGAGGAGAAGGGGACCACAAAGGATGAGATGGTTGGATGGCACCACCGACTCAATGGACATGAGTCTGAGTGGACTCCGGGAGTTGGTGATGGACAGGGAGGCCTGGTGTGCTGCAGTTCATGGGGTCATAAAGAGTCGGACACGACTGAGTGACTGAACTGAACTGAACTGAACTTGTTATTGAAGATCTCATACTGTGCCTCTTCATTTATGCTACCCTTTTGAGTCCTCAAAATGCCCTTGTGAGGTGAATAGTTTGGCAGGGAGGGGAAGAAGTTGAGGTTCAGAGAAGTTACGGAAGGACTGAGGTGGAAACTTAGAACTAATTGATCCCAGCATCTATGTTTAATTTTGTTGTCCAGCAGCCAAAATGATGTCAGACTGCAAAACTCTGCACTTGAAATGCATGTTTTAAAATTACATCTGATCTTTTTTCTTTAGTGATAAGTTAAGGTTTTTTTTTTTTTTTTTAAAATTCAGCAATCAAACAAGGTGACCTTTCTCAGGTAGTTTTGGGGAAAAAAATCCAGTGGGAAAGTTTCAGAGAAATATATATATAAGATCTAAAGCCAATTGTTAAAAGAAACAAGGCACAGCACTGGTATTATTTTGCTTTTGACTCAGGGTCCACATCTTATCTTACCCTTGTTCCTGAGGTGCAGCCTGGGTGTGTATCTCAGAGTAGGAAGCAGTTGGTGCAGGACTGGCTGTCATCCAACAGCAGTGTGAGCCTGCATCCTGGTCTTCCTCTGCCCTCAGCCTCAATTCAGCATCCAGCTAGGATAGTCCTTCTGTGCGGGTGAATCACAGGTAACAGGTATGGGGGTGGAAGTTGAGGGAGATAAGCAGGGCAGTCTAGGCCCTAGCCCTCGGGAGAATAAATGCCTGGCAGATTGAAGATAATGAGAATGATTTTCTTGCCTGGCTAGGAAGTTGTCCCCAAAGGCAGGTTACAGAAGTGTTCTGAGCCATGATAGCTTCGTTGGAAAAAGAACAAAGCTCTTACTAAGGTTGTGTGAGGGTCTGCATCTTTTTTAATGAGCCTCTGTTGTGTGGGCGGAAAGGTAAAATTGTAAATGCAAAAGAGGACAAGGGACACACTCATTTTGAAAGGTTAATTCTAACTTGTTCCTTTGAAAGTTATTCTATCTTTTATTTTTTTATATATAAACTTTGATTTTAGGACAGTTGTAGATTTACAGAATTATTACATAGATAGTACAGTTTCTTTATATTCCATACGCAGTACCCCCTATTATTAACACCTTATATTAGTACAGTGCACTGGTCACATTAACCAGTATCAATACATCCTTATTTACCAAAGTATGTACTTTATTCAGATTTCCTCAGTTTTTCCCTAATGTCCCCTTTCTCTTCCAGGATGCTATCCAGGTTACCACTTAACATTTGGTCATCATGTCTCCTTATGCTTCTCTTGTCTGTGACAGTTTTCAGACTTTTTCTGTTTGCTTTGTAGTAAAACTTTGTTACAATTGTGTGTATAGTATTGTATTTCAACTTCTGTATACACAACAGTGGTCTCACTACTCTACAGTCACAAGTATTTTCAGGTTTTTTCAATAGCTGACAAAAGGAAGAAACATAAGTTATTTTCTAAGGGCCTGTATGTAGGATTTATAGCCACAACAGAAAGGATTGATTTTGTAAACTCAGCCTCAAGCGTGGTGCTTCAGGCCATTCAGGGAAAGATCTGAAGCTTTATGACTTTGAAATATCAGCATATTGAGACATCAAAGGATAAAAAATTCCATGCAATAATGTTGACTCTGTAACTTAAAGACAGACAGATCTTGCATAACATAAGGGTATAAGGTGAAACTTCTTAAAGATGATGACAAAGCAGAAAGACTTTCTGTTTTGCAGGCAAGATAATGAGAAACTTGATCTTTGCAAGAAAATCTTTCTTGATAAAAGCAGATATCCGGATAGGATTTTCAGTCATCAAGTGGTATCGCCTATGCTTCCAATAACAGATCTTCAAAGCTTCCTTTGGAAATCTTTTGAAAAGAGTTTTTTCCTTAAATCTGAATCTTTGCAATCTTGCTAAGTCGCTTGAGTCGTGTCCAACTCTGTGCAACCCCATAGACGGCAGCCCACCAGGCTCCCCCATCCCTGGGATTCTCCAGGCAAGAACACTGGAGCGGGTTGCCATTTCTGTCTCCAGTGCATGAAAGTGAAAAGTGAAAGTGAAGTCGCTCAGTCGTGTTCAACTCTTAGCAACCCCATGGACTGCAGCCTACCAGGCTCCTCTGTCCATGGGATTTTCCAGGCAAGAGTACTGGAGTGGGGTGCCATTGCCTTCTCCATTGCAATCTTGAGGAGACATTTAATCTCAGAATTTTCAGGATATGATGGTTGAAATTCATGTATCATGTTATATTCTAAAAATATAAATTTATGCCATTCTTTTTGATTGAACTGTATGAAGTAGCATACTTTCATATGAAAGAAATATTTCATATGAAATAATGAATAATATTTAAACTGCAGGTAAAGATTTATGGGGCTTGCCTAGTGGCTCAGTGGTAAAGAACTCACCTGCCAATGCAGGAGATGTGGGTTCAATCCCTGGAAGATTCCCTGAAAAAGGAAATGGCAATGCATTCCAGTATTCTTCCCTGGAGAATCCCATGGACAGAGGAGCCTGGTGGGCTATAGTCCATGTGGTTGCAAAAGCGTCTGACATAACTTAGCAACGAAGCAACAACAGCAACAACAAAGATGATTTATGCTGTGTCTACAACCTTGAAAAATCAGTAAGAAATGGTGTCCTTTTCTAAGGACTTGGTAATGGGCTATTGACTCGATAGATACTTTTTGAGGCACTCTGCCAGGCCCAGGAAAGAACTGTCGAAGTCTTCATTGTCTCTGGCAGTTCCTGCAAGGGATCAGAGGTCTGAGAAAAAACTTCTCAGGGAGCTCTTGCTTCCTCACAGGGGACTTTTGCCCATAAGGGTGTCATTTAGAGGGTGAATGAAGAATGGAATATAGAAGTAGAGCATTACTTTTGTTAAAGATGTCAAGTTGTATTTAAGGAAGAGAAAAGAGGCCTGAACTTTTTTGTCTAGATTCTAAAATTTACATTATAGCTGTGATGTGGGAGAAATTTTAGTTAGAGGACTTATCTAATACAGGGGATTAGTTAATAGTCAGGTCCTAACTACAGGGCTACACGTGGTACTAAGGTGCTTTAGTTGTGTCTGACTCTTGCAACTGTATAGGCTATAGCCCACCAGGCTCCTCTGTCCATGGGATTCTCGAATGCTGGAGTGGGTTGCCATGCCGTCCTCCAGGGGATCTTCCTGACCCAGGAATTAAACCCAACTCTACTGCTGCTCCTGCATTACAGGCAGATTCTTTGATTCTTTACTGCTGAGCCACTGGGGAAGCCCACAGGGCTACAGAAGGGATTAAATATGTAGCCTCACTTCCCGAGTACAGTCACTAGAACAGTGTTGTTTTACAGTATGTTATTTTTCTATATATGTTACCTAGGTATAATTATTGCATAGAAATTGTTATCCATTTTTTCCACTTAGATTTCTTTCATATGAATTACCAGTTTGCTCCACAGACTTTATAACTGATTTTAATGAAAGCATGTGATTCCACTAAATGAATTTATAACAACCTCATAGTCTTATCCGGAGAAGGCAATGGCACCCCACTCTAGTACTCTTGCCTGGAAAATCCCATGGATGGAGGAGCCTGGTAGGCTGCAGTCCATGGGGTCGAGAAGAGTCGGACACGACTGAGCGACTTCACTTTCACTTTTCACCTTCATGCATTGGAGAAGGAAATGGCAACCCACTCCAGTGTTCTTGCTTGGAGAATCCCAGGGACAGGGGAGCCTGGTGGGCTGCCGTCTATGGGGTTGCACAGAGTCGGACATGACTGAAGCGACTTAGCAGCAGCAGCAGCATAGTCTTATCAGTGTATGTTAAAATTACTTTGCGGTTTTTGTTTTTATTACTGAAACTAAATTCCCGGATGAACATCTTTGTATATATAACTTTATCAGTATTTTAGATTCGATTGACAAATACAATTATTGAATACATATATGTATTAATATATATTCAACACATATATAAAATTAAATTTTAGATAATTTTCTGGGGTCTGTCATCTAATTCTCTAGTTTTGTCATCAACTCTGTTGAGCCTAATAAATCAACTTGTTGGCTGAGTTACTTCAGTGACTGT
Organism: Bos mutus; assembly: GCF_027580195.1. Taxonomy (NCBI): domain Eukaryota; kingdom Metazoa; phylum Chordata; class Mammalia; order Artiodactyla; family Bovidae; genus Bos; species Bos mutus. The sequence goes on along the minus strand of NC_091625.1, from coordinate 26,272,854 downwards.
GCTTCTCATGTAGAATTTCTATCTACTTTGTTTTGACCTCTTTTACTCTTTTTTTTCTTGCAGCAACCTTATTTTTGCCTAGAAATTTCTACTCTTCCCTTACTCAATTTGAAGGTTTTAAACCTACTTACCTTAAAGTCTTTTTTCACTTGTTCAGCTTTATTCCATTGCTTGGGACACAGAAATTTCTTGTTTGTGGTGACCGTTGCTTCATGAAAGTGTGTTTCCTTGTTCCTAAATCTTCCACACTTTTACAGTTATGGGCATCGTTACTGGGATGGTAACATCCCTTCTGCAGGTTAGAGAGCCAGACTTACAAAGAAGTTGAGCGTTAACTAATCCCAGAGCATTCATCCAGTTTCTGGTTGGGGTCCGTGAATCACAGAAGGCTGTGACCTGGACGTCCCAGTCCTGAGCACAGTTCATGCCTTTGTTCCAGCTTTTTCGAATGACTCTCTTTCTGTCGTCAGTCAAGGCTGATGGGAAGCCTCTTGCCCTGGTGGGGTGTTGGCTAGTCCTGCAAATGGAGCAGCCCTCTTGGCCGTGTGCGTTTAGCGTGGGTCAGGATCTCCTTGTGGCTGGATCCTTTGTCCTCCCTAAGTTGCCCTCAGCTATTGCCTGTAGTTGGCCCCTTCCTTGGAGACTCCTCTTTTTCTGGATCCTGGTGATTTCCCTCTCTTGGTGTCAAGTTTAATTAGATAGTGAAAATGTTTACTTTATTTAGGATTTTTATTTGTGTGTGATAAAATTTGCATATCATCTAAAAATTCATCATATTGAAATCACTAAATAATTTCCCAAAAGGCTTATAATGTATTATGCCACTAGCAATATTTGAGAGTGTTAGTTTCTTCATACTTACATGAGCATTCACAGCTATCATTTTAAAAGTTTTTTCTTGACTTAATGCTTGAAGATAATACCTTATTATGTGTATTTTTATACCACATTGCATGTAATTTTATAAAAGTCATTCACAAAGAACAAAAAAGTAGGTAGAGTGAGCTTCTCTGAGTAGAGGTATCAGAAATGCATACATAAGAATATATGTTCTTCTTGCACCATTTTATTCTTTATTCATTTTCATGAGTCTGTTGGTAGAACTTAGAAAAAGGCATAGGATGAAAATCAAGTCTCTTGTATATCTAGATTTTTTTTTTCTCTTCTCATCCACCCTTCCAAGTCAGTTCAAGAAAGGGATGAACATAGGTATGTAGACAAAGAGCCCATTTATTTGTGCTGTAGGAGCCCTTGTGATTTCTGTAAAACACCTCCTGTCAAGTCCTGTCACAGACATGGCACCTGGACAGTAGATTTTTTTCACTTTCTTAGAAGCAGAAGTGATTGTTTTTCAAATGATGCTGTGTCTTTCTAGGAAGAGAGAGTAGGCAAGAGAGAGGGAGAGAGAATGAATATGAATATATGCCATGGAGAGCTGCTGCTGCTGCTACTGCTAAGTAGCTTCAGTCATGTCCGACTCTGTGCAACCCCATAGACGGCAGCCCACCAGGCTCACCCATCCCTGGGATTCTCCAGGCAAGAACACTGGAGTGGGTTGCCATTTCCTTCTCCAATGCATGAAAGTGAAAAGTGAAAGTGAAGTCACTCAGTCATGTCTGACTCTTCTCGACCCCATGGACTGCAGCCTACCAGGCTCCTCTGTCCATGGGATTTTCCAGAAAAGAGTACTGGAGTGGGCTGCCAGTGCCTTCTCCCATGGAGAGCTATATCTGTGTAATTATGTGTCATGATGCCATAGGACTTTGGTTCATGGCAGCTGACTACTGTACTGGCATAATAATTTGAGATAGACTCTTTTTCTTACTCTCTAAAGAATTTCTATCTTCCCTTCTTCCTTCCTTCTTTCCCTTCCTGCCTCTCTCTCCTTCCTTTCTCTTCTATTGTATTATTTTTCTGAAAGATACAGACAAATATCAAAGCCTTTGTTTTCCTAATTAGTAGGCGTAAACTCCTGACAAGCTGCATTCTCTCTCTGTGCACATTCATTGGGAGAAATTTCTGGGAAAAAACAAAAACTGTTTATATCCTTGCAGTTTTATTTCCAGGTGATCTTTCCCATGTTATATTACAGAATTTTTTTAAATGATGAGATTTCTCTATTGCTTCAGTTATTTTAGACTAGTTTCAGTAAATAGTTTTTTTGGTTCATGCTTGTCTTCCTCCAATTCCCATTTGCTGATGCAAAAACAGCTCAGCACTTTTTTTTTAACTCAAAGAGTCAGACTGGAGAAGGAAATGGCAACCCACTCCAATACTCTTGTCTGAAAAATTCCATGGATGAAGGAGCCTGGTAGGCTACAGTCCATGGGATTGCAAAGAGTCAGACACAACTGAGCAACTTCGCTCACCCACTCAAGAGTCAGACAGCTTTTCAGACTGGCGGGTGTGGCTTTCACAGAGAATGGAAGAAAGGCCAGCAGTTGCCCTCCAGGTGTACTGTGTGTCTTCTTTATATCTCATACATTTCACGTAGTTGAAATGAGCAGCATTTTCTTAAATTATTTTTCTTAAGTATTTGCTCTAAAGGAATGAGGATGGTGTTCAAGTAACAGACCCAAAGCTGCTAGTGTGACTAGAAATTATTTCCTCTTAAGATGGATACTGCCAGGACATAATATAATGATTTACCATATTTTTGTTGATTTTATTCTTGGTTTATTTGTGATCGTATATCTTTAACTTTAGTTTCAACTGAGCTTCCTTGTCGTAGTGTGCTAATGAAGTATAATGTGTGAACTGATTTGATATTTAATATTTAATTTAGTGTCTGTATTATTTTAACTGCCTTCTTAATAAGCAGTTTACAGAGTAGCTTAAGGGAGAATTGCATTTTGCATATTTGAATACCTGTACCTCTTTCTGTTTTTCCTGACACAAACTATTGCATGTTGAATCTCTAGGAAATGTTTAAAATTTTTACAGTTGAGGTTTTTCTAACTCAATAAAAAGTTGGTTGTATAAAAAATGGCGTACCTTTTCAAATGTAGGAAAAAATGCAACTGCTTTGTTTTAAATAGGTACTGCTTCTTAGACCCAGGTATTTAATACCTTAAGCAACATTTACAGAAAGAGTGCCTTCATTTTTTTTTTTTTTTTTCTTCTTTGCTCCTATCCACCACATGACATCCCAGTTAAATCAGAGACTTCTGAGTCTTAAGTGCCTTTAGTAGTCTCCCCTAGCTACTCTGTTTGGGTGCAGCAGACAGAGATTTGAGGAATAACCTAAGGTCTGCCAGCTGCCAAGTCCAACTGTTCTTGGTCTGCCATGGAACCTAAAATTCTGCTGTTAGATTTGTGATTTCAGTTAAGATGTGTCTCCAGAAAGACTGGGAGTGAAATTCAGTAAAAACCTGGGAATGCTCACCCATTAAACTTTTCACATATCAGACACATTAGCACAGGTTCTTTAAACTTAAATCACTCTCAGTTCAGTTCAGTTCAGTAGCTCAGTCGTCTCCAACTCTGTGCGACCCCATAGATGGCAGCCCACCAGGCTCCCCTGTCCCTGGGATTCTCCAGGCAAGAACACTGGAGTGGGTTGCCAGTTCCTTCTCCAATGCGTGAAAGTAAAAAGTGAAAGTGAAGTCGCTCAGTCATGTCCGACTCTTCGAGACCCATGGACTGCAGCCTACCAGGCTCCTCCACCCTTGGGATTTTCCAGGCAAAAGTACTGGAGTAGGGTGCCATTGCCTTCACTCTAGAAAGCAATAATTGTGAAGGTATACTTGTGGTAGTGATAAAAGGGAACCAAGAATTCAAGAAATGACATGGAAAAGGTAAAAGGGAAGGAAGCAGAACATATAAGACAATCTTTTCTTATTTTTAAGTTTACCTAGGTTTTGCTACACAAAAATTTTAATCTTCAGAGACAGTGGACAGCTAAAGTCTAATTAAATGGGCTCTCACCTTTGATTTTACAGTTTATAATAATAGCCACTGTTTATTAAGTAACTACTGTGTCAGTTTCTTGGTCTGATTACCTTAGCCTTGTTAACAATTTTCTTCATGTAATTACTCAAAAATCACTTGGTTAGGTAATGTCTTAAAGCGTCTGCCAACATTCATTAGTGTGAATGTATCTTTCATTGAATTAGATCCAAAAATTTTACATGAGACAACAAGGAAATGTTAGATTCTGGAAAAGTCACGTTTAACTTAAAAATGAGAGCTTCATCGGAAGCAGTATTCATGGTATTTCTGCATATTGTTCTCTGTTTGCCATTGCGTCTTGTTTTTTCTTTACTCTTCCTCCTCTGTATCTCCTTCCATCAGCTGTGGTGTTGCAAGAAATTCTTCCTCCTAGGATACTAACTGCCAGCTCTGTTTTTTTGTGCTGCGTTTGCTTGTCTTTTTCCTTTGTCTTCATATGCATTTTAGTGGGCGTTGAAGGAGTCCCATCAGGAGGTGCTGGCCAGATATAAACTTTAAATCAAAAGCCACTTTCCTCTTTTAAAAGGAAACTTATTGAACAAATATATGTTGAATAAGATGAAAGGCCTTGATTAAATAAAAAGATAATCAAAGTTTGGTATCTAGTTCTTTGTAAGAGAAAACAGCCTGAAAAAGAAGCAATAAGAAATTTCCAAGGAATAGAATAAATCAGCCTTTCTAGATGTTTCTAAATATTTAAACTATATTGAAATATAGTTTAAATATATATTATATTTTAAATATATAATACTAAAATAGAAAGCATTACAAAGACCTGTCCTTGTAAGCGTTGCAGATTGGGGAGTTTTAAGTTGAGTAACTCACATAACAGAATTTGGGAAATTTTTGTAAATTACCGTTCACTGATAAATATAAGGTAGCTATAATGAATATAACATTTTAAATGTACCCCATCATACCCGCATTGTATTTTTATATATTGTATTAATACCACATATATCTATTGTGTCTAGTGGTTCACAGTTATATATACTGCTTTTGGGCTTCTATTCAAAATATATTTTGATAATTACTGTAATTTAACACAAGCTTTCCTGATAAAGGTGGATTTATAACTCAAGATTTTATGTATTCTTAGAAAGCATTAGTTTTGTGTTTTACAGAAGTGTTTTTCTATTTGAAATTTTCCAAGAATTTGTCCTGTGTGTTCCCTTAGTGTTCCTTAGCAAAATGATGGCAACAGGCAGCCTATGGGATTTAAAGTGATATTTTACTTTTGTAGTGTGCTTTTGTCCTTTATATTTGAATAAATTAGAAATAATGATTTAGTTTAATTTGAGTTTTGTCTTTATCGGCAAATCTGTGATCATCTTGGAATTTCTTACTCATGTTCATTATATTTTGATGATTATATTCCATGTCCTTTTAAAATACCTATTTCATACCTCAAATTGAAAGTATCTTTTCAGAGCTTAGAGTAAAATATCTTTGTACAATGGATTGATTTGTCATGGTGGTTTTTCATATATAGAATATTAAATGTTTGTTTCCTGAAAGTTAGCATTTCTTAAAAATTATTCTGAAAGGCCTTTTGGGGGAAAAAAGTATTTGAAAAACTGATATTTAATTTTGATTTTTCATTGATTCAGCATTATTGTATTTTTGAGCACCTACTATGTAGAACATAGACTAGGGAAATAGTTCTAGGGATATGATAGTTTTTGAAGCTACATTCTAGTGAGAAGAAAGAGATAGTACATATCCGTAGCAGGACAGTGGTGATAATGGTTATTGCCAGAGGTACAGAACCAAGGTGAGAGGACCGGTGGATGTAGGTGGGGGGGTGTGCGCATGCGCGCATATGCACGTGCTCGTATGCTGGTTTTGGAAGGCTTCATGGGTGATAGGATGGTTCAGAAGAGCCCTGAGTGAAGCAAGGAAACGAGGCATATGAATACCCAGTGAAGAGAGCCTTCCAGGGAGAAAGGTGAGCAGGCACAAAAGTGCTGAGGCCAGAGTATACTTGCACTAAAACCAAACTCTGTAAGCTTTGGGTGTGTTTAATGTCAATTTATTCATTGCACAGTTCTTATTCATCTGCTGCTATTGCTGCTGCTAAGTCGCTTCAGTTGTGTCCGACTCTATGCGACCCCATAGATGGCAGCCCACCAGGCTCCCCCGTCCCTGGGATTCTCCAGGCAAGAACCCTGGAGTGGGTTGCCATTTCCTTCTCCAGTGCATGAAAGTGACAAGTGAAAGTGAAGTCACTCAATCGTGTCTGACTCTTAGTGACCCCGTGGACTGCAGCCTACCAAGCTCCTCTGTCCATGGGACCTTCCAGGCAAGAGTACTTGGAGTGGATTGCCATTGCCTTCTCTGTACCCAATTCATATTAAATACTGTAGTAAAAAAAGAAGTATGTGGATTCTGAAAGAAAGGACATAGCAAGAATACTCCGTGTATACTCACTGTATATTAATAATTCAGTGTGTCATCTCACTGAGTGGCAACTGGAAAGAGCATAATATTTTTCCTCTAGCGGATCAAGGTCCAGATCACCACTTGGCTATTATTTACCCACTGAATAATGTTTATAATGTAAATGGCATATGACAGCACCAGGAAGTAAAAGCAGCAATTATTTGTTGTTCTAGGATAGAAAAATAACTTGTGAAATGTTAGTATAAATCCTAGATATATAATGCCCTCTGAGCTATGTATACAGGTTGTACTAAATCAGCCAGCCCTTTTTACTCATCAACTTGTTACTCTCTTAAATGGGAACTGTCTTTGCACCAAATTCAGGGCTAACATGTTGCACAACTCCAGATGGCGCTGTTTAGGTAGACAGCCAGGTAGTACCATTCATATTATATTAGCTGGTTTGGGGCAGAATGAATGGCCCTGACTAAGCTAGGTGATCCCAGGATAGATTAGAATCTCTTCTGTGCTTTTAACAAAATAACACTGTAGAGTAGATAGGAAAAGATTTTGAATAGTGATGGTAATCACTAACACTTCTTGAGTTAAGACTGCATTCCAAGCTCTACTATAAATGCCTGGCATGTATTAGCTCACTAAATCCTTGGAAAAACTCTATGAGGTACATATAGATGATAAAATTAAGGAACGTATAGAAAATTTATAATTGCTATAAAGCTTTGATTTCCTCTAGTTAATATTATGATTAAATTATTTTACATAGCTAGTGAAAGGGCTTCTCTGGTGGCTCAGCTGATGAAGAATCCACCTGCAACGTGGAAGACTTGGGTTTGATCCCTGGGTTGGGAAGATCCCCTGGAGATGTAATTCAATTTCTGATGATGGAAATAGGATATGAATTCTTCTCTATAATTAGCCTTGAGAGATAACTGACTCTTTTAGTCAGTTATTGTCAGAAACAGTTAAAAAAATCAAACAAGCCAAAACCAAGCTTTTGGTATTGACTTAATGCTTGGTATTCTGATGGACAGTAATAAAGACTTACATTCTTCCAATGACTCTTTCATTTACCTGGGGTACAGTTTTCTGAAGACTCCATTTTTTTTTAATGAAGGGAAATTATTTTAATTAAAAATGAATACTATTTCAAGTTAAGGTCATCTCTTGACGTACATTGTAGTATAGTATTAATGAGAAATTATTAGTCATTTGCTTGATTGAGCAAATCCAAAGCTGCTTCCGGCTGAATTACACTGACCCTGCTTGTGATATTATTTAGGCCACCTGTGTCTTGAGATGAACTGGCTCTGGGACTGTATATGTTTATTTTTAGATTGATGAAAAAGTAATTGTGGTTTCTGACTGTGAATTTTAAATCATCATAACTAGGCTCAAACACATCTTTATTAAATCAAAATAGGAACCATTACAACTAACTCATTTTTGTCAACAAGAAATAAGTTTGTTTATTCCTGTAGAGTAAAAATCCCTGCTTCATGATTTGACAAACTCTTGGAAAGCATTTTCTGCCTCCTGCTGGCTGTGGAAGCATTTTCCCTGCAGAAAAATGTCGAGATGCTTGAAGAAATGGTAGTCGGTTGGCAAGAGGTCAAGTGAATATGGTGGATGAGGCAAAACTTCGCAGCCCAATTTGTTTAACTTTTGAAGTGTTGGTTGTGTGACTTGCAGTTGGGTGTTGTGGAGAAGAATTGGGCCCATTCTGTTGACCAATGACAGAGGCAGGCATGGCAGTTTTTGGTGCATCTGATTGATTTGCTGAGCACACTTCTCAGATGTAATGGTTTTGCCAGTGTTTAGAAAGCTGTAGTGGATCAGATCAGTAGCAGACCACCAACCAGTGACCATGACCCTTTTTTTGATGCAAGTTTGGCTTTGGGAAGTACTTTGGAGCTTCTTCTCGGTCCAACCACTGAACTGGTCATCACCATCGTATAAAATCCACTTTTCATCTCATGTCACAATCCAATCGAAAAATGGTGCGTTGTTGCATAGAATAAAAGAAGATAATATTTCAAAACAATGATTTTTTTTTCGATTTTCAGTCAGCTCATGAGTCCACCCACTTATCGAGCTTTTTCACCTTTCCAATTTGCTTCAAATGCCAAATGACCTTAGAGTAATCATTGTTGAGTTCTTGGGCAACTAGTTCTGTAGTTTTAAGAGGATCAGCTTCGATGCTGGCTCTCAATTGGTTGTTGTCAACTTCTGATATCCGGCCACTGTGCTCCTCATCTTCAAGGCTCTCGTCTCCTTTGCAAAACTTCTTGAACCACCACTGCACTGTATGTTTGTTAGCAGTTCCTGGGCCAAATGCATTGTTGATGTTTTAAGTTGTCTCCACTGTTTTACGACTCATTTTGAACTTGAATTAAAAAACTGCTTAAATTTGCTTTATGTCTATACTTTCTGTAGTATAAAATAAATATAAAATAAACAGCAAGTAATATCATTAGGAAAAAGCATAAAGTGAGAAATGCACATTAAAATGATGTGTAACAGAGATGCCTTTAAGAATGTATTCCCATATCAAATGGCAAAGTTCAGCAGTGCAAAACCGCATTTCATTTTGCACCAACCTAATATAAATATGGATACTATAAAATTATAAATATAGATATGACTTTGTATAATTTTTTGTATTTTCACATTATTGTAAAGAAAATAGTAATGTAAAAAGAGACATACTTCCACCAACACCCAAGAATTTTACTTCTGAAGATACTTACTCAAACATATATTAACATGTATAAGCATTTTTATTGCTATACTGTTTCTAAGAACTAACCTTGGAAACAACATCAAGTCCACCAAAAATATATTGGATTAATATAATATAGCATATTCATATGATAAAATATTACATAGTATTTCAACCAAAAATTTAAGTCTTTATATACCAACATAAGTAGGTCTCAAAACATGTGAGTGAAGAAAGGTACCATAGAGAACAATATGTGCTGCCTATATAGGCAAATGGTACACTTTTACATAAAAATATAAAGATGACTTGCAGGAGGCCTGCCAGTCTATTGACAGTTGATGAACTGGGAGAAGAAATAAGAAGATGGGGCTAGTTAAAAGTGACTAAGTAGTGTTTATACTATTTAATTTCTTTTAAGTAGTTACATAAATCACACATGCACACATAAATGAAAGTCTAAGCAAATATAACACCTTAGTAGTTACTACTAAATGATAGGAATATTTTTCTGTCATTATTCTTTATACCTTTCTAGATTTTAAAAAATTTACTGTGAAAGAAAGCAGAGAAGAAAAAAAAATCAGAAGGTCTCAGGGAATGTGACGTCAAGAAAGGGATGTTTTTGTTTCTGTGTTTAAGATGGGAAAGTTTTCAAATGCGCATGGCTCATTAATAGGTTATCAGTGCATTATTTTCATGGCATCTGTGCAGAAAGGAGTTATCGTAGCAGACTTGAGCCCACTCTCCTTAGAAGGTGCTACTTGCAAGTTGGACCATTGGAACTTGAGTGGGAACCATTTCCTACTCAAGGAAAATGTATTTTTCCCCTTACATTTAACTTTCCCCCCAAATGGTAAGAGTGGGTCACTGCCCCTAAATTATTTTTACACGGAATACAGTTTATCCTGAAAAGCTACCCGTCTCCCCGGAGTCTGGAATTTGGGTGTGTGCTTGGCAAAGGGAGCTAACATGAGCCGTCCCCCGTGAACCCTTGGGCGGTGGTCCCTTAATGGACTGTGATTCTTCACACGCCTTGTCTGTTGCTGGAGGGACTGCGTGCCCTCTGTGTGACTTCACTGGGAGCGCGCTCTTGGAAACTTGTACCTGGTTTCCTCTGGATTTCACTCTGTGTGCCTTTTCCCTTTGCTCATTTTTCCTTTTGCTGAAATGTCTTAGCTGTGAATACAACTAAAAAGAAAAAAATACATCGCCATATGAAAGCATCTTTCAAAAAAATATTTCTGGTGACTCTGCCTTTATTTAGTGTTTATATGAAGAGTCACACAAATTTTCTTAGAGTTTCATGTAGGAAAAAAAGTTTCTCTCTCAGTGAGTTGGTATGCTTTTCTTTGTTGGACACTAACAGACATTCACTCCATTGCTTTTCACATTTGTCTTTGCACTGGGAAACAGGTTAAATTTGGGGATTAATGGGAGTTGTCCTTAGCAAGGTTTCTGAGTCAACAATAGCAACTCTTTGATGAACAGGCAGGGGTTGTTTTCCCTTCATTTTGTCTGTCTTTAAGTATATAAAATATGTACATGGAGGCATAAAATGATAAAAATAGCCTAGACACAATAAAAAGATTTCTGAGTAGGTAATGTTTTAGGGAGTATATGCATTTCTCTCCACTTGGTATTAGGATCAGGTGTTTCATAGGCCTTTAAGCTCAAGTGTATATAATCCTATGATTAAAATAGGGGTAAATTCTTTACTTGGTTATATAGATTTAAGTGCCATTGACTTTTGGGGAAGTTATTATTAAATTTCAACTGAGTGTGTATTTTTACAGTGCGGGCACCAACCACGTTTATCTTTCTGTTCAAATTGTATTCAGTAGTTATTTTGGCACAAGCAAAGCATTATAAATAGATTAACACATTCAATGGTGAAGATTTAGATAAAACATACCGAATTACAAAGCCAGTGATAACAGAGAAGTATTTATTCACTTTAACAAAGAGGTTACCACATATTTCTTTTCATCAGATTTTCTGATGCATTTAAACTATTTGTTTACACTCAACTTCCTAGTAGTACACAGTAGAATTAGACTTTGTATAAGTAAAACACTAGTCATTTCTAATGCTGACTATTCAAGATTTGTGATAGAGCAACTTGTAAATTTTAAAAGCTTTATGTTCTTTACAGAATCATGGTAAGAGGACTCCCTTCTTTGGCATTAGCATCAATTAATGAAGTACAGAACCAAAAAGTGCTACCACATTATATCTGTATTTTTTACAGTATTTTAAATAACTTCTTAGTTAAGCCTTTCATTTTACGTTTGAGGAAAGTTGATAATTAGTTTTATTTTCATAAGATCAAGTGACTTGCTGGAAATGCAGGGGTCACTGGTATTGTATAAAAAATTAGAATTATTTACCCTTTTTTTCCAAAGCTGGGTCTAATTCATACCTCATTTTGATACAACAGAATGAGCTCATTGTATTATTTCAAGGACACATCTCCTTGAATACAAGAATTTTCATTGAAAACATAACATCTTGTTTGTTTTAGTTGAAAGCATTCCAAACATATTAGCATTCACCAAACTTGGGTTTCAACTCAGGAGGACAACGAGAATGAGGGATAAGACAACTGTGGACCAGAAATCCAGACCCATTTTTAGAAGGAGAAAGTGGATGAAGACATAACTGACTTAGAACTTGTTGAAACTTTAGATGATTAAAAAAAGGAAAAAGGTTAGTCTGCACCAGCTAATCTCAGAAAGTCTTCAGAATAGAAAGCCTCAGGATATTTTAAGATGGTGCCTTGTGGGGCTGAAGGTGGTAGGAGGAGTTGAGAATCTGAATAAAAATAGGAATCCCACCCCCACCCCCACCCCCCACCTGCCTTTCTGAACCTTGCACAGCGAGGTGATTACCGCTCTTCCAGAGTGGTCAGAGGTCTGACAGGGGTGCTGCAGACCCAGTGTGGTAAGATCGAGGCACTGCACTGAGAGTGGAGATCTGCAGACATGTCCAGAGAAAGGGCATCAAATCCCCCACACCTAGTTTGGCCACATGTTCCGGCTCTGACTGTTGGACATACACTTCCAGGCATAAAGCCAGAGAGTTCTCCTCTAAAGAAAGGGCATAGCTCCAGGAACATCCCTAAGTCTACAGGTACCTGGTGATTTCCCAGCAAAAATGCAGCTTGCCACCTGATTACAGCAGTGCAGTCTGCCAGTGAGGCTGGCTCACGGATGTCCCCATCAGCTTCTTCCTCTCCCACTCTGACATGTGGATGGCATGACTCCTCCATGGAGGTGGTCTTCAATGAAACAGGGAAAAATGAAGTAAGAGAGTGGATAACGTGGACTCCAGGAAGCTATAGTTCCAACATAAGGGAAAAGTGGCAGGCTTAGCAAGAGTCCATATTGGAGCAGTACAAAGGGCTTCAGAAAGTATGCTCTGAGAAAGAAGAAATGGAACTCAATAAAGTGGCTTATCTGATGATGTGCAAAAGAATCTTCCAGGGAAGTTTGTAAGAGTGGAGAGTTTTCAGAAACATTAGCAATGGGGATATAAAAAGCTTAAAAATATAAATAAGATGATAAGCCCTAGAAATGGAATAGTTATGTGAAAAATGAAATGACATTGTAATAAAATATTAGGGTCAGTTGTAAATAGTATCACATATAGTCACATATTTTTAAATGAATTTTTAATTAACAAAAACTTGTGTTATAACTCAACAGGAAGGATGGAAATAAGTAAAATGATGAGAAAAGTAGGGAAGTTTTGAATTCTAATCTTTGAATATTAGGAGCATAAACATTTTTTAGGAACAAAAAAGTAAAAACAAAAGAAAGACTTATGTTAAAAACTGTATCCCTCCCAGGCATAAAGATTAGAGTTGGATTTCTGTTTTTATTTACTTTGTAAGAATTATTTGATTTTTAAAAAACAACACACAAGTATAATGTGATGTAAAAAGAGTGGGCAGACACACACAAGTGACTTACTAACTCTAATTTTTCAGATGCATAGACAGTATTGTATTGCTCTCTGACCCTGGGAAAGCTACTTAACTTTTAAGAAGACTTAGTTTCATCATTTGCAAAATGGAGATGATGATTATAACAATAAAATAACCTCCTATGAATGTTAGAGAACAAAATGATGCATACAAAGCATTTGGTAGAGTGCTTGGTACATACTATTGATGATGGGTATTATTAATGCTACTTTAGTACAGGTGTATTTGGCTCTCTAATCCATTAAGTTTTTGATAAGCTATGGAAAAGGAGATTGCATCTGAATAACACTTTGGCTTTACTTAATTAAGCTTACTTAAATTAACATTTAAAGCCAGAAATGATTGTGTCTGGATAGTTAATCAATTTCCAGTTAAGGTCATGGCACTAATAATGTTTTTTACTTCTTAGGCCAGTTAGAGTTACTTGTGAGAACTCTTTAAGTTTTCAATTTTAAAGTAAAAAATTAGCTTGTATATTCTATTTTAAAATGAGCTGTTAGCATATATGTGCTTAGTTGCATCTGACTCTCTGTGGCCCCATGGACTGTAACCTGCCAGGCTCCTCTGTCCATAAAATTTTCCAAGCAAAAATACTGGAGTGAATTGCCATTTCCTACTCCAAGGGATCTTCCCAACCCAGGGATTGAACCCATGTATCTTGCATCTCCTGCATTGTCAGGTGGATTCTTTACCACTGCATTACATGGGAAACCCATGAGGGAAAAAAAAAATATATATATCTATATATATCTATATATAGATATAGATATACACACACATACACATGTACACAGTCCAGTTCAGTCACTCAGTCATGTCTGACTCTTTGTGACCCCATGGACTGCAGCACGCCAGGCTTCCCTGTCCATCACCAACTCCCGGAGCTTATTCAAACTCGTATCCATTGAGTCAGTGATCCCATCCAACCATCCCCTTCTCCTCCTGCCTTCAATCTTTCCCAGCATCAGGGTCTTTTCCAGTGAGTCAGTTCTTTGCATCAGGTGGCCAAAGTATTGGAGTTTCAGCTTCAGCATCAGTCCTTCCAATGAATATTCAGGACTGATTTCCTTTAGGATTGACTGGTTGGATCTCCTTGCAGTCCGAGGGACTTTCAAGAGTCTTCTCCAACACCAGAGTTCAAAATCATCAGTTCTTTGGCACTCAGCTTTCTTTATGGTCCTACTCTCACATCCATACATGACTATTGGAAAAGCCATAGCTTTGACTAGATGAACCTTTGTTGGCAAAGTAATGTCTCTGCTTTATAATATGCTTTCTAGGTTGGTCATAACTTTCCTTCCAAGGAGTAAGCGCCTTTTAATTTCATGGCTGCAGTCACCTTCTGTGACATCATATACCATGTGTATGTATGTACACACACACATAAATATTTTATATAGGGAGACATGTGTGCTTGCTCAGTTGTTCAGTGGTAGCTGCCTCTTTGCGTCTCCATGATTGTAGACCGCCAGGCTCCTCTGTTCATGAGATTTTACCAGGCAAGAATACTGGAGTGGGTTGCCATTTCCTAGCCTGGATAATTTTCCCACCCCAGGGATTGAACCCGCATCTCTTGCTGTCCCCTGCTTTGGTAGGCATATTCTTTACCACTGGTGCCACCTGGGAAGCCCCCTTAGCATGTATCTCCTTCTATTGCTAAATGTTTAAAAAATTCTAAGGTGGGTTTTCATGATTTCCAGTGTCTTTTTTATAATAACTATTCCTTCTTGTCGTGTGCATGACACATTGTTAGTGCTCATTTGATGACTGAGAATAAGTGCAAATAATGACAAAAACTTGCTTTAGCTAATTTTGAAAATGTTATTCTTACTGTACTATGTCTGTCGTGATACAAGGCTCTGGTTGTTGATAGCTTTTTAAATACATGTGTAAGTAAACTGATCATTGAAGTCTGCCCCTGAATACCTCTTAGAGATGTACTAAAGAAAACCACCAGAGCATTTAGTTCTAATGTATTTTCTGGATTATTTTGCCACCACTATTCTGCCTTGTATTCTTTAGTTAACTTTTTATGTGGGAATGTGCTGTCTCCCCAACTAGACTGAAAATACTTTAGGGAAAATACAAAAAGAAACCTGTGAATATGTGACTATATCTGCCTATTTTTGCATAAAGAAACATAAGAAGGATACATGAGACACAGTGAGATGGTTACCTCTGGAGAATCCCAGGGACGGGGGAACCTGGTGGGCTGCCTCTATGGGGTCGCACAGAGTCAGGCACGACTGAAGCGACTTAGCAGCAGCAGCAGCAGCAGCAGAGTGGGCGGGAATGGGGTGGAAGGTAGTAGAGTAGGTATATGCCTCTCCATGTGGCTTAGACTTGTGAAGCATGTTAATGTTTACTTATCAAAAATAAAATTAAATTTAAAAGAATTTTTTTAAAGCAAGCTTGAAGATAGAATATGAACAGAAGCAAAGGGGATAACTATCTATCAAATAACATAAAGAAACAGAAGAAATATTAATCCACTCACTGCTCTGAGTGTGTGGTTAGTAGGATATATTATGAGTAGAAAGAGAATTTCAAATAAATCCTGATCTTTCTGTAGTGGTTTGTTGTTGCTAATTTGTTGATAATTGTAATTGTGTGTGCTAAGTCGATTCAGAAGTGTCTGTTTGCGACCCTATGGACTGTAGCCTGCCAGGCTCCTCTGTCCATGGGATTCTGCAGGCAAGAATACTGGAGTGGGTTGATATTGCAATTAGGAAATTCTTATTTATGTATTGGAAGATAAAGCACATAAGTAAGTGTTATATCGGTGTTTTAACCAGAAAAGAGTTACAAGGATGGAATGAGAGAAAGTGAGAAAGACCCCTTGTAGCATTGGGTTAGAAGTGGAGACATCAGTATGAAATGCTGATATAAAATAAAGAAAAGTCCAATAATATATATTTTTAAGTATATAAAATTATATATATGTGTGTGTATATATATTTATATGTATATTTGAGAACTCTGATGACTGAAAGAGTCTGGAGACAGTGATACCTTAGGAGAAATGAGAGTATCTGAAGCTTGGATCTTGATCTCAAGATAAATATTTCCCACTAAAAGAACAGGGTTCTTTGGAGAGTTTTTTCACTCCAGCTCTAAAACAAGGAATTATTCAAGACTAATGCAGACTTCTCAAAAGGACACTGACTTAAAGAAGTCCCCAATGGCTAAATTTGGAACTATTTGAATGATGGTAATTCCCTGGTGGTTCAGATGGTGAAGAATCCGCCTGCAGTGTGTGAGACCTGGGTTTGATCCCTGTGTTGGGGAGATTCCTTGGAGGAGGGCATGGCAGCCCACTCCAGTATTCTTGCCTAGAGAATCCCCATGTACAGAGGAGCCTGGCAGGCTACAGTCCATGGGGTCGCAAAGAGTCAGATACCACTTGAGTGTCTAAGCACAGCACAATGGATTATAACACAATGAATTTAAAAATCTGTAATTTATAAATCTATAGGTCTATAATATTATTTTTTAACTAATGTGAAAAATTCTTTTTAAGAAAAATGCCAGCAGAATCATAGAAAAATCACCATTTTGCAGTCCCCAAGACAATACTGATTTTACCATCAATGGATGGTAAAACTATTGAGTAAACTGCTTGAGGGGGAATAAAATAGTCTTATGGTCAGGTACCAATCAGGGAATTGATTAATTACAAGGGGGAAAAGTACTTTTAAAATAAAGAAAGCTGGCATAGCCATCACCATAACCAAGTGATTAAACATGTCACCACCAATAATGGTGTAAACGGAAAGTATGGGCTTCTCACCTAACACCATGGGAAGGACGCATCACCCAAAATGTGTAAGTCCCATTTGCTTATGGGGAAATAATAAACAATTCCAGATTGTGAGATGTTCTACAAAACAATTGGCCTGAATTTCTCAACATGTTAATAACAAATTGTCTTATTTAAAAAACGGGAGGATTAAAACAGAAAGAGAAATGACAACAAAATGGACTGTGTGATCCTTGCCTGGATCCTGAGTGATTTTTTTTTAATTGCATTTGGGGGACAATTAGGGAAATAAGAATGTAGAATGTGTGTTGGGTAGGGATATCTTATCTGTGCTCTTTCCCTATGAAATGATTATATTTTGATTAAGTAAAAATAATGTCCCCATTCTCTTAGGTGGTTAAGCAAAAAAAAAAGATGAAAAATATAAGAGGCATGTGTGTATGAGACAGAGAGAGGAGAAAAAAAGAGAGGAAGCAAGAAAGAGAGACTTGAAATGTTTCATAATTGAAAGCTGGAAAGAAAGCATTCGAAGGACAGATGATGCCATGCATTCTTTTTTTAACAAGTGCCTTAGCAAACTCTTCGCCAGTACAGATTGAGTGAAGATTTTGATTTTGCAAGAGTAGTAGTGTGGATTGGAGGCAATTAGCATGTTTCCTAAAATGTGGGATAGACGTTAGTTAAATGTTTTGAAAATATGTGATCAAAGAATATTGAGACCTTAAAATGAAAATCTGTCTAGGTTGCTGATTCAGGTAGACACCTGTCTCTCTTTCCCTTTGAGAATTGCCTGTCACCATTGCTTTGTTGGGAAAATGAGTAATCCTTAGCTAAAATAATATATATTAAGTTAATAGTATGTTTCCGTTTTGCACAAGAAACTGAAGTCCCTGTTTGCCTGCTAGCTCAGTCAGCTTTATGAAGAACCAGCAAACCTGGGCAAGCACCGTATGTGCTGTGAAGGTGTTCCACCTGCCTCGGAAGCCAAGGGCTATTCCCTCTTATGCTGTTCTTCACAAGCAGCGCTGCTGTGTGCTTCCCATGCCAGACTTCTCACCCTCAGCAGGACTTTTGACAGAGCTGTTTATCGTCACGATAAACAACTACCAGCGCAATTAGGAGACACCCTCTGGCTTGGAGTCAGACATCTGCCAAGGCTTTGATTATTCTATCTCCGTTTATTTCAACAAACAAATACAAAGTGCTTACTGTATACAAGGCAGGGTCCTGGTGCTCCCTAGGCTACCAAGATAAAATGTGGTATGTGCCTAAGAGAAGTATATAATCCAGGGAGAGAGGGCTTGAGACAGTTACATCAATATCTGTTATTAAAAGGCAGAGGATGAGGAGTGAATTAGGGGACAACCAACAATACCCTAAGAGCATTTGGTGTTCAGAGGCCTCTTGTCTTTTAGGACTGTCGTGCAGGTCCTTCTCAAAATGGAGGCTTAAAGCCCAGGCATCCAGATGGTTTGGGACATTTACAGAACCGTGATTCATAGATGTGAGATCTGGTTGTATGTTTTTTTTTTAATTGCCCTGTTTTCCGATGTTAATTATTGCAGCTAGGCTGCCAAGCAAACATCTGTTCAGAGTTGCATTCTGGATACTGGCTTGTTGCTTTGGCCCCTCTTGCTGGAAACTATTCTTACTTCACATGGAGTGTTATATAATCTCTGTGAATGCTGAGTAGTATGTACAGATCATCGAACTACTACAGGTCAGCACCTGGCCAGAAGATTCACAGGAAAGGAGAAAACAACACATAAATATACGGATGTGTATCTTAAAGCTTATAATTAGTAAAAAAAAAAAAAAGCTTAAACCACAAACACAGAAAGAAAAATATTGCCATTTTTTGTTTATCACATTAAAGGTGAAAGTATCAGAGGTCTTCAAGTGCTGTTTACTTTGCAAGCTTTTTTTTTTAAACTATGGTACTCATTAGAGCATGTTGTGGAAAAATGGTTACTATCGTGGACTGTAAATAAATACAGCTTTTGGAGAGCAGTTTGGCAATATGTGTCAAAGAGTCATAGTCATCATGTCCTTTGACCCAATAATTCCAATCTGGGAATCTCTCCTAAGGAAATACTCTGAAGAAGCTTCATGCATAAAGTTATTCATCACCATAGTACTTATAATAGTGTAAAATTGGAAACAGCCTCTGCAGGTTAACTGTGGGTTTTCTACTTTCTGAAATATTATACAGCATTTCAAAATGATGATTATAACTGATAATAACATGGAAAATGCTCCTGTTGTGTTATGTGGAAAGGCAAGATACCAAATTGAATTTAGAGTGCATGTAGAATTTTAAAAATTATAGAAATTAGATGGTGTATTTGAAACGAGCCCTTCTCAATTAGTAGATGTTGTTTTTTAAGTATCCAACAACAGGGAACAATGGCAGAAGCAAGGAGATGTGAAACAATGCAATTTTTCTGGTAGCAGCACTGAAATCAAGTAACTTACCAGGTGGCTCGGTGGTAAAGAATCCACCCATCAATGTAGGAGATGCCAGAGATGCAGATTCGATCCCTGGGTTGGGAAAATCCCCTGGAGAAGAAAATGGCAACCCACTCCAGTATTCTTGCCTGGAAAATTCCATGGGCAAAGGAGCCTGGTGGGTTACAGTTCATAGGGTTGCAAAGAATTGAACACGACTGAGCGACTGAACACAGAATAAATATAGTTTCTTTACCAGCTGAGCCATAAAGGAAGCCCAAGAACACTGGAGTGGGTAGCCTATCCCTTCTCGAGCAGATCTTCCTGACCCAGGAATTGAACTGGGGTCTCCTGCATTGCAGGTGGATTCTTTAGCTATCAGGGAAGCCCTACAGTGCATTCTAGAAGGTTGTATATGAAAATGTTTATATTGTTCACATTTGGATAAGACAAAGCCTAATTTTTCCCCTTTTTCTGTTTTCTGTATTTCCTCTATAAAGGAAACAAACACTTCTCCACACTGCAGGCCCCAGTATGATTGATATCTCTTTTCCACTTGGTTCTATAAAGTGAGGAATGAAGCAGACTTGTTTGGTTTAGAGAGAAAAAGTATGTTTCTGTTCTGTCTCAAAATGATTAGATTATTCAACAATTAGATAAAACTTGTGTGTGTGTTAGTCTGGAGCCCGCCAGGCTTTTCTATCCATGGAGTTCTCCAGGCAAGAGTACTGGAGTGGGTTGCCATCCCCTTCTCCAGAGGATCTTCCTGACCCAGGGATCGAACCCAGGTCTCCTGCATTGGAGGCAGATTCTTTACCATCTGAGCCACCAGGGAAGCTCAGATAAAACTTAGTTCCATTTTATGTAGTAGGAGTCCAGTGAAATTTTGGTCAGCCAGTAAGTTTTGGCAATTGGAGCTTTAAAGCACATTCAAGAGCCAAAAAACAAAACACTCATTGCCCTTTAATCAGAGTAGCGTAGGATCACTTTAGAGAAGCTGGACTAGGAAGGATGGGCTGACCAACAGAGAGGCCCCGAATCCCAGCCCTTTTTCTTTCCATTAACATGTTGGGTACAATAGCTGAGCCTGTGACCTGTCAAGGATGTGTCTGTTCCCCTTAAGGAAGGCTGTGCTTTCAGCCCACGTGAGTTCTCTGCCCTGATAGCAATCACTTGTATCTTCTTAGAACTACTGATGAAGGCTAATCTGACTGTCAACCCCCTCCCTCACTCCCAGAGTCCCTTAGAATGATCTAGAACAGGACATTAATTAGTCTACCTCCAAGGCTATGTTATACACTAGACAGAGCAAATAAAATCACCTTTCGCCCCCTATAATTGAGGCTGCACCCATGCTCTGTATTATCGTCTCTGTCTTTGTTCCCTCCTGGATCCTTACCTTTCTGTGGTTGGAGATCTGAACACTACCTAGAAAACCAACACAGCTATGTTAATCTCTTTTTGAATTTCAGCAAATATTCATTAAGCACCTACCCTGTGCTAGGTAGTGAGTGAGGTATGTGAGATGTAAGAATAAACGCGTAATTCCTACCCTCAAAAAAATGTATAGGATAGTGGAAAATACCAAGCAGTCACTCTAGGATAGATAAAATGACAGGAGAGATTTGACAAATAAGTTAAGACCGGCAGAATTTAGGCAAGACACATGTGTATAAATCATGTCCCAAGTAGAAGGAACAGCAGGTACTAGAGGGAAACCAGTGTATGACAGACAGAGCCTGTGATGGGGCAATGGCAACAGAGAATCCAGAAAAATCAAATCATTCATTGAATCTTTATTTCACATATTAGGATTTTTTTTTTTTTACTTCATCCTAGGCACAAAGGTATTATTAAAGTTTTAATTATTGGAGAGTCATGAATGTGGAGTGGAGTGTCATGGAATGGCATTAGTGGAGCGTGTTTTAAAAAGGGTACTCCAGAGCCAGGGCAAACTTAGTGGCAGGGGAGATCCAAAGACATAAATGGTTCTTTAAAGTGTGAATAAAATGGAATTTTGAAGATTGGTTGGTTGGGGGAGAGATGAGGCAAAGAAAAGTCAGAAGAGAGAATACTTTGTTTTCTGGTTTCTGCCCCTCTCACTGTGATAAGCAAATGAAGGATGGTGGTCTGTCAGGGAGGGATGAATGGGGAGGTGATGAGTTTGGTTTTAGGCTGAGTTTGAGGTGTATTATAGGAGGCACGAGTAGGGGACTGCCTGTGGCTATCGGAAGCTCAGTAGAGAGATCTGGGCTGGAGGTTTCCGTGGGGAAGCCTTCAGCATTTGTATGGAGTTGAAACAATGGGAGTGGAGGAACGACACTCAGAGAACCATCTGTGATAAACGGAGCCTTGGAAACTTGGGAAGTTGTAAGAGACAGAAATAGGAAGCATTCACAAAAGGGACAGAAGGAAGTACCAAGAACCTGAGAATGTGATGTCCTAGGTGTCAAGAAAGAAGCAGGGGTCAGCAGGGCCGGTGCTGCAGAGGAGGTGAGCAAATAAATAATCCTTGTTCACAAGGGCAGTTAGGAACGAGAAGGTCACTGGTAATTTTGTTTGTAGAGAGTGACCTAAAGTGGAGGAGTGAGCCAGATAATAGTGAATTTTTAAATGTGGACAGTTCAGTTAGCTTGGTTGAAAATGGAGGGAGACTGAGATGTAGAGACTGCCGCATATAGGGTCCTAAGAAGTTTTTATTTCATTTTGCTTTTATGACGGGAGAAACTTGAACATGTGCATATGCTTGATTGTCTCAAGTTTCCAGAGAGAGGAGGGATCCCTGACAAGGCAGGCAGAAATACTGATCTTGGGATGCTCGGGAGGTCCTTCTTTCCAACCAAGAGGAAGGAAGGTTAGAAGGGAGCTGATAGGGAACTGAAAGTTGAAGCGGTTCTCATATGACCACATTAGATTTTACTGTGTCAAGTGGGAGTGAGGTTATGGATTGCGTGTGGGTCAGTCACAAAGAGGAAGTTGGAGTGAGGCCTTGAGGAGGAGATGGACATTGGAAATGGCTCACAGGTGAGGAAGGCGTGACCTTGAGGGACTCCAAGAAGGGCTGCTGCTTAGCGATGACAACCCAGACGCACATGGGGACCATCTGCTTGTCTATGGGACTGTGTGAGGGGGGAGATGAGGGTTACATCTAACCCTTATGCTATCCAAGTATCATGTTTAGAAAGGCATGTACAATGTCTGATTAAGCATTTAAGAATTCTCAGTGGGCACTAGCAACATGGCATTATTTTTCTGAGTGACTGATTTAGCCAAGTCTGGATCAGCATCAGCAGGGGCTTAATGACAATGTGGTACAGGCTCTGACAGTGATTAGGTTTGGATTAAAGCTTCAATAAAAGTTAGCTGCTGCTATCATCATCACCATCATTCAGTTCACTCTGACAATACCAGAAGTTTCTAGAAGGTTTACAATTTAAGGCTTTACTGTAGAGCGTGAACATGCCATCAGTGCTCCACTTGCCTGTGTTAGAGAGAATGACAGAAGGCACTGGGCATTCCTGTGTGGAGAGGACAAGACATAAACAAATACTAAAAAGCATTCTCAAAATGAAGAAAAAGAATCAAAGTTCAGCGTTTATCCACTGAGTCTTTTTAGGAAGTAGGTTTCCTTGTGCAGCCCCTAAACATGTCTAGGAATTTCACTGCTTCCCTGGGTGACCTTTTACTTCATAGAACGGAGTGGGATTGGGGTGGGTGCAAGTAGGAAATGATGATACTTGCCTAAATCTATCTCTTTTATTGGATGAAAAACTTTAAATACAAAAAAACCATATTCATAGTACAGTAGCCTTGTTTTCACAAACAGAGTAATAATAAAGTAATAGTAAAAGATAATCTCAGGACCCCAGGCTAAGATCCCTTGATATATATACAATCTATGTAGTTCCTAGAGGATTTAATTTCTAGAATATGTATAATGGCAAAATTTATTGTTATTCTATATAAAAATGAGGTATCAGATCAGGTCAGTCGCTCAGTTGTGTCCGACTCTTTGCGACCCCATGAATCGCAGGACGCCAGGCCTCCCTGTCCATCACCAACTCTCGGAGTTCGCTGAGACTCACGTCCATCGAGTCAGTGATACCATCCAGCCATCTCATCCTCTGTCGTCCCCTTCTCCTCCTGCCCCCAATCCCTCCCAGCATCAGGGTCTTTTCCAATGAGTCAACTCTTGGCATGAGGTGGCCAAAGTACTGGAGTTTCAGCTTTAGCATCATTCCTTCCAAAGAAATCCCAGGGCTGATCTCCTTCAGAATGGACTGAAGAATCTCCTTGCAGTCCAAGGGACTCTCAAGAGTCTTCTCCAATACCACAGTTCAAAAGCATCAATTCTTTGGTGCTCAGCCTTCTTCACAGTCCAACTCTCACATCCATACATGACCACAGGAAAAACCATAGCCTTGACTAGACGAACCTTTGTTGGCAAAGCAATGTCTCTGCTTTTGAATAGGCTATCTAGGTTGGTCATAACTTTCCTTCCAAGGAGTAAGCGTCTTTTAATTTCATGGCTGCAGTCACCATCTGCAGTGATTTTGGAGCCCAGAAAAATAAAGTCTGACACTGTTTCCACTGTTTCCCCATCTATTTCCCATGAAGTGATGGGACCAGATGCCATGATCTTCGTTTTCTGAATGTTGAGCTTTAAGCCAACTTTCTCACTCTCCACTTTCACTTTCATCAAGAGGCTTTTGAGTTCCTCTTCACTTTCTGCCATAAGGGTGGTGTCATCTGCATATCTGAGGTTATTGATATTTCTCCCGGCGATCTTTATTCCAGCTAGTGTTTCTTCCAGTCCAGAGTTTCTCATGATGTACTCTGCATATAAGTTAAATAAACAGGGTGACAGTATACAACCTTGACGAACTCCTTTTCCTATTTGGAAGCAGTCTGTTGTTCCATGTCCAGTTCTAACTGTTGCTTCCTGACCTGCATACAAATTTCTCAAGAGGCAGATCAGGTGGTCTGGTATTCCCATCTCTTTCAGAATTTTCCACAGTTTATTGTGACCCACACAGTCAAAGGCTTTGGCATAGTCAATAAAGCAGAAATAGATGGTTTTCTGGAACTCTCTTGCTTTTTCCATGATCCAGTGGGATGTTGGCAATTTGATCTCTGGTTCCTCTGCCTTTTCTAAAACCAGCTTGCACATCAGGAAGTTCACGGTTCACATATTGCTGAAGCCTGGCTTGGAGAATTTTGAGCATTACTTACTAGCGTGTGAGATGAGTGCAGTTGTGCGGTAGTTTGAGCATTCTTTGGCATTCCCTTTCTTTGGGATTGGAATGAAAACTGACCTTTCCAGTCCTGTGGCCACTGCTGAGTTTTCCAAATTTGCTAGCATATTGAGTGCAGCACTTTCACAGCATCAAAAATGAGGTAAGAATGTATAATAAAACTGAAAATAATACTAATACATAAGTGTTAGTATATATATATATAAAGAGCTTCCCTGATAGCTTGGTTGGTAAAGAATCCATTTGTAATGCAGGAGATCCCTGTTCAATTCCTGGGTTGGGAAGATCTCCTGGAGAAGGGATAGGCTACCCACTACAGTATTCTTGGGCTTCCTTTATGGCTCAACTGGTAAAGAATCCACCTGCAATATGGGAGACCTGGGTTTGATTCTTGGGGTTGATCCCTGGAGAAGGGAATGGCTACCCACTCCAGTTCTCTGGCCTGGAGAATTCCATGGATTGTATAGTCCATGGGGTCACAAAGAGTCAGACGTGACTGAGCAACTTTCACTTTCACTTTAGTATATATAAAGTATATATGGTATGTATAAATGCTTTCTAAAATGTTTAAATTGTATTATTATTCTTCCTTTACACTTTTTCCTACGTTTGGCTTACAAGAGAGAGGTGTAAGGGTTTTAAAAACAACTTGTTTTTCATTTTTACTTATCATTATTTTCTCTGTAAAAATGTGGTGATGCGTTCTAGTCTTTCCATATAGCTCACACTCTTTTGATGTGGTCTCTATTTTTACCATCTTCCTCTATATACATTATCTTAGCTAATTTTCTTAAATGAGTGTTCTTTCAATCAAAACCCTCTCATTTGAGTGGTCTCAATGCTAATGCATGAGCAATATTGATCTTGTTGGGTGGCAGCAAAGTCAAGAGGTTTTTATCCTTGTATTGCTGCTGCTGCTGCTAAGTCGCTTCAGTCGTGTCCAACTCTGTGCGACCCCAGAGACGGCAGCCCACCAGGCTCCCCCGTCCCTGGGATTCTCCAGGCAAGAACACTGGAATGGGTTGCCATTTCCTTCTCCAATGCATGAAAGTGAAGTCGCTCAGTCGTGTCCAGCTCTTACTGACCCCATGGACTGTAGCCCACCAGGCTCCTCCACCCATGGGATTTTCCAGGCAAGAGTACTGGAGTGGGGTGCCATTGCCTTCTCTGATCCTTGTGTTACAGTCTCCTAAAGAAATGAAGAAGCTCAGTTGAAGCAGGGTGGGATTTTATAAGACACACTTGAAGTAAATCAAGACATTTAACACTGGGTATTCCAGGTATTCCAACCCTTTTTCAGTCTAACCACAAAGCTTTTCAGTGAGAGGTTATAGTATATTCATTCACTAGGCTAGTTTTTGTGGTTACGTCTCTATAGCCAATCACATTTTTAAAAAGAGATTTCTATACTCCTAGGATAATATTTTCCCTTATTTTGGAGGTATTAAAACTCAAACTTCAGAAGAGTTTTTTAAAAATACATATTTTTTTTTTCTCTTTTCATATTCTTAGACACTTGAACTTTGTTCCTGAGAGATATAAAGGAAAATTTGGTCACTCTACACTTAGCAGTATTTTATATCTGAAAATGATGAATAGAAACCAGGAAAGGAATTATGTTTTTCTTTATTGAATCTAAAAACTCCAGGTAGTGAACAGACTATTCCTAGAACTGAGTGAGTGGTGCACAAAGATACTTTGTTTTGGCATGAAAAAGCTCTGTTGAAATTGCTCCTTTTAAGTTAAAAACCTATGTTAACTTGGTTTAAGGTCTAGGAAAGCACTGATGCTTGCCAATATTGAAAGCCCAAAACCTTAGAGGGGAAAAAAACCCCAAACATTAAAATGACTGTGAATAAAGCTACAGAACATGTATTTTTAAAGTTTGTGAAACTTGGACTTCTTCCAGGTTTACAAGTAATATCGTAAGGAGTGATTTTTGTTGTTCTATTTGTTACACAATTTTCAGGAGGAAAGGTTTCTAGATATTTAAAAAAAAACTATTTTGACATGACCTCCATGAAAGGAATGTTGCTTTCTGTGAACTAGCTGTGATGACGTCAGCGGCGCGTGGGATAAGATTCCCACAGGGTTTAGTTGACCGAGGAAATGTCTGCTTTCTCCACTGCACGCGGCAGAGGGTAAGGACAGAGCCCAGAGTTCAGTGCCGTGGTAGAGGCTATAGAGTTAGATTACCAGATGTGTACAGAAACAAAAATGGTGTTCATAATTCAGTTTTGATAAGTAAAATCCTGTACCCATAATTCTTAGTACTCTGGCTTGTTTTTAGGACCAGTGCGAAGTTTCACTTTACTGGTGTTGCACTCCATTCTGTAACTATCACCGATTGGAGTACAGAAAACACATATGCAGAAATAAAAAACTACTGAATAATAAAAAATGTAACAAACATACTACAATATTAAATAAGAAAAAATAATTCCACCACCTGAAAAATCCATTCTTAGCAATTCTGTCTTCTTCCCTCTCAGTTTATATTTTTTCACATATGCCTTTACATTTTTATAATATATACATTCAATGTTTATTCTGTTTTCTTACCTAACATTATCAGACATGTATTTCATATTATTTTTCAGTTTAAGAAATAAGGCATAGTCAAAGCTACTCACTGTGATCCATCCTTCCCATTCTTCATGATTTAACTAAAATGCCTTCCTTTCCATGAGCAGTCAAAACCGTTTCTGCTTTGTGCTTCTCTGCCTGAACCATGGTTATTTATGCCCATGCCGTCTCCCCTAATAAACTGAGAATTACTTGAAGGTAGTTTATTCAGCTTTAAATTCCCCCCAGTACCTAGTAGACTGCCTTGTTCATGGTAGGCACAGAATAAATACTTGAATATTGAATTAATCTGTAGAATCATTTATAATAAAGTGACTTAAAATGAAGTTGAGTTGAGAAGAAAAGAGCAGAGCCATAGGAGGAAAATCACAAAAGAGGGAGGAAGTGATAGTATTAATTTCTGATGAGGCAGAGGGAGAATTTAAATGTAAAAACATTAAATATAGAGAACATTATTTATGAAGATATGTCATAAGTCTGTATGTACCACATAACATTGCAGCCAAATATAAAACCTAGAAGTGCAAAGGTAATTTGAAAAAAATATATAGTAAGCAATTTAAATATTCCTCTTTCAGAATCCGATTGAGGAGATAAATAATGAGCCCATAGAGAAGTTGACTTAAACCATCAAAGCTGTGGTTTAATAGAAATCTATATAGAATGTTACCTTTCTTGATTAAATATTTTAATGTCCAAAACACATTTTAAAAGATTATGTAATTGGCTAGAAAAACATTAATATTCCAAATTTAAGATTTTTATAGTTTACTTTTTTCATAATCAAGTAGAGTTGAAAATAAATTTAGAAAAAAGTTACTGAAAAAACTACATAGAAATTAAAAAACACTTAAAGAGGGAGTAAAAATGGATTATAAACTGCCTAGGAAATAATGAAGAGAGAACATTTCATACCAGAATTTTTGGAATGTAGCAAAAACTCTATTCATTGCTAACGAGTAAAAGCAGAAAACAAAGTGATCAGGAGAAGCTAGGAAAAGAATAACAAAGTGAAACAAATCAAAGCAGGAAGAGCATAATACTAATGTAAAAATCAAAAGAAAGGAAAACTAAAAGGGGGAAAAAAGCAATATAAAGGACAAGAAAGCCCAAAGCTAATAATTTTAAGAAACAAAATGTCATTTTGAGAGCCTGATTTAGGGACCAAAGTAAAAGTAATGAAAATGAGAAAGAAACAAGATGAGAAGAGAGATAAAAACCACAGAGAGAATATTTCTCAACAAGAATATTCTCAATAAGAGAATACTCAGTTGCAACAAAGGTAAAAATCTAGGAAACAGATTTCCTAGTTTTCTTCCCACACACACCTAGGTAAACACATTTTCCAAGAGAGAATGGAAGTTAACCTTGGTGTGTGCAGGAAGAAAACTGGGAAGCTACTACATTGCCCTTCTCAGCTGGCATGTCTGTTTTGCAATACATCTGTGTGTGTGCTCAGTCGTGTCTGACTCTGCATCTCCATGGACTGTAGCCGGCCAGGCTTCTCTGTCCATGGGATTTCCCAGGTGAGGGTACTGGAGTGGGTTGCCATTTCCTTCTCCAGGGGATCTTCCCCACCCAGGAACCAAACCAGCATTTCTTGTGTCCCCTGAATTGGCAGGCAGATTCTTTACCATCTGCACCACCTAGAAAGCCTTTCCTTGAACCTTTTACCTTAAATATGCCCTTACTTGAGTTAGTGGCTCTAGTTGGGCACTAATATGCATAAATCCTCAAAATTACCTGTATTTGCAAAATTTTACTTTCTTATTTCACTTTTCAGACTTGTTAAACGAATTTGTAGAAGGGCAAAATAGTTTTCCATAACTAAACCACCAGCTTTTGGTTTTGTTTGCTTTTGACATTTTTAGGATATTTAAGCATATTTTGAAAGTCAGGGAAAAGATACCAATGAAGAGGAGGGGAAAGAAGTTATAAAAGGTCTCTTGTGAGCTCTGTAAGTTCTTTTTTAAAGTTTAAAGTTGTTTCTGAAATTTTCACTTGCCCTTTTAATTGAAATTAAACCTCAGAGTAAAACAAAATTTAAGCCTTCCTTCTCCCACTAGAGTAATACTGATTATTAATCTTTGGTACTGGATTGACTCAATTTACTAAGTCACTTCAGTTGTGTCTGACTCTTTGCGACCCTCTGGACTGTAGCTCACCAGTCTCCTCTGTCCATGAGGATTCTCCAGACAAGAATACTAGGGTTGCCGTGCCTTCCTCCAGGGGATCTTCCCAATGTAAGGTTCAAACTTGTGTCTTTTACATCTACCTGCATTGGCAGGCGGATTCTTGATCACTGGTGCCACCTGGGAAGCCTAAAAAATTAACTCAGAGAGTCCTCTAAACAACCAAAATCTATCGGTAAATCCCAGCTTTTACAGATGCTGGGCAAGGGAAACATTTAGCAACTAGTAAAGGACCAGAGGGTTTCCCAGGGGGCACAGTGGTAAAGAACCCGCCTGCAGTTATTCAATCTGGAAGAAATGGGGGGTTTTATATCTTTATTTCTTACTATTTTATTTTCAGTTTTCTTTTTCTCTTCTTGCATTTGCTAGCTCTAGTCAATGTTTAGTAATGGT
Organism: Bos mutus; assembly: GCF_027580195.1. Classification (NCBI taxonomy): domain Eukaryota; kingdom Metazoa; phylum Chordata; class Mammalia; order Artiodactyla; family Bovidae; genus Bos; species Bos mutus. Next base: position 26,243,159 of record NC_091625.1, on the reverse strand, counting down.
GGCAGTGCATATTCACTCCATTTCCATTCTTAAGAAAGAACTTTCAGTATTTCATCATGGAATATTATGTTTACTGAGTTTTCATCTCTTCTGAGTTTGCTAAGATTTTAGCATAACTGAATGTTGAATTTATCAAATAACCTTTCCTCTTTCTATTGAGAAAATCATATGATGTTTCTCCTTTATTTATTAATGTGTGAGTTATGGCAATGGGTTTTTGAATGTTGTCATTCTTGCATTCTTGGAATAAACCTGCTTTGATTATATTATCTTTTTCATGCATTATCTGGATTGGTTTGTTAATGTTTTGTTTAGAATTTTTGTATCTGTGTTTACAAAGAGATCAGTCAGTAGTTTTTCTTGGTTGCAATACCCTTATCAGATTTTGGTATCATGAATATGCTGGCCTGATAAAACAACCTGAGAAGTGATCTCTCCCCCTCTTTTTATCATTATTCACTAAGAGTAGTTCGGTAGTGTCAGTGTTATTTCATCCTTAAGTTCTTAGTAGAATTTACCAGCAAGTCACCTGGGGCTGAAGTTTTCTGTGTGGGAATATCTTTTTCCTCTGTTGCTTTTTAAGTTACTTTCTTTGTATTTGGTACTTGGGTATCTAAGTGTGATTTTTATCAAAGGCATCTACACAATGATCTATAATATCTGCTGAGCCAGCAAAAGAGCATATTTGTCAGTAAAGCAGCCACCTTCCTCTCATTAATGATAAAATTATGGAGAAATCCATGAACCTAAAAATGAATCTGCCTTTATGGTGTTCCACAAGTAATTAATGCACAGAAAGTGAAAGTCGCTCAGTAGTGGCTGACTCTTTGCAACCCCATGGACTGTAGAATTCTGCAAGCCAGCATACTGGAGTGGGTAGCCTTTCCCTTCTCCAGAGGATCTTCCCGACCCAGGGATCGAACCCAGGTCTCCTGCATTGCAGGCGGATTCTTTACCAGCTGAGCCACCAGAGAAGCCCGAAGCACAGAAAGTGCTTGTAACAGTGCCTGGCGTAGATGAGGTGCTGCTTACATTTCCTGACTGTTGTTATCGCTTTTGTTGTTGTGTTCTCTTCTCCTCTGCCATATCAATGTGCTTCTTTTTAACGATAGAGGAAATCTGAAATCACTTGGTTTTAAGTGAACAAAAGACTGTATAAAGCACGCTGTATACTCTCATGACCAACCAAGATCAAAACATGTAAACCATGTGTTTGATAAACTGAGCCTTGAGTCCAAGGTTTATATTTTCTGTCTTTTTCTTTGGAAGAGTTCTGTCACTTTTCCAGTTGTCTCCCTCACCTGTGTCACTGAATTACTTTTGAGTTATCCCAAGTGGCAAATTAGCCATCTAACTTGAACATTAAGTGGGTAACTGTGTCTCTTACTAACGCCCTTGGAGACTGTTTTAGAATTAAATAATTTTGTCTTCAAGAATGGACATGCTTTTGTTCAGATTTGGAGAGCCTATTTTTCAGTGATATAAATAGCAGTATTAGCATTGAACACAACAGAAATTTAGACCTTTGTTTTATTATACTAGTACAAAAATTTCTATAAATAGACGTTAGATGACATTACTGAAACTAAGTTGATATTAAAGAATTATTGTCATTTAAAAAATATTTGGTATAGTGATTATATATATTTTAAAGATTTCTTATTTTCTTTAGACTCATACTGCAATATTTATGAGTGAAATGCCATGATGTCTGGTATTTGGACTAAATAATATGGGAAGACTGTAGTAGGTCAGGGCAGAAAAAAAATAAAATTGACCAAGCTGAAGCATGGGTACTTAAGGGTTCATAATACCAGTCTGAAGATTTGTGCATATGTATATGTGTTCCTAATAATTTTAAATTTGGGGATAGAATATTAAATGAATTGAAGAAGAGAAGTCGCTCAGTTGTGTCCAACTCTTTGCGACCCCATGGACTACAGCCTACCATGCTCCTCTGTCCATGGGATTTTCTAGGCAAGAATACTGGAGTGGGTTGCCATTTCCTTCTCCAATTAAATACCACTAAATTCCAAATTGCTAGAAGAGGCTATCAACACAAATTTAATTACTGTATTATCAAGTTCCATGAGGGCAGGATTCATGGTTTAAGCTACTTTATATCCTGGACTTTTATATCCTTTACCTGTAATATTATAGGAATTTAATATATGTTTTGAGGATGAATTAATCTTTACTAAATTTGCTGTGAGTCATTTCCAGCAAGTATCACATACCCATGTAAACTGTTGTTTTATTAGAAATTCTCAATAAACTGTGTTTTATTAGAAATTCTAATTTTATTAGAAATATTAATCACACCCACCAATCATCAGGTTATTTCAAGCCCAAAACCTGGAATTCTTGACTCCTGCCTTTACTTCATCCTCCATATCTGGTTCACCACCAAACCCCATTGGTTGCATTTCGGAAATGCATCTCATGTCTGGCTACCTCTTGCTACCTAGTTCAGTCCCCTGTCGTCTGCTGCCTGGATAACTGCAGTAGTCAAGTGCCACTGGTAGAAAGAACCAGAGGACCTCCTGCTCCCCTCTCTGGTCCAGTGTGTTCTCTGGGAAGAGCCAGGATGATCTCTTTGTAAAATGTAAGTCGGGGTATGTCACTCCTCACAAAACCAGTTGGCGATTCATAGTGAACTTAGAATAGGATCCACACTTCCGGTCACAGCCAGCAAGGCCTGCGTTTCTGGCTCACTTGGTACATGTTTCAGTTGCTCAGTTCTGTTCCCTGCACACAGGCGCGACAGCACTTTCTGCCCTGGAGCCATGGTCCTTGTTTCCTTGGCCATTCAGTCCCTCCTGCAAGTTCTCTGCATGACCGGCCCTTTTGTTCTTAGCCATCACCTCTTCGGAGATATCTTCTTTGATGTGTAGTTGCTTCATAGGTAGACGGATTCCAGTCTACCTGATTCATTTAGTTGTTTATCATGTGTTTCCTCCAACAGAAGCCCTGTATCTCTTTCTCTCTTTGTCTTCTCATTTCCCCAGAATCCATCATAACAAACCAAACCTGTAAAAACCACTTTTAGTTGAAATCTAAGATGTGATACAGTTGTAGGATGCAGTGTTATATTATGTGTCTCTAAGAAAATTAAAATGATACTAATTAAACTTGGCACAGTGTTAAATACTATCAATTGTAAGATAGTCTTGACTTTTGAAATATTAAAATGTTGAAAAAAATGCATCTTTGAATTGCTGAATTATGTACCTTGTTGAATAAATAAGTGAATGTACTTTACTCAATCATGATTATTATTTTTTAGTGATCTTTTGAGGAAATAAATTCTGAAAAAATAGACATGTACAGGCCAGAGATTGCCTAGGTCATGAGTAGTGTTTTATTATGAAAAAGGGGATGTTAGTATGAAGAAGTATGAATAATGCTTGTATGAGTAATTGTTCCAACTGCCAATTATTATCTTACCAGCAATAATTCAAATTTTATGGGCCTCGAGTGGGCCAGGAAACTTGAATTCTCAACAGACACTTTGAGAGACTCATGCAGTCTGGAAGTAGATTCAGGCCCTGTGCTGTAAAAGGAGGGGAGACAAATAAAATAGGAGGTTGGGATTAACACATGCACACTACTATATATAAAAGAGTCAACAAGGGCCTACTGTAAGGCACAGTAAATTCTACTCAATACTGTAATAACCTACATGGGAAAATAATCTGGAAAAGAATAGATATATGTATATGTGTAACTAAATTATTTTGCTCTACACCTGAAACTAACACTCCACTGTAAATCAACTATTCTTCTTGCATGCATGCTCAGGCGTGTCTCTTTGTGACTCCATGGACTGTAGCCCACCAGGCTCCTTTGTCCATGAAATTTTCCAGCCAAGAATACTGGAGTGGGTTGCCATTTCCTACTCCAGGGGACCTTCCCAACTCAGGATCAAACCTGCATCTCTTGCTTCTCCTGCATTAGCAGGCGGATTCTTTACCACTGTGCCACCTGGGAAGCCCAAATCAACTATATGCCAGTATAAAATAAAAATTAAAGAAAAACATGAAGGCTAATAAAAAGGGAAGAATACCAAAAAAAAAAGGAGGGAAGACAGAAAAGATGGGGACAGGCGTTGGAGAGTTGGTAGTGGGAGGATAATGGGACATTATCATATTGCTTCGGTTTAATAAAATATGAGATCATTTGGCTCAGTGTAGCAGGGTAGAGATTTTGGAGCTTTCAGAGAGAAGAGAAGGTATGAGGTAGGCAAAATGCAGAGGGTGCGAAGCAAAAGGAAACGGTTCTTTGGGAATGGAATAGACTTGCAGACAGATATTTGAGAAGCATGAAGAAGATGAGGCTTTGTTTGGACATCAGACAGTAGGTGTTGCAGTGTGATATGAACACCTGCTGCTGACAGGGGAACAAAAGGACCCACTCCCTTGAGCTGCTTGGATTGTCTGGTCCCTGTACTGCATTCCATTTCTTTAAGACCTGACTACCTGGGTGGCTGTGGAATTACTACTTCCATTGTTACTATTTATTTACTTAAATAAACTTAGAGGCAAGGGAGGGGAGGTTAAACATTGACCTGGGTGTAAAATATTCCAGCTCTTACTCCCGCAAGTATGCGGCTCCCCAGTAAGCAGGAGTCACTTGAGATGTACCAAGTGAACTCTTCTGTGTAGAATGAAGAGAAATTGTCTTTTCACATGCAAAAGACAGAAGTTTTCAATTTTCATAGGTGTCTACTTCAGACTCCTAAGGTGGCTTCATACTCTGCGCTCTTGTTCGGATCCCAGTTTATCTGCACAGCCTCTGACTTCAGCTATAACTTAAAATAATTTAATATGAAGCATAATTTGGGTTGTAATAACTAACAAGTATAATAATAAGATCTGATTGTAACTATAAGCAGACTCATCAAAAAAGTAGAAAAAATTGCTTTGGGCTAATACTTGAAAAGCATCTCTGGACCATCTTTATACAATAGTAGCATAAGTGGAATGGCACCCCACTCTGGTACTCTTGCCTGGAAAAATCCCATGGACAGAGGAGCCTGGTAGGCTGAAGTCCATGAGGTCCCTAAGGGTCGGACACGACTGAGCAACTTTGCTTTCCCTTTTCACTTTCATGCACTGGAGAAGGAAATGGCAACCCACTCCAGTGTTCTTGCCTGGAGAATCCCAGGGACAGAGGAGCCTGGTAGGAGGCCATCTATGGGGTCGCGCAGTCAGACACGACTGAAGTGACTTAGCAGCAGCAGCATAAGATGATATGGAAACTTATATTTCAACAGGTCAGTACTAATAAGGTGGCTTATCCAAAGTTAGATGTTTTTCATTATCAGTCTGGCTTATGTTCTTTACTGGTATTAAATATGTCGTTCCCAGGCATCCTATAGAGTGTAGCTTCTTACCTACCTTTCCTCGAGAGAAACAGCAAAGTTCAAAGTTACTATGAACTTAGGGTCTTTGTTAATTGCTCATTATAGATGTTTTCTTTCCTCAGATCTGGTGACTTTTTCGCATTCCTCTCTCCATCGTAATCGTGGGCTTTTCTTATTAAGGTCAATGAGTTTCACCTTCTCAAAATGTCAAGTTCACCAAGTGAGAAAGAAATGGTTTGGGGTTGTTTTCCATTTAGAGCTTTCACTGCCTCCCTTTGCTACCCTAAGATGGGCAAAAAGAGACTATGATGCCAGGACTGTAAAGGGTTTTTGTTACTATTTATGGAAAACAAGCCCAAGTCATCCTTAAAAAGTAGTTTATTTTTTTTAATCCTTTGAAACTTGTGTCCACACTTTGTACTTGAGTTTTATACTGTAATTTTTAATGCTAGCCATTTCTTGAGTTCTCTATCCAATAAATAGTAAATGTGTCATTCCAGTACATTCCCTCTCCCCTCTCCTAATCTAACTCTGTAGTTCTTTAAAGGAGTTCATTTTATAAATTACTTCAGAAGCAGCCAGATCTCAGAGGGATTTTTTTTTTACAGTTTTATGATTGGTTTAATTTTCTTAGTTGTGCGTATGATTCTCATGACATGGGAACAGTTATATGTTCTTTACCTGGGAAAGTCAGGGGAAAGGGTTTTTTCTTTTTAGCAATAATTTTTAGACTACTGGATGTTGCATATATAAGTAAAATTCTATTTTCTTTTGGTCTTCTTAAAGTTAAATGTGCCCTAAGTCTAGTGCTGAGTAAGGCTATGCCACCTGGTGGCTATTGATCCCTGGGTCTGGAATCAATATCCGTGGAGAAGGAAATGGCAGCCCACTCCAGGATTCTTGCCTGGGAAATCCTGTGGACAGAGGAGGCTGGCAGGAACTTTGTAGTAAGGTTGAAAAATCTGAAACACCTTTTCATCCAAGCTGTTCTTTTATTTGGCTCATTGTCTGAATGCTGTCTCATCCTGCAGGTTGCAGAGGATTGAATGATAATTTGCTTCCCAGGTGAGCCTGTGGTGTAGGCCCATTCCAGTTCTCATATTTGATAATCATTATATTTAATGATAGAGAATGCTTAAATGCCCTATCAGTCATTTTGGAGACATTATATAGTAATTATTTGGTATCACCTGACAGGTACCAAAGTGATTATCATTTATTATGCTACGGAATCATGAAAAGTGACAGATAATCCTTTGCTATAATTATGAAATCAGCATTACCATATGCAAAAAGAAGAGAAATGTAATAACCAGGGCCTTTTCTTTCTCTCCCATTTGTTCTTTCACACAGGTACAGCTTGGCCAAGTGGAAATCAAATGCCCTATCACTGAGTGCTTTGAATTCCTGGAAGAAACAATGGTTGTCTATAACCTGACACATGAAGACTCCATCAAATACAAGTACTTCTTGGAACTTGGCCGTATTGATGCCAGCACCAAGCCATGTCCCCAGTGCAAGCACTTTACAACCTTCAAGAAAAAAGGACATATTCCCACCCCTTCCAGATCAGAAAGCAAATACAAAGTAAGCATGTTCACCAGAGTTGTGGGTTAGATGTCACATAAAGAGAGCAGCCAAGTTAGGCCAACTTGTGGTAGGCATTAAGTGGGCTTCCTTCCCCTATCGGAGTCCAAGGTGAGTGTACAACGGCTGTAATTCTGAAAAATGTGTGGTTTGGGGATGCCGCTAATAGGAGAGTACTCGTGAGGATTTAATTAAAGTTCTCCTTTGGCTTTAACCTGTTTAAAATTCACTCATAGCCAAATTAAAAGACTAATTTTTAAAGTAATTATCACTGCTGTTACTAAATATTAAATAAATGTGTGTTAGTTGCTCAGTCGTGTCCAACTCTTTGTGACCCCATGGACTGGAGCCTGCCAGGCTCCTCCATCCATGGAATTTTCTAGGCAAGAATACTGGGGTGGGTTGCCATTCTCTTCTCCAGGGGATCTTCCCGACCCAGGGATCAAACCCAGGTCTCCTGCATTGCAGGCAGATGCTTTACCGTCTGAGATGTTTTTCAGTGGACCCAATGTGAATCTATCTGTAATAAGTAAAATAGTGTAATATGCTATTTATTCATTTATTCAGCAAATACAAAATGCCAGTATATGCTGGGCAGTGTGCTAAGTTTGGGGGATTCCGTGGCAAACGTGACATAGTCCTTGCTCAAAAGATGTCTAAGGAAGGTGAGAGAGTCATATGTTCTAAAATGATAGTGCAGTATGAGTAGTCATAAGGGGGAAAGGCGGGGATGGGATGCATTGGGAGATTGGGATTAGCATATGTACAAAATAGGCAACTAATGTGAACCTACTGTGTAGCACAGAGAAGTTTATTCCATGCTCTGTGATGACCTAGATGGGAAGGAAATCCAAAAAAGGAGGGGATGTATGTGTATGTACAGCTGATTCACTTTGCTGTACAGTATAAACTAACAACTCTCCTCCAGTGAAAACTTAAAAAAATAATACGAGTAGTCATAAAACAAAAACGTGAAACCCAGTAGACTTGTGCTTTGAGAACACCGACAGAAGAGGGGGGCTGGCATGTCAGGAAAGGCTTCCTGGAGAAGATGCGGTTCTCCAGGCAGATAAACAGGGGAGATCATTTCAGAGCAAGGGAGGAGTAAGTGCCAGGCCCAGAGGCGGAGGCAGGCTTGCTGAAAGTAAGTGCTTGGTAGAACTAGTGGAAAGAGAATAAGAACAGACAGCAGCTCAGGTATTTAAGAGCAGATCGTGTTGAGTCTTTCACCCTGTAACTCAGGCTTGAATTTAAGTCTGCTGGCGTTACAGAAAGGTCATTCTGGCAGCATACGGAAGATATCAGAAGAGGGCAAGACTGAAGGCAGGGAACACAGCAACAACAGCAGGAGCAACCCTTGCCCCACTGCCCTGACTGTACACTGGAATCTCCCGGGGTCAGGCACACCAGTTCTCAGTCCCTAAACCCTCCCAAACAACTGTCTTCCAAATTTTTGAACCTCACCAAGTGGCTCTAATAGGCGGCAGAACTGGGAACCTTGGCAATAAGTGAAGCAGAAGTAAATACAAACTAAATGTTGTTGATCAGGAAGCAGTTAAAAGTCTTGGTAATAGGTGAGAGATGGAAATCTCAAAATAAAGTGAAACTCTTTTTTTATATTTTATATTTTTTATATTTATTTTATTAAGCAGCTCAAGAAAACTAAAGCTAGTACAGATTTGAGGGATGGTTATTATTGTTTTTCTTAATTAATTTTATAGAAGAGATGATCTATAACAGAAGTGGCAAATAATCCCCCTGTTCTGTACTCTGCAGAGTTCTAGGGATAATTCAAATAATTTCTGAAGCAGTGATTTTTTACCACTTAGTACAGTGTTTTATATGGAGAAGGAAATGGCAACCCACTCCAGAATTCTTGCCTGGGAAATCCCATAGATAGAAGAGGCTGCGACGCTACAGTCCGTGAGGTCTCAAGAGTTAGACACAACTTAGTGACTAAACCAGCACCACCCACAGTGTTCACATAGTATTTTCATCATTAAACTCCAGGTTCTCACATTTGCATTAGCTACCTGATTTACATGCCCATACCTGCCTGGATCGTATGAGTAAAGAGAACACAGACATGGATACTCTAGCAAAGGAACTGTGACATTCATGATTACAGTATGGCACCCTAAACTGATCCCATTTTTGGGGATTAACCAGTGGTTATTTGTTAGGTTGACTGAATTTTTTAAAATTCAATTTTCCTAATAACAGAATCCAAATTGGTATAATTTGTCATAATTTCAAGAGTAGTGAATTCAAGTATTTGAATGCAATAAATTGAGTCATGAGGCAACAGAAACAGAGAAAAGCTTACTGCTAATATCTAACATGTTTGAGCAATGTAAAATCTCTTCATAATATTCCTTAGAGTCCGTATTGTGTTTTGCATATATTGATGAAACCCTTAGAATAGATATTTCAGTATTCTTTCTGAGTCAAGTCATATTAATAATATCCTGATCCAAGATGTCATTCTTTGAGGATTGATTGTAGTTTCTGCTGTCAGTTCAGAGTCACTTAACATCTAAGGTTAAAATTGCTTCAAAATATTATAGCTATTTTATACCAGGAAATACTTTTAGTGGATTCCCAGATGGCTCAGTGGTAAAGAATCCGCCTGCCATTGCAGGAGACAGATTTGATCCCTGGGTCGGGAAGATCACTTGGAGTAGGAAATGGCAACCCACTCCAGCATTCTTGCCTGGAAAATTCCATGGATAGAGGAGCCTGGTGGGCTATAGTCTGTGGGGTCACAAAGAGTCAGACACGATTGAGTATGCACGCATATACTTTTAGTATATCACACATGTTACGTCATTTGAATATTCCATTTAAATAGCTTTTTGTAAGTTTTTTGTACTCTGCAGATGGAAAAAGGATAAACAGACTATATCAACAAGCAGGGACAAGAATTCTTAAGGGCCAGCTTATCTTTCCAGGCCCTCACTCAACATCTTTTGGCAACAGTTCAGTAAATAGAGCTTTTCATTATGTTCTGAACTCCAGAAAATTATTATTATATGAAATAGAACAAGCACATTCCTGAATTGAGAAACTTACGTTGAGACAACCTTGCCTGTGGACAAATCCAGTCTTTCTCATTCCTAGCATTTGTCTTCTCACCCCTGAAACTCACGAGGCCAAGAAGTTTTACCATTCCACTTCTATGAGATTGATTTCACTTGCCATTTAGAAATCTAATTTCTAACCTAAACAGTTTCTATAATTCATTAATGCGGCTCCAAATGCATGTTAATACAAAGAACTAGTTAGCTTGGAGAAAATTTAAATGGCTGGGCTGTAACGTGCTCAGGCGACGCCTGGAGACAGGCACATCACCAGCACCTGAAGGTTTTCTCCATGGCAATTATCATCCGGGATTTTATGGTGTGTTTGTGTGGTTATTTGCTTAAAGTCTCTCCCACTGGTCTCTAGGAGACCAGGTCCAGACTTGCTTACTGCTGATAACCTGTGTCAAGCACTCTGTCTGATATTCTCTCAAAATACATTTCATGAGGGAACTAATCAATGGGCCAGTGCATAAATAATAATGTGTACTGTAATAAATGTGGGTGGAAAATGCTGAGCGTGTAAGAGAAGAAAGGGCAGGAGAGGTTGGGAAAGCTTCATTAAAGGGCAAACACATTAAGCGAAACCTTGAAATATTGAATTTGCTATGCTGGAAAAGATGGGTCAGAGCACAGGCTTCAAACCAGATTTAAATTCTCAGCCTGCCATATGCTAGCTCTATAACCCTAATAACAGCTTCTGCATCTTTTACTGGTGGTAGAAATAATACCTGTCATAAGAGTGTAATAAGGATTAAATAAGATCACACATATAAAGTGCATAGCACCATGTCTGATATAGCCTAAGTGCTCAACACATGCTAGAATTAGTATGCTTATTATCATTATTAGGAAAAGTCAGCAGAACAACCTGGGTTATTAGGGAGGTGACGGAGGAGAGTCAAAAAGAATAGAGGTGGAATAAAAGATTGGGTGACTGATGGATGGTCAGAGTGAAAGGGGGATGAAACGGACTTTAAGTTCTTTTTTTTTTTTAATTTTATTTTATTTTTAAACTTTACATAATTGTATTAGTTTTGCCAAATATCAAAATGAATCCACCACAGGTATAAGTCCTTTGAGTTTAAAGAACCTTTGGAGCATCAGAGATGTCCAGGAGGCTTGGATCTAATGCTAGGAGTGATCTGATGGAAATCATTAATATTTGGGAAGAGGAGGAGGTCACTAAATTCACAGAAATGAAAACTATATGTTTGGGAGGTAAAAAGTTAGTTTCTCATGGGAAAGAATAGAGGATTGCAAATAATTTAAGTATACTTACTTTACTCCTAGGAGTTTTACTGAGGTACGGGCAATTCTGGGTTTCCTTCTTATTTCCAAGTGTAGACCAAGAAATGATTCTCCTTTTCACATTATTTGGAGTAAGTTGAAGAACATGCATAAATCAACAAGGGAACATTTTGGAAATAATCCTTTTTATGGTTTCCTTGAGGCAAAACTCACAGTCATCCCCACTCTTCTTCCCGCAAATATTAAGCTGAACCTTGATAATTCACGGAATGGTGCTTTGACTCATCATAAGATGAAAAAAGCCAATAAAACATCCTGGGGAAACTCCCTCTGTATTCTTACCTTATGTCTTATGCATTACTTTCCCTCTTGTAACTATAAATCTTCTGGTTAGAAGTCACAGTTCATAAAACTGCACAAATACATTATTTGTTCATGTGAAAGAGAACTTTTCTAAGATCTTTACGAATGTAATCAAGTCAATGGGTCTGTTGCTCCTAACTGATAGACTTTAAAATATGCGTAAGTGAAAGGCTGGAATTCTGGTACTACCCAACTTACTTTCTTCCTGTGTCTGTTATTCAGTCTCCAATGACCTGTCCTATACTCCAGAAAGATGCCTCTTTGGCATCTTTTGGACTGCTTCTCCACGCTTCCTTAGCATCTCAATTTCTGTTTGGGTTCAGCCAAGGGTTGGCATTGGCAGGGAAGGAGAGAGTGGAAAGAGAGCATAGTGCATGCATTATTCTGTCCATGGGATTTCCCAGGCAAGAATACTGGAGTGGGTTGCCTTTTCCTTCTCCAAAGGATCTTTCCAACCCAGGGATCGAATCTGAATGACCTGCAATGCAGACAAGTCTCCTGCATTGTAGGTGGATTCTTTACCAACTGAGCCACTAGGGAAGGCCCATTCCCTTCCTGCTTCAGTGCAAAGCTTTAGCAGAGCTGTGTCCCTCCATGACTGTGGCTTCCCTCTGGAGGGTGCTCCCCTGCCCCCTCCCATGTTTCTAATGCTCACTAGGCTCCAGAAAATTCATCCCTTGTCTCTTTGGCCCTAGGAGAGGCAATGACTTCCTACTACTTGAGCTTCTAGGGACCTGCCAGTCTTTTGTTCAAATCCACCTGCACCTCTTCAGTCATACTTCTGATAAACAATTTTCATATATATATACATAGATTAAAAAGTCAATAAAATGTGCTTAAGCTTCCTTCTAGTAAAGACAGTCTGAGAATTTTTTTTTCCATCTGTAAAAATGTTTACAGCTTTCCCGTGGAAGTGCAGTTAGTGCTGCTCTGCTCCTCAGTTTTCCCTCGACACCATCACTTTAAATTGACAGTGTTTACAAATTGAGAGTCAGCTTGTGCATCATCAGCCTGGCAAGATCAGTTTAGCTCATGACACACTGAATTCTCTTGGCAGTAATGCATCATGAATGTCAGGAGCTGAGAGAAAACAAGTGTAGTTTCTTAAATGATTGTTGCTAGCATAGCTTTGTGAGGGAGATAAAGATGGCATTCTTGATTCTGGTTTGAAGAAGCCATTTGTAGGGAGGGATCAGTTAGGAGGTTGGGAGTAACGTAGACACACTGAGCGAGTGAAGTCGCTCAGTTGTGTCCAACTCTTTGTGACCCCATGGACTGTAACCTGTCAGGCTCCTCCGACCATGGGGTTTTCTAGGCAAGAATACTGGAGTGGGTTGTCTTTTCCCTCTCCAGGGGATCTTCCCGACCCAGGGATCGAACCCAGGTCTCCTGCATGGCAGGCAGATGCTTTACCATCTGAGCCACCAGGAAGCTGGTATAGACACACTACTATATATAAAGTAGATAATCAACAAGGACCTACTGTATAGCATAGGGAACTCTACTTAATATTCTGGAATAACCTAAATGGTAAAAGAATCTGAAGAAGAACGTGTGTGTGCTCAGTCACTTCAGTCATGTCCGAATCTTTGCAACCCAGTAGACAGTAGCCCACAAGGCTCCTCCGTCCATGGGATTCTCCAGATGTGAATACTGGAGTGGGTTGCCGTGCCCTCCTCCAGGGGATCTTCCAGACCCAGGGATCAAACCTGTCTCTCCTGTGTCTCCTACGTTGGCAGGTGGGTCCTTTTCCACTAGCACTAACTGGGAAACCCCTTAAGAAGAACAGATGTATACGTATAACTGAATCACTTTGTTGTACACCTGAAATTAATACAATATTATAAGTCAACTAAATTCTTTAAAACAGGAAAGCCATCGTAAACAGAGTGTGTTATGTATGTGTCCACTGAAAAAATGTGTCATGCTCAATTACAATGCAAGACCTAATAATTTTATTAGAATGCATTTGTACTTCTAGTTTCTAATGAGGTGCTTTGCTGAAATTGTTCTTTGTTTCCTTTCTTGATGCATAAATTAGCCATAATATTTTACAGAGCCTTTCCTTGTGCATGAAACTTCTAACAACAAAAGCCAAATATTGAAATTCATTTGAAATTTTAGCCTACATCTGACCTTAAAAAAGAAAAAAAAAAACTACAATAATTTTAATATTAGAGGCTCATGGCTTCTGTGAATTGACCTGCCATAGGATTGAGAACTGTTTGTTTTTCTCACTTTATCATATCACCCCTTGGATTTTTAGCACAAGAGACAAGTGAAGAATCATTTCTTTTTGATGACCTGCTGAATAGTGGGTAAGCCAAGTCTGGTGTTCATTGTAAAATGTTCTGTAAGATGTTAGGACTGTACATTTCTCACCTACTTTATTCTGTATTCCTGCTGCTGCTACTGCTAAGTCGCTTCACTCATGTCCAACTCTGTGCGACCCCATAGATGGCAGCCCACCAGGCTCCCCCGTCCCTGGGATTCTCCAGGCAAGAATACTGAAGTGGGTTGCCATTTCCTTCTCCAATGCATGAAAGTGAAAAGTGAAAGTGAAGTCGCTCAGTCGTGTCCAACTGGCAGCAACCCCATGGACTGCAGCCTACCAGGCTCCTCTGTCCATGGGATTTGCCAGGCAAGAGTACTGGAGTGGGGTGCCATTGCCTTCTCCGATTCTGTATTCCTACCTTGCCATATTTACCCATTCAGAACTGTAAGGCAGTGGTCCCCAACCTTTTTGGCACCAGGGACTGATTTCGTGGAAGACAATTTTTCCATGGACCAGGGAGAGGTGGGTGTTTCAAGGGCATTACATTTTATGTGCAACTCCACCTCAAGTCATCAGGATTTAGATCCCAGAGGCTGGTAGCCTTTGCTATAAGGGAACCCCATGCATTAGTCTGTGTGTGTCAAAGTGTAAAAGTGTTAGTCGTTCAGTCATGTCTGATTCTTTGTGACCCCATGGATTGTAGCCCACAAGTCTCCTCTGTCCATGGAATTCTCCAGGCAAGAATACTGGAGTGGGTAGCCATTCCCTTCTCCATGGGATCTTCCCCATCCAGGGATCAAACCCAGGTTGCCTACATTGCAGGTAATTCTTTACCATCTGAGCCACCCTGTATAGCTCCACCTCAGGTCATCAGACATTAGATCCCAGAGACGGGGGCCTTTGCTGTAACGGAATCCCATGCATTAGTCTACATGTGCATAAATCCTCTCTACAAAATGCCTACCAAGTGACCATTCAGACACTGAAGGCTTCCATTGTCAGGGAGCCTGCTAGTTGTAGAATCCCTTTTGAAAGATTCATTGTTACCTTCCGTTTTGAAAGATTCATTGTTACCTTCAGGCTGAGATCTCTTTCTCCTGCTTCACCTGTTGGTCACAGAGAAAACTCCCATTTTCTCATGTACACTCTCTACTTAGATGGCCCTCTTGCTGCTTCCGCTGGTATCTCTGTGAGAGGTTAGTCTTTTGTGTTGTCTTCCGAGCAGGGTGTCCTTTTGAAAACTGGATGATGTCATCCTACTGTGGCTAGGGAGTTTGGGTTTATACAAATTGGAGCAGAATCTTCCAGGACTTCATATTCATCTATGAAGAGATGGGTCCTCATAGACTCAGATACTCTACTGGGTCTTGCTTTCTAGGTTTAGAGGAAGAGTCTATAAATGCTTAAAGATGTTTCCAGGCAAGACGGATTAGTATAGAACAGTGATTCTCAAAGAAAGGAGGAAGGACTCTCTTCAAAGGACAGAATCCCTATTCCCAAGTTCCAATATCCTGTCCTAGAAAAGCTTGCCTCTCAGTTAAAAACAGAAGTTAGTATTGAAGTGAATGTGGGTACATGCATGCTAAGTCACTTCAGCTGTGTCCGATTCTTTGCGACCCTAGGACCATAGCCCATCAGGCTCTTCTGTCTGTAGGATTTTTCCAGGCAAGGATACTGGAGTAAGTTGCTATACCCTCCTCCAGGGGATCTTCCCAACCCAGGGATCGAACCCCAGTCTGTTATGTCTGCCTGCATTGGTAGGCAGGTTCTTTACCATTAGCTCCACCTATTGTGCAATAAATTTGTGTGTTGCTTATGTAAAAGGAGCCTGGAAACCAATAAAAGGTAGTGTGATTTATATGAATAAACACCAGCTCCATTTAGGTTATCTTGTCATGTGTTATTCTGTATTTTTGTCCTTATTTGGTCCCCAACCCTTAGGAAAGTTTCCCTTTCATTTTCCAGTTTAGTTTAAGCTATATTGTGAGAAATTTAGGGAAGGGTCACTTGGCCACGTTTGGACCATGTTCAAGGAGCAGTGCCTCCTGGAACTATGTATTATTGGCACTGCATTCAGGGTGAGAATCCCAAGTAGCAGGTAAAATCTGAGGGATTAAAAATCAAAGCAAGAAGTCAAGTCATCTTCCCATGTGGAGACCCTTCCCCCACTGCCACTCTTGCTGTTAGATTTGATCTTAAAAGGAAACAGATTGTGGTTCCTTGAAAGCATTTAAAGCCATGCGTTGGAGACTTCTTTTCTCCTCTCTGTAATACTCAGCACCTCCTCACAATCTCCTCTTTGAGAAAACCACTTTAAGCTGTTATGGAACTTTTTCACTAGTGGTAAAGAACACGCCTGCAAATACAGGAGACTCAAGAGTTGTGGATTCAACCCCTGGCTTGAGGAGATCCCCTGGAGAAGGGTATGGTTACCCGCTCCAGTATTCTTGTCTGGAGAATCCCATGGGCAGAGGAGCCTGGCAGGCTATGGTCCATGGGGTCACAAAGAGTCAGACACTACTGAAGGGACTTTTATAATTATGAGATGTCGCAATTGTTTACATATATATTGATTAGTTTCTTTCGGACGCTCTAGTCTGACATCCGTAAGTTGTATATGGTTCATCTGAGAAGTTTCTGGACCACCACGTTGGGAGTATAGGAACCTTAATGTAAGGCCGATTGATCTCTGTTTCTCGGGCACGTTGGCGAGATTCAGGGCTGACCCAGATAAAGCGGTTCTCCTTTTCGGGTTCCACGCGAGCGCTTGCTGTTTCCCCATGCACTGTTTGCTCAGGCCTCGACGGCGGCTCAGGTTGGGCTCTCTGCCTGCACTGTGGTCCCATGACTTTTCCCAGGGACACCCCACTCGTCTTTCAAGGCCTTATTCTTCCTGACTTCTGCCCTTTGGCCCTTCCTTGAGGCAGTTTTCCCATGGCTCCCACTTGTCCAGGCTTCCACTCCAGTAGTTGTCACATGATTTTATAGCTTTTTAGGTTGATATTTTTCTGCATTCAGTAATTTTTTTGAGGATAATATTCCATTCTTTCTGATACGTCTAAAATTAATGCACTCAGTATCTGTTATTTGAAGGTGCTTAGTAAGTATTTGTTGAATGGAAAATGAATTTTGGAGTGTTTTATTATTATTTGTCTTAATCTGAAGTTCTGTTAATAATAAAGCAAATTCTTCTTGGAAAACCAAGTTAATTTCATATTGGCCATGCCACATTTATACATGGATGTTGTCTAATATTTTGAGTTTGATAAGTAAGGATTTTATGATTTACTTAAAATAATTATGTTTATAGGACTGTATAGTATTTCATGAACAAAAAAACTTTTCTAGGATGTTCTTTGGTTTTTAATTTTGTATTTATTTTGTGGGTTATTTCTTTATTGGCATGACGAACTGTTAAGAGAAAATACAGTTTGCTTACAACAAGTGGGTTGGTTTAATTTGTCCTCAGAGCATCATTGTAGCCCAGGATTCTAGAAAAGCTAAGGAAATTCAAAAGTAAAAAATGTAATATAAGGTTCTTTTATATTTCATGGATTATAGAACAAGTTAATGAAGATTTCTATCTCTGATAACTTTAACTTTTGAAACTTGTAGCCTTGCCTGTTGTAGAAGAGTCACACATTAATCATGATGTTTTGTAAAATGTCATGTGGATGATGTTTAGTAAACATCATTCAGTAATCTAAGACGCAATAATACCATCTCAGCCACTGGCTGTAAATTAGACACGTTGGTTTTTCTTGGAATTCATGTGATGTTAGCCAATGTGCAATACTTGCTCTGTGCAAAATCATTCATTTTACAAAGAACTTACTCAAGTGCCTACCATGTGCCAGAAGTTCTGTGTTACTTAACTCAGGAAATACAGAATGAATGAGAAGTCAGCCTTTGCCCTCTGTGAACTTGTAGCCTGTTAGGGAGATTAGACAGCTACATGTTTAATGTAAATTCTACAAGATACCGAAACTGGTTGGGAGAAATAGGGAAGACATCCTGAAGCAAGTAGCATTTGATCTAGTAAAGGTTTCAATAGATTGTGTTCATTGGATTTTTTCCAGTTATGAGAAGCAGGGCTATGCTCTCAAGCTCCATCATGTAATGTATTTTAGTATAAAGCTGCAGGGAAATAGGAAGGGCAAGAAAGCGGTCCTAGCTGCCACCCGTGCGGGCCTCATGGAGAGTTGGACCCTAGCCCTGGGAGCGTGAGAGCCCCTCAGTTGTGTTACTAGAAGTGAATGTCTGTTGTTCCCATCTCCAGTGATCTGTGCTGTGGTCACTCAGCTTTTCTCTGTCTTTGCCTGTATAGCAAAGGCAGAGTGCTTGTGTATGTATCCCTGTTTCTCTCCTCAAGGAAAAAAAAATCTGTCTTGGCTAATCTCTGTTCACCAAGGAGCATGCTTTGCACAAAGCTTCTGCCTGCAGCCTCATAGATTGCTTGCCATCAAGCAGACCCCTGCTTTTAGCTTAGGGACTCATTCCTGGTGTGATCAGGTGTGGCCACTGCAATGGGGTCAGTCCTTCAGAGCTGTGCTTCTCAAACTTTAACGTGGGGACCTTGTGAAACCACAGGCTGTGGTTTAGTAGGTCTGGGGTGAGACATGAATTTTTGACGGCAACAAGCTCCCAGGTGATGCTGCACTACACTCTGAATAGCATGGATACAGCACGGTAACCTGTATGTGAATATAATTACTCAGAAGGCAGGCACTCCATGTGGGAAGTCTGTGATTATGGGATGGCATTTCATATGGAGGAAGATAGTGTTAATGTCTACAGGTATTTCGTATGAGTCCAACTTTGAGTATGGTTAAGGAAGACCCTGATGCTGGGAGGGATTGGGGGCAGGAGGAGAAGGGGACGACAGAGGATGAGATGGCTGGATGGCATCACCGACTCGATGGACATGAGTCTGGGTGAACTCTGGGAGTTGGTGATGGACAGGGAGGCCTGGCGTGCTGTGATTCATGGGGTCGCAAAGAGTCAGACACGACTGAGCGACTGAACTGAACTGAAGGTTGGAGTGAATAAGTCATCGTCAAACGAAAAAGTCAATCTTTAAACAATTTAGGCGCAGTCTTTGAATAACAAGGTGGTTGGGATTGCCTGTTAGTCCTTGTATTATTTTAATCCAAACTAAGTGAAGTGAAAGTCGCTCAGTCGTGTCAGACTCTTTGTGACCCCATGGACTCTAGTCCATGGAATTCTCCAGGCCAGAATACTGGAATGGGTAGCTTTTCCTTCTCTAGGGGATCTTCCCAACCCAGGGATCAAACCAGGGTCTCCTGCATTGCAGGCAGATTCTTTACCAACTGAGCTATGAGGGAATCCAAAGTAAGGCAATAGTTATTTTCCTGTTTTCAGTGAGAGACAGTAAGCAGGCGGGTCTGAATTTAAGTTATTTATCTTCACTTGAGAACTTGGTGCAAAATTCCTTTCATAGTTTGCTGCCAAGTCTTTGTTGTCTGGCAGCAGGTTCTGCAGTGAAACTTAGTTGTTTATTGTGTGATGTTGGAAGCCAGAATCCTGGGGTGGACACCAAATACCTGATTCCTTATCATTCTGGTACCTTAGGAGAACCATATATTTCTAATTGTCTTCATTCGAGATCTGTAGATAAGATAATTCAGCATCAGTCATAAAGATCCTTGAGCCATTATGGTGTCTGACATCCTTTCAGTTAATCCCAGTTTCAAGGCACATGTTACAGTTATTCTTTGGCTATTCATTTCATAAACATAATCTAAGACTGGCATTAAAAACCAAGGGTTTTTTTTTTTTTTAATTTAACAAAGGTAGAGTTCAGTAATTTAGAATTGTGTATAATGTCTAATAGAATATTCAAGCCCTCTGTCATAGTGGCAGAAGCAAGAGGTAAAGTGAGTCTTTTTTACTTCCCCATTTCATTCATTATATTAAAAATTATATTCATATAGGCCCCATATGATATTTACATGTGTCCTTCATTGTTTTCAGTGATCATTTTACATTGTTTTATTACCTGGAGTTTACCTTCTTTGACTCAGTCTTCTTACTTTAAAAATAAATTAGTTTAACTTTAATGATCAGAAAAGGCAAAAATGGTTATTTTAAATGACTAAAAAAATCATCTTTTTAAAAAGCACAAGGGATTTCCTAATTTATCTGAGTAAAATCTTGAAAGAGATTTTCAAAATTAACCTTATATTTTTAGTGTTATAGAATTCTAATTTACTGATTAGATTAACCACATGACTTTCTTCGACTTTGACATTTTACTTTTCAATCATCAAAGTAAGAATGCTGTTTAGTATGAGGAAGTGTTTTAACACAATGGAAAGAATGCTGGCCTTGGAGTCACAATTTTACTTGCTCTGTGTCTCTGGGCAAGTTATTTAATCTCTGTGAGCATAAGTTTCCTCATCTGTAAATTTATGTTGTTCATACTGACTTTGGAGCATTAGTTTGTTGATAAAAATAAATAATGCATGTAATACAACAGTATAAACATTATCATATAACAGCATTTTAATAAATATACATGAAGATTTTTAAAAATTGATGACAAAATGCTGTTTTCTTTTGCTATCAAGTTAGAAGCAAAAGTATTTTTGTTGCTCATATTTGCACAGGAAGAACATTATCTATTTTGACTGCATGTTGCAGTGCTTAGAGTTATAACAGAAGAGTTGACTGTAACTGCCATTCAGTTACCCTGTAGATTGGAACCACTGTTTTCAAAAAAACAAAGTAGCGACATTGTGTACAGTTTACCAAAAGACTTGCTAACTCATCTTCAAAGTATAGTCAGTAAATTCACTCTTGCCCAGTGAAGTAAGAAGCAGGAGCACAGAGAATAGTCACTTACATTGTTTATAGTGACACATTTTATTAATCACTTTAATCACATAGAAAAGTCAAGTTATGCCCATATGTTTCTAGAGTGAGGACCAGAAATATGGTTTGAGAGTGGGATACTCCATCGTTATTCAAAATGCAGAAAGTCAGATAAAATGTCTTTCTTGTCAAGAGGAAGACAGATATTTTTAAAACATATATGTGCATTCTATACACCTCTGCATAGTGACCATGCAAAGATATCTTCTGATAGTTTCCCAGGTACAGGCCACAAGACCACCATACATTCAGTTTTCTAATAAGATCCTTCGTATTATTTTTATGATTAATCTCCCTTATATGAATAGCAAACCAGGGATATCCATTATCATAGCAAATGTTGGTGTAGTGGTTCATTTGCTGGAGTGTTTTTTATTTGATGAAACATCTTGGGGGTGGGGGGGCGGGGCTTTGATTTTACAAAAGTGAATGAAGCCAAGAGCAATGGAAATGCCTGGGAAGCTGGTTCAAGGGCCAGGCAAGTTCCAGGGTGGTAGCCTGAGTAGGGATTCGGGGCATTTTGACCTTCAGATTTTACCTCTGTGCTTCAATTTGAGGGCTTTTCTTAAGGCCAAATTGATTTCCAAAGCATCCCAAGTGTTTAATTCTACTGGTCTACAGACAGCCAGATCATCCAGGCCAAAGCCGTTCTTTCCTCCTTTAATATAAGAATAGTCATATCTTACTGTAGTTTTGGTTTTATCCAGGGGGAGGTATTTTAAATTTGGACCAATTATAGCCTTTCAGCTAATTTCTCCAAGCATCACCATTCTTATCTTCTTAGACACTTTAAATATATCCACTAGTACTTAACATTACTTTTCCTTACACAGATCCAGTGCCCCACTTGCCAATTCGTCTGGTGTTTTAAGTGCCACTCTCCTTGGCATGAAGGTGTTAACTGCAAGGAGTACAAAAAAGGAGACAAACTGTTGCGTCACTGGGCCAGCGAAATTGAGCACGGGCAGCGGAATGCCCAGAAGTGTCCAAAGTGCAAGGTGAGACCACCGTTAGGAGGAAGGGGGTCACTGAACGATAATATTTACAATGTTGAAGTGATTCTATGTGTAACTTTCCTAATGCAGGCGTGGAGAAAAAGAATACTTGCTGTTTCATTTTAGAAGAGTAATTATATAGCTAAAATGAAGATTTTATATAGAAAAAATATATAGTGTATATTTTTATTCACATTATATTTCATTGTTTTGCTTTGTTTTTAATTTACATTTATTTATTTTAATTGGAGGCTAATTACTTTACAATATTGTATTGGTTTTGCCATACATCAACATGAATCTGCCACGGGTGTACACATGTTCCCCATCCTGAACCCCCGTCCCACCTCCCTCCCCGTTCCATCCAGGCTGGTGCACTGGGTCATCCCAGTGCACCAGCCCCAAGCATCCTATATCGAACCTGGACTGGCGATAGTTCAAAATTTAAGGAGTCTACATGTAACTATGGGTCTTAAACTTCAAAATCCTTATTTTCCATTTAAAAATGGAAATTTATATATAGGAAAAAACTCATATAAAAAGTATATAAAGTATTATTTCTAGTTTACACTAGCAAACTACACTATAATCACTTCTCAATTAGGTAGGCTCTGAATCCTTGTAAGCCTTTGTTTTTGTTTGTTTCTCTCTGACATTGCTTATCATTTTAGGATTATATTAAACTGGCCATTTCCTTTTTTAGTAAATCTGGTGAGGGAGAAGCTAAAAGCTTCAGGTCTTTATGGATCCCATTTTTCAATTTTCTCTTGATAATCATGCAAATAATCAAGAGTCAGCAGGCGTTTGAGCAGAGACCTAGATGTTGAAAGTCAACTGTGCAGATAGCCAGGGAAAGGAATTTCTCCTATAGAGAAATCAGCACATAAATCCAGCCAGAAAACTTTGGATTTGATGCTTACCGGGTAGGGATCTGTTGAAGTTTTTCTCTTTCTAAAGCTCAATGCAGAAAATTATATGTGTATATATGTATATGTATACTCCACCATGTGTGGTTTTCATTTTTTGCCAAATTTATTTTTGAAAATCATGTCTAAACTGGGCCAAATTTTCTTTCAAGAATAATTTTGCCATTTCTTTCAGGAGAACTTAGCACCAAGGTAAAGGAAATTTGAATTATCAGAAAAATTTTAAAAATTAATCATGTGAACCCAACTTGAAGTAATATAAGTATATTCTGAAGCTTATAGATGAAAATATACATGAAATATATAGATGAATATATATATATATATGCACAGATTGACTACACCAGTGTCACTAGTTTATATGTATATTAATAGTCAGTAAAGCATTGCCTAAAATAACATGTTGTGTTCTTAGCAACTGGAAGAAAATTTTGAAATAGTTTGGATGGCCTGGCCCTATTAAAAGTGGTATCTATGGATGTCTGAGTTTAAAAGCTTCCTTTGTTTGTCTGTAGAAGGCAAATCCATCTACAGTTATCCCTTTGGTTTTAAGACTGTTTCAGATTGCTCCATCGATTGCTCTGTACACTTATTTTTCACCCGTTGAAGAACAATGGGAGAATGAGGCCTTTCCCCCTTCCTCCTGCCTTTTCAGTTTATTCAAAGCTACTGCTGCGTTTCAAACTAAATAAAGGCCAGTAGGAGTTCAGGAGCCCTGTTTAAGTCATTCTATTTGACACTTTGTTCATAATACTTTATATTTCTCTGAAAAGCTGTGAAACAGTTGCCAGTTGGCCTGGCTCACAGAATGTGTTCTCAATGAAGAATACTGCAACATTACATGTTAGGGATATTTGAGATAGTACATAAAAACATAACATTTGTTACTGTAATCCCTCCATCTAACATTAAATAGACTCTGATTTATTGAAAGAAAAAGCACCCAACTGTAAGGAATTTACTGAATGCGCTGACGATTCCCCACAGTTTTAACAAATATAAACAGTTAAGAGAAATCATGCATGCTGGTTTTCTTTTGAAATAATAGCTAAAAAGTTGAGGTTTTAAAAGGAATTACCTTCTGATTAGAAGGGAAAGGGGCCGAGGAACCATGGAATGAGTTTACATTCATTCCATGTGGAGCAGAGAACCCACTTTCTGGTGAGATTCAGGTTCCATGAAATCTGTGTCAGGTTACATCATATTTTATGACTTGTTTTGAATACGGATTGTTTTAATGTTTTTTGAAGCATGTGACTTTAAAATTTTGTATTTTCTTAATTTGATTTTGTTGTTGTTGGGCCATAAATTTTATTTTTACCCATGAAACCTCTCTAAGAGTAGAAATCCACAGGGAGAGAGATTACTCAGTGAATTAATGCTTTTTTTTATGGGCCAAGGCTTTATTTTCCTAACTACTCTTTTAAGATTTATAAGTGAAAACGGAAAATGCTAGGAGCTTATGAAAAAAATTTTCATATAGTGCTTCCAGGTGAACAAAACAATTATCATATATTTTCATATGAATATGTTTTTATTAATGATAATCAAGTGTATTTAAAATTTTGTTGGGACCAAAGTATATTTATGTACCCTGCATGGGTATATTAGATCGATCCATAATTTTGATAATTATTTTGATTTTTAAGTAATTTTTTTCATAAAGGTCATGTAACATATGATAGAAATTTGAAAAATAGAGAAAAAGAATTCACCACTCTAGTATACTCACTATTAACATATCAGTGTCTTGTTGCTCTTTGATCTTTCCCCTATTTGAGTAACTTAAAAAAGAATCGTAATATGGGGATAATTTGATATCCCGTGTTTTTTTCCATTTAACTTTTCAAACCATTCTCAAGTTAATAAGTAGTTTTATAGCATGTTTTAAGTGAAAGAAAGTGAAAGTGTTAGCTGTTCAGTCATGTCTGACTCTTTGCAACTCATGGACTGTAGCCTGCCAAGCTCCTCTGTCCATGGAATTCTCCAGGCAAGAATACTGAAGTGGGTTCCCATTCCCTTCTCCAGGGGATCTTCCCGACCCAGGGATCAAACCCAAGTCTTCTGCATTTCAGGCAGATTCTTTACCATCTGAGCCACCAGGGAATCCCAACATTTATTAACTATGTAATATTTGCTTAAATATCCTCCACCTATTAGATACCAAAGCTGGTTTTGTTTGGGTTTGGAATTCTTTAAAAATATATCCCTATGTTATAATTTGTTAATGATATTCATCTGGAATATATATTTTTCCATATTTTGGACCTTTTCTGAAGATAGAATCACTAGGTTAAAGGACATCAATATATTCAATATTTGGTACATATATTGCCAATTTGTTTTCCTGAAAGATTGAAACAATTTATCACCAGAATAGCTTGAAAAACTATTTCTGTATGATCAGTTCTTATTATTTAGCATTTCAAGTATTTTTAATGCTTATTTAATAATTTAATAATAACAAAATACTTTGTTCTTATATTTTGAATTGAGTATATTTTTAAAAATATGTACTTTAAAAGAAAGCTGAACATATTTTCAGTCCCTTTTACCCAATACTTTGGGGCAAACCAGTTTAAAGCCAGTAGGAAGTGAAAGAAACAATTTTATTTAAAATGCATATATAAGTAAGTATTATCTCTTCAAAAATATTTCTTAAATATTGTAATATGTTACTGTTATTAAAAATGGGTGATAAATTCATGCATGTCTATTATACCATTATCTTTAATTTTTAAATGTTGGAAATAGTTCATGATTAAAAGTAAATAAAACCGATTCAAATGTATTCTTTTTAATGGCTGAGTAATACTCCGTTGTGTATATGTACCACAGCTTTCTTACATTTGAATCAGTTCTAATGAGGTGGATGAAACTGGAGCCTATTATACAGAGTGAAGTAAGCCAGAAGGAAAAACACCAATACAGTATACTAACGCATATATATGGAATTTAGAAAGAGGGTAACAATAACCCGGTGTACGAGACAGCAAAAGAGACACTGATGTATAGAACAGTCTTATGGACTCCGTGGGAGAGGGAGAGGGTGGGAAGATTTGGGAGAATGACATTTAAACATGTAAAATATCATGTAAGAAACGAGTTGCCAGTCCAGGTTCGATGCACGATACTGGATGCTTGGGGCTAGTGCACTGGGACGACCCAGAGGGATGGTATGGGGAGGGAGGAGGGAGGAGGGTTCAGGATGGGGAACACATGTATACCTGTGGCGGATTCATTTTGATATTTGGAAAAACTAATACAATTATGTAAAAGTTAAAAATAAAATAAAATAAAAAAAAAGTAAATAAAACCTAACAAGGGAACAGAAGGACTCTAACATCAGATTTCTGGAGCTGCTTATGCATCTACGTTTGCCCCTGCAATCTCTAAGGATGTGACTGTTGCATTTTCATTTTTATCCTCACATAAAAGTTACACTTTGAATAAATGGTTTACTAAAGCAAAGTTTGGGTTACTATTTCTCAAAATGGTTAGCTTTTTTAAATTGGAAAATTTAAACATCCCTGCTGCAAATTACCTTCTTCGTTAATGTCAGATAAGAGAAATATTTATGTAAACATTTATATAATGTGGAAAAAATACAGTCATAGCCAACAAGATGACAGGCAGCTGACCACTTGAATTTTTCTCTTACATAAATAACCACGTATCACTATTTAGGACATTTTACAAAGCATTGAAGAGAGAATTAATTAGGAAGTTATACACTTCGTAGGCTGATATATAAGTAATGTGATTTATGAATTAAGGGTAATTAAGTCATTTATTTTATTTCAGTTCAGTTCAGTCACTCAGTCATGTCCGACTCTTTGCGACCCCATGGACTGCAGCACACCAGGCCTCCCTGTCCATCACCAACTCCCAGAGTTTACCCAAACTCAAGTCCATTGATTCGGTCATCCAACCATCTTATCCTCTGTCGTCCCCTTCTCCTCCTGCCCTCAATCTTTCCCAGCATCAGAGTCTTTTCCAATGAGTCAGCTCCTCACATCAGGTGGCCAAAGTATTGGAGTTTCAGCCTCAACATCAGTCCTTCCAGTGAACACTCAAGACTTATATTCTTTAGGATGGACTGGTTGGATCTCCATGCAGTCCACGGGACTCTCAAGAGTCTTCTCCAACACCACGAAGCATCAATTCTTTGGTGCTTAGCTTTCTTTATAGTCCAACTCTCAAATCTATACATGACCAATGGAAAAACCAAAGGATAGCCTTGACTAGACGGACCTTTGATGGCAAAGTAATGTCTCTGCTTTTTAATATGCTCTCTAGGTTGGTCATAACTTTCCTTCCAAGGAGTAAGCGTCTTTTTATTTAATGGCTGCAGTCACCATCTGCAGTGATTTTGGAGCCCAAAAAAATAAAGTCAGCCACTGTTTCCACTGTTTCCCCATGTAATTGCCATGCAGTGATGGGACCAGATGCCATGATCTTAGTTTTCTGAATGTTGAGCTTTAAGCCAACTTTCTCACTCTCCTCTTTCACTTTCATCAAGAGGCTCTTTAGTTCTTCTTCACTTTCTGCCATAAGGGTGGTGTCATCTGCATATCTGAGGTTATTGATGTTTCTCCTGGCAATCTTGATTCCAGCTTGTGCTTCTTCCAGCCCAGCGTTTCTCATGATGTACTCTGCATAGAAGTTAAACAAGCAGGGTGACAATATACAGCCTTGACGTACTCCTTCCCCTATTTGGAACCAGTCTATTGTTTCATGTCCAGTTCTGTTGCTTCCTGACCTGCATACAGGTTTCTCAAGAGGCAGGTCAGGTGGTCTGGTATTCCCATCTCTTTCAGAATTTTCTGCAGTTTATTTTGATCCACACTGTCAAAGGCTTTGGCATAGTCAATAAAGCAGAAGTAGATGTTTTTCTGGAACTCTCTTGCTTTTTCGATGATCCAGCAGATGTTGGCAATTTGATCTCTGGTTCCTCTGCCTTTTCTAAAACCAGCTTGAACATCAGGAAGTTCACGGTTCACATATTGCTGAAGCCTGGCTTGGAGAATTTTGAGCATTACCTTGCTAGTGTGTGAGATGAGTGCAATTGTGTGGTAGTTTGAGCTTTATTTGGGATCGCCTTTCTTTGGGATTGGAATGAAAACTTGACCTTTTCCAGTCCTGTGGCCACTGCTGAGTTTTCCAGATTTGCTGGCGTATTGAGTGCAGCACTTTCACAGCATCATCTTTTAGGATTTGAAATAACTCAACTGAAATTCCATAACCTCCACTAGCTTTGTTCGTAGTGATGCTTCCTAAGGCCCACTTGACTTCACATTCCAGGATGTCTGGCTCTAGGTGAGTAATCACACCATCGTGATTATCTGGGTCTTGAAGATCTTTTTTGTATAGTTCTTCTGTGTATT
The DNA here is from genome assembly GCF_027580195.1 of Bos mutus. Lineage (NCBI taxonomy): Eukaryota > Metazoa > Chordata > Mammalia > Artiodactyla > Bovidae > Bos > Bos mutus. The sequence continues at coordinate 26,215,036 of NC_091625.1, read as the reverse complement.
CTTGCCACCTCTTCTTAATATGTTCTGCTTCTGTTAGGTCCATACCATTTCTGTCCTTTATTGTGCCCATCTTTGCATGAAATATTCCCTTGGTATCTCTAATTTTCTTGAAGAGATCTCTAGTCTTTCCCATTCTATTGTTTTCCTCTGTTTTTTTGCACTGATCACTGAGCAAGGTTTTCTTATTTCTCCTTGCTATTCTTTGGAACTCTGCATTCAGATGGGTGTATCTTTCCTTTTCTCCTTTGCTTTTCACCTCTCTTCTTTTCACAGCTATTCGTAAGGCCTCCTCAGACAGCCATTTTGGTTTTTTGCATTTCTTTTTCTTGAGGCTGGTCTTGATCCCTGTCTCCTATACAATGTCATGCACCTCCATCCATAGTTCATCAGGCACTCTATCAGATCTAGTCCCTTAAATCTATTTCTCACTTCTACTGTATAATCATAAGGGATTTGATTTAGGTCATACCTGAATGGTCAGTGGTTTTCCCCACTTTCTTCAATTTAAGTCTGAATTTGGCAATAAGGAGTTCATGATCCAAGCTACAGTCTGCTCCCGGTCCTGATTTTGCTGACTGTATAGAGCTTCTCCATCTTTGGCTGCAAAGAATATAATCAGTCTGATTTCAGTGTTGGCCATCTGGTGATGTCCATGTGTAGAGTCTTCTCTTTTTTGTTATTTCAATGTCAACATATTTCCTATTTGTAGGAGGCAGGACACTTCTCTCTTTTTGTTTTTTTTTTAAAGAAATGCCAAGACGTGAACAGGGAGTGCTGAGTTCTAATATGCCATCTTATTTTATTCATAAAATGCCTTTGTATATAGTGCTCTGTCTTTCTTTGTGGTGTTTGCACAGCAATAATAATAGCAATACTACCTACATGTACTGATATTAATTACATATTACTCTCCATTGCCGTTGTGCAGTTTTATTAGTTATCTCATCAAATCCTCACATGTGATACTAAGATGCTAAGTTCCAGTGTGCCATCCAGATCTTAATTATTAAATGCTTTTTGATGAAGCTAAGATGTTTCACAGGAGGAGAAGGGGGCGGCAGAGGATGAGATGGTTGGATGGCATCATTGACTCAGTGAACATGAGTTTGAACAAACTCCAGGAAACAGTGAAGAACAGGGAAGCCTGACGTGCTGCAGTTCATGGAGTCACAAAGAGTTGAATGGGACTTAGTGACGGAACAACAGCAACAGTCATAATAAAATGATAGGTTCAATAGTGTGTGAGTTACATTTATTGTCTCATTTAAATCTCTAAGGAAAGTTGTAAGAAAGATACAGAAACAGCTTCAGAGAGGCTAAGTAACTGGGCCAAAAGGCAGGCAGGGAAAAGTGAATTATATTCATCCATAATTTATTATGAATTTGAAATTAAAGGAATTTACTTGTCAAGATATTTCCCTTCAGATATTTTATTCTCTTAAATCCTATAAAAGGCTGCTCTGGGGAAAAAATTTATTGATTCACGGAAATGATTAATTTCCTCCTGTTCATATCAAATTAGCACAAATCTCTATGAGTTCTTATATCTGAGCTACAGCTGTGTAGCTTATGGTTGCTAAGGAAAGAATTTAGAATATTAACGTTGGATTTTCTAGATAACCCTGCAGTTCTCTGGCACTTCACGTGCCACTGCAAACGTATGTTCAGGGGCTGGTGACTGCTTTTAGATAGTGCCTCTTATAGAGGATAAAATAGCTTTTCCTTGACCACTGATCACCCACTTTAACTCTCCAGATTGCCTGACATCACTAAGTTTGATGCAGTAGTTATCACTGCTACTGTTTTCTTGAAATGCCAAAATCTAGACATTAGTTGTGAGGAGAGCCTGATTGTTTGGTGGCAGATATTTTCTAGGATATAAACTGTATTGCATCCATGACCCATTTTTTATGACTAATAGCTTTGATGTTGATTAGCTGCCCAAGATTAAATGTATAATGTTAGTACATACAGCATTTCATTAAAAATCATGTCCTAATTTTAATATGTGATGGTTTAGTTGCTAAGTCGTATCTGACTCTTGCGACCCCATGGAGTATAGCCTGCCAGGCTCCTCTGTCCATGGGATTCTCCAGGCAAGAATACTGGAGTGGATTGCCATTTCCTTCTCCAGGGTATCTTCCTGACCCAGGATCAAACCCAGGTGTCCTGAACTGCAGGCAGGTTCTTTTCTGACTGAGCTATGAGGGAATCCCCATTTTAAAAAAATATAGAATACCAAATAAATACATATAAACAAAATAATATAGAATAACAAATATTATATATTCCCTTGTTGTTATTCTTATAGGATAGTAGAATAGAATAACAATAAGTGAATATTTCAACATGTAAATGTTCAGGTACCATGGCATTAAAAGACAAGAAGAAGCAATCAGATTTTTGAACCCATTTAAAATGGGCTCACAAATTTGGATTTAGGAAACCATGAAGGGAAGCTTAAATATTATCAATACCTATCCTTTTATTTGAAGACAAAATATTATATTTATATGTATGTATGTATGCTTATAAATGTATGCATATATACATATGAATACATGTGATTATATTGCTAGAAAATTCAGGATACATTAAAACCACACATAAATCTTTGAAACATATATAAAATGGAGTTAGAGTCTAAATCAATCAATCTTTCTCAGTTTATTCTATAGTTATATAGTAATTAGAAAATTATCTATTAAAAGCATGCAAACAATATTTTGTGTTTATATATAAGATGAAGTTAGGTTCCGTGTTCATATATTTATAAATAGACTCTCTAATAGTCTAGTGTATTAGAAAATAATATGGATGGGACCTAATACTCTTCTAAGCAAAATGTCTGAAACATTGAAGAACAACCCAAACTGTCAGCATCAACCACCTTTTTGACTGCCAAACATCCCCTTACCAAAGAAATTCTGAAACATCTCCAAGGGGCTGAGAGTCCATGTGGACAGCCTCTGACAGAGATGTGGGCTTCTGAGAGGATTTCTAGTGAGCTGTGTAGACACAGAAGAGTGGAGTAAAACTCTGCCCATTTTCTGTGTGGATACCAATGGGGCCAGTGTTTCTAAAGGATTTAAAGCTTTCTATGATGGTTCATTTCCTTTCCTTTTCATTTCATTTCCAGCTTTAAAAATTGTTTTTTATTTCTGCTGTAAACTCAACTTAGAATTCCAGACAGGGTACACGTTTTGCTGGTGGCAGCAGTCAGTAGGCGAATCGACAGTTTGGAGAGGTATGGGGAAAGATCTGCATCCCAGTGCATAAGCAGCATCTTCACTTGCTTGCCCTCATGGACTGCTCCAACATAGATCCCTCTGCTGTCCCCAAGGACCTTCTCGTAGTCTCTGCATCTCAGTGAATGGTGGCGCCAACCTTGTAGCTGCTCAAGTCAAGAATCTGACCTCATTCTCTCACACCCCACATATCATCAGTCATAATCTTCTGTAGATTGTACCATCAAAATATCTTCAGAATTTGACTATATCTCAGCACCCCCACTGTCACTAATCTGGATCAGGACATCAACATCTTTTTCTCTCCAAGACTTTTTCCACAACCTCCTGATGGTTTCTTACTCTTCACGGTGTCTTGACCCAGCAGCCAGAAGGAGACTGTTTAAACATAAGGAAGACTACATACTCCCTGCTCGAAATCCTCCACGTCTCCCTTCTCACACAGAGCAAAAGCTAGTCCTTACGGTGACTATATGACACATCACACCCTGCTCACACTTCCACCCCATTGTCCCTCTGACCTAATTTTCCACTCCCTTCGCCCTCTTCCAGCCACCCTGCCCTCCTTGCTATGCTTCAGAAGCACCAGGCGTGTTCTCTTCTCAGGGTCTCCATACCTGCTCTTCTTTTGTCTGAAATATGCATTCCCCAGATACCTGCACACCCAGCTCTCTCCCTTCATGTCTTCGAACAAAATTCAGCTTCTCAGTAATCACTTTCTCCTACCTTATACCCTTTATAGGCTTTGTTTTTTTGTTTTTTGTTTTTTCCTCCATAGCACCATATTGCTAGCACTATTTAAAATAGTGGATACATTTTGCATCGTGAGAGCAGGGGTTTTGATCTGTTTTTTTCCTTGAGATACCTTGAACATTTAAAAGCAGTGCTGGGCACTGTTCAGGACTGAATGGACAGTTGATGAGTGAATTAATGTCATTTTACTTTACTCCTTATATGCACTTTTAGTGAGACTCCATCACAGGCTTTGTACAACATGGTCGTTTTTCTCATGAAACCCACGTAAGGGAACACAGAGGTTACGCGGGAAGATGACAAAACACTGTTGCGCTTCAGTAGGGCTTTGCATAGAGTATTATAGATGAGTTCATGGTAAAGGGGGTATCTCCATTCATCTTGGGGAACCAGGGAGAGCTATGTTATCGAGAATTCCTGGGTGGACTTTGATATAAGGAAAGGTATCCAGGGGTGAGAATATAACACTTAAAGGACAGGACACAGAGCCAGGAAATGAGTGTTGTGTAGTGGAGCCACAAGTATTTTGTGGTTCCTTTAGAGTAAGGTTCACAGAAGGAAGTGGTGAAAGGTGGGGTAACAGATAAAAACAGAAGCCTGGGCCTTGCGTGCAATGTTAAGAAATGTGGATTTCATCCTCCAGACTGAAAGTTGTAAACAAGGGAATGGTGTGGTATCCAATTTATATCAATATTTTAGGTTGGTTGCTGTTGATCATATGAAGGTAGTTGTAGACATCTAGAAGGAAATGATGATTGTTTGAGCTAAGGTAATGGTCAAAGGCTGGAGAAGAGGAGAAGGGCTCGATAAATATCCTGGGGCTGAAACTGTCTGATCTTGATAGATAGCTGGAAGTGAGAAGAGGCTAATAACTAGATATTTAGCTTAAGTACCTAAATAGATGGTGATGATACCATAAAAAGTGACAGTGTTAGCTGCTCAGTCATGTCTGACTCAGCAACCCCATGGACTGTAGCCTGCCAGGCTCCTCTGTCCATGGGATTTTCCAGGCAAGAATACTGGAATGGTTTGCCATTCCCTTCTCCAGGGGATTTTCTTGACAAAGAGATTGAGCCCGGGTCTGCTGTCACAGGCAGATTCTTTACCATCTGGATCATGGTACCCAGATATCATAAACTGAGATAAAGTAATGGAGATTAGAGTTATTTTTATTGTTGTTGGGCTAGGGAACCTTGCAGTGATTATGAGTTTGGTTTTGCTTATTTGACTTTGAGATGGCTGTAAGGCATACAGGTGTATTCAGATTCAGATCAGTCGCTCAATTGTGTCCGACTCTTTGCGACCCCATGAATCGCAGCACGCCAGGCCTCCCTGTCCATCACCAACTCCCGGAGTTCACTCAGACTCACGTCCATCGAGTCAGTGATGCCATCCAGCCATCTCATCCTCTGTCGTCCCCTTCTCCTCCTGCCCCCAATCCCTCCCAGCATCAGAGTCTTTTTCCAGTGAGTCAACTCTTCGCATGAGATGGCCAAAGTACTGGATATGACCCCCAAATAGTTGCTATCTGACTCTGCAGCTCAGGAGTGAGGTCTACAGTGGTAATTTAAAAATGAAATCCAGTGGAGGGAAGTTGAAACCGTTTGAGTATGGAAGAGACTATGCAAAGAGTGTATGCAAAGTGGTGATTCATGGATGGAATTAAGAGAAAAGTGAATGAATAGGAACCTAAGAGAGAAAGGAGCATCTGGAGAAAAAAGGTGTCATTGAAGCAAAAGTATATCAAAGGTCAGAGAGAAGTAGTGACCAACTGATTAAATGACACTGAGAAATACAATAAAATAAGAATTAAAAATGTATTCATTGGATTTGGCAATTAGAGGGCATGGATAATACTTGTTCTTTTAATAAATAATGCATATTGAGAACATGCTATGTGACAGGATCTGTGCAACTCCCTCTAATAAAATAACAAACAAGATGTATGTGATATGGGCCCTTTCAGATCTTATCAACTGGGAGAGTAGAGAGTTTGAGCAGAGAGATACATACAACTAAGAGGTTTAAAATAGAGACACACTGTGATAGGGCCAGTATAGGTCGCTTCTCATTTTATGGATGTTGTTGTTGTTCAGTCTCTCAATTGTGTCCAACTCTTTGCGACTCCATGGATTGCAGCACGCCAAGCTTCTCTGTCCTTCACTATCTTCCGAAGTTTGTTCAAATTCATGTCCATTGAGGCGGTGGTATTATCCAGTCATCTCACTTCATGTATCATTTCATGGATACGGTGCCCTGAATATACTGTTCTGGGAATGGTCTCCCTACCTCTCAGTCTTCTTAACTGGTGAACTTAACTTGTTCTTCATTTCTCAAATCAACCGACACTTCTTAGACAAGCCTCTTCTGACCCTTAGATCAGATCAAGCTCCTTCTGTTGAGTACTCTCTTCATGCCTTCTCCTTCTCCTTCATAGCATTTATCATAGCTTATGAGTATCTGTTTAGTTGTACAATTTATCACGTCCATCAGTTGGACCGTAAAGAAGGCAGAGTGCCAAAGAATCAATGCCTTCAAACTAATACTGGAGAAGACTCCTGAGAGTCCCTTGGACAGCACAGAGATCAAACCAGTCAATCCTAAAGGAAATGCACCTTGAATATTCATTGGAAGGACTGATGCTGAAGCTGAGACTCCAATATTTTGGTCACCTGATGTGAACAGCTGACTCATTGAAAAAGTCCCTGATGCTGGGAAACATTGAGGGCAGAAGAAGAGGGCATCAGAGGATGAGATGGCTGCATGGCATCACCAATGCAATGAACATGAACTTGGGCAAACTTTAGGAGATAAATAGTGAGGGACAGGAAGGCCTGGCATGCTGCAGTCCATGGGGTCAAAAGCTGGGCATGACTAGGTGACTGAACAACAGCAACAACATTAGACTACAAGCTCCTTAAGGGCAGAAGCCATGTTGGCTTTTATCAGTGAGCAAATAAATATTTATTGAATTAATGAATGAATAACTATTTCCTGGAGTTGATCTGGATGTTTCAGTAACATGGGATTGCAGTCACCTGAGGAAGAATTAAGAAGTGAGTAAGAAAAGCAGTGAGAATAGACTATACTTTTAAGAATCTTAGTGAAAATGGAAGAGTGAAGGTAATCATTGGCCAGAAGGTCATGTGGAATTAAAGGAAGGATTTATTAGGATCGGGAGACTTGTGAACTATTAGCAGGCTAAGTGGTGCACAGCCACAGAAGGGAAGGGGTAAAGATGAATGAGAAGGAGGGGAAAACAGACATCTGGAAATTTCTGAGGACACGGGTTATGGAATCAAGGGAAGTATGGTCAAGAAGAAGGAAGAAACTTAAGGGCTAATTTGTAGTACAGCTCTACTCTGAGGACTAAGAATTGGACAGTCTTCTCACTCTTCTTCAAAGAATGTGTCATCGTAAATCAATCATAAGACTGAATTACATGGAGGAGGGTTCAGGATGGGGAACACATGTATACCTGTGGTGGATTCATTTTGATATTTGGCAAAACTAATACAATTATGTAAAGTTTAAAAATAAAATAAAATAAAAAAAAAGACTGAATTACATATGAAATTCCCTATAAGAAAGAAAACCAGTACATTCAGTTCAGTTCAGTCACTCAGTCGTGTCCAACTCTTTGCTACCCCATGGACTGCAGCACTCCAGGCCTCCCTGTCCATCGCCAACTCCCGGAGTTCACTCAAACTCATGTCCAGTGTAAGAGGGTTCCCTTTTCTCCACACCCTCTCCAGCATTTATTATTTGTAGACTTTTGGATCGCAGCCATTCTGACTGGTGTGAAATGGTACCTCATAGTGGTCTTGATTTGCATTTCTCTGATAATGAGTGATGTTGAGCATCTTTTCATGTGTTTGTTAGCCATCTGTATGTCTTCTTTGGAGAAATGTCTATTTAGTTCTTTGGCCCATTTTTTGATTGGGTCATTTATTTTTCTGGAGTTGAGCTGTAGGAGTTGCTTGTATATTTTTGAGATTAGTTGTTTGTCAGTTGCTTCATTTGCTATTATTTTCTCCCATTCTGAAGGCTGTCTTTTCACCTTGCTGATAGTTTCCTTTGATGTGCAGAAGCTTTTAAGGTTAATTAGGTCCCATTTGTTTATTTTTGCTTTTATTTCCGATATTCTGGGAGGTGGGTCATAGAGGATCCTGCTGTGATGTATGTCAGAGAGTGTTTTGCCTATGTTCTCCTCTAGGAGTTTTATAGTTTCTGGTCTTATGTTTAGATCTTTAATCCATTTTGAGTTTATTTTTGTGTATGGTGTTAGAAAGTGTTCTAGTTTCATTCTTTTACAAGTGGTTGACCAGATTTCCCAGCACCACTTGTTAAAGAGATTGTCTTTAATCCATTGTATATTCTTGCCTCCTTTGTCAAAGATAAGGTGTCCATATGTGCGTGGATTTATCTCTGGGCTTTCTATTTTGTTCCATTGATCTATATTTCTGTCTTTGTGCCAGTACCATACTGTCTTGATAACTGTGGCTTTGTAGTAGAGCCTGAAGTCAGGTAGGTTGATTCCTCCAGTTCCATTCTTCTTTCTCAAGCTCTAGTACAGCCACTATGGAGAACAGTGTGGAGATTCCTTAAAAAACTGGAAATAGAACTGCCTTATGATCCAGCAATCCCACTGCTGGGCATACACACCGAGGAAACCAGAAGGGAAAGAGACACGTGTACCCCAATGTTCATCGCAGCACTGTTTATAATAGCCAGGACATGGAAGCAACCTAGATGTCCATCAGCAGATGAATGGATAAGAAAGCTGTGGTACATATACACAATGGAGTATTACTCGGCCATTAAAAAGAATTCATTTGAATCAGTTCTAATGAGGTGGATGAAACTGGAGCCTATTATACAGTGAAGTAAGCCAGAAAGAAAAACACCAATACAGTATACTAATGCATATATATGGAATTTAGAAAGATGATAACAATAACCCTGTGTTCGAGACAGCAAAAGAGACACTGATGTATGGAACACTCTTATGGACTCTGTGGGAGAGAGAGAGGGTGGGAAGATTTGGGAGAATGGCATTGAAACATGTAAAATATCATGTATGAAATGAGATGCCAGTCCAGGTTCAATGCACGATACTGGATGCTTGGGGCTAGTGCACTGGGAGGACCCAGAGGGATGGTATGGGGAGGGAGGAGGGAGGAGGGTTCAGGATGGGGAGCACATGTATACCTGTGATGGATTCATTTTGATATTTGGCAAAACTAATACAATTATGTAAAGTTTAAAAATAAAAAATAAAAAAAAAACAAAAACTCATGTCCATTGAGTCGGTGATGCCATCCAGCCATCTCATCCTCTGTTGTCCCCTTCTCCTCCTGCCTTCAATCTTTCCCAGCATCAGGGTCTTTTCCAGTGAGTCAGCTCTTCGCATCAGGTGGCCAAAGTATGTTACATTAGAGGACAATTGAAGTTAGAGTATGGCTTTAAAAAAACTAACATGGCAGGAGACACCAAATGATTTTGAAATCAACATCTTATTTATTTTTTACAGAATAGTTTACCAAATAGAGGCAGCCACAGTTGACACTACAGGATTCCTGCTGCTTAGCTACCCTTTCCCTGTCTTTCTATTCCAGTTTTTCATAGTTACATTTTAGTTCTTTTGATTATCTCTCACCTTTAAATACTGTATAGAGACTTCTGTCCCGTGTCTAACAGTTTTAGGTATATATGAGGATCTAGTCGTCCTGCAATTCTTGCTGCTTCTGTTTCCCATTTTCTGTAAGCTGTAACTTTGTTTTTATATCGTCAAATTTAATAACCTCCACACTCTATTCTAATGTTTACTACTTTTTTCCCTAAAGAACAATTCTAATATTTGAAAACCAGTTGAGTGTTTACATATCAAGAACATATAATTATGGAACAAGGATTACAGTTCCCTGTCTATGGAATCCCAACTTCTAGGAAACATGCCCCTTGCATCTTTGTGTACTCTGTTAACTCAGTTATGCTCTAGTGTGTTATGCCTCATATTTGAACCTTCCATGCCCTTTGTTTTGTTTTGCTTTTCCTGAAAGTCCTTACTGTTTTTCTTCCTTCCTTATTGGGAATAGAAGTATCTACTTTATTTATCATGTTATTTAATATTTAGTTCCTCATAAATTTTATTGCTTGTTGTATATTCCATTGTTATTTTTTGAAGACATTCTTGAAACCAGCTGACTTCCTGTTCTAAATTGGACTGATTGCTTTGGAACCCATTCGCTGAGATTTCTTACACCTTTTTTGTATGTGGTAACATTGTCCTTCTTGACTTAAACATTCACTTAATGAAGTGCTTCCTTAAGTCATGGCCCCAGAAAAGGCACAGAAGAGTCTTAGCATGTCTAGAGTTGTTTCATTTTTGCCCTTATTATTGTTAATTTCACAATTGGGCAAGTAATTCTAGCTACATGCTTTTAATCAGGTCTTTGAAGGCGTTGCATATATGTTTGCTTTTAAAAAATCCCTGTGTTGGGGCGTCCTTGGTGGCTCAATGTTAGAGAATCTGCCTGCCAATTCAGGAGACGTGGGTTCCATCCCTGATCCGAGAAGATCCCACATGCCACATAACAGCTAAGCCCATGTGCCACAACTGTTGATCCTGTGCTCTGGAGCCCGGGAGCTGCAATTACTGAGCCCACGTGCTGGAACTACGGAAGCCTATGTGCCCTGGAGCCCACGCCCTTCTCCCCAACAAGAGAAGCTGCTGCAATGAGAAGCCCGAACACCGCACCTAGAGAGTAGCCCCCACACACCACAACGAAAGAAAACCCGCACAGCAGTGAAGACCCAGCACAGCCAAAAATAACATTATTAAAAAAAAAAAAAAAAATCCCTGTGTTGTGGAGAATTAGAATAGTGAGATAAGTTAGGAACGAAGAGTTAGTCATCGGATCTCCAAAACCTCTCATAATTATTGTTTCTAATTCATCCCTCCCAATATCAAAGCCACAGAGGCAAATGCATATATTAAAATAATTTTATACATAGACTAAATCTCACTGGGAACAGTAATAGATAACAGTTAATTTAGTTATCATTTCCCACTTAAAGGATAAAATAAATCTTCAATTCTTGGTGAAAGTGGAGATAAATACTTGTAGGCAGATGTGTACTGATTTAGTTATAAAATAGGTTGGATATTTAGCAGTACATTTATTGTTATTTTTCCACCTTAGAATTAAGCAGAATCTGTATGAAAATAAACAGCTGAATTCTAGTTCAATAGAACTGGAATTTAAGATAGTTTGTGGGCATTTTATTAAACTAAATGTAAACAGCTTGAAGAGGGGAGTAGATACATTGATTAATGTCTTATTCCAGGTGTTTGTATGTCCTGTAAAGAATGTCATAGGCTCAGAGGTGGTCCATGTTGTCATTTCGATCTACTGCTACTGTGTGGACTTAATATCAAACTCATATTAAAGAAATATCTGGCATATCCTGAATATTTTATCTTATGACTTGTAAATATACAGATATATAAGCAACATGTAGTGTTTAAATATTCAGCTCCTTATGTATCAGCCATCTTTATTTGATATAGATGTAGAGAAGAAACCCTGTCTGTGGTAACAAATCAAATGATGTTTGTGGCTTATGGGCAGTCAGTTTAATCTAGTGGATTAGAAATATCTCATCTGTCTTAACTCTGCATCTCTTAATTAAATACAAAGTTTTGATGCTGAATTACACTTGGGCAATTTGTTTTTTAGCAGAGATAAATTGATGAATGTTTTGAAGCTATAATAAAAATGTTTTTAAAGCTTCACTGAGAAATAAAATGGACTTTACATAAATGTAATTTAAACCAACTTTTAAAAGCTTTGATATTTTGAAAAGAGTGACCTTTAAAGATATATTCAGGAAACTCATTTAGCAGATTAAATTTATCATCCTCTGGGTGTTAGAAGTTCAAAATTATAACTTGCTTATTAGCAAATGTGAAAAGTCCTGTCTCTTGTTACAAGTTAACTTGCATTATGTCAGTGCATTTCTCTTTTAGCCTGAAGTTATAAAATATTCATATATAATCAAGATATATTTGCAATAGTATTAGAGGATTCACTCTGTACCTGACAGAAGTTCTGAAACCATTTTTCATGATTAAGTCATTGCTGTTATGTGTGTAAAATATTCAAATTACTCTATAGAACCATATAACCCTGCAACATATAGGGTTCCCATAGAGTATTATCAGAGCTTAGAATTTTATCACATCCTGTGTAGACATATTATTGGACTAACTGTACTTTAGTAGCCTGCTGTGTTTTGAGTGTTATTTTTGAAATAAGGAAAGACTTAAAATAGGCTAGAAATTACAGTCTTGGTATTTAAATGAATAATGAATATACCACATAAAGATTTTAGAACACAATAAAAAGTATTACAAACAGATGTAAAAGAGCAGTGAAAATTGAATATGAAATTTTGAGGCAAATGAACTGTCAGCAACAAGTTTAATTTATTAGAACAAGTTTCCTGTCAGAAAAAGTTTGAATATTATTTTAAAGGAAGAATGTGGATTAGTCCGGAGAGCAACTAAGCCAAGCAGAAAGACTCAGACATGCCTCGTGCAGGAGGCAGACATGATGACACTGTCAGCAAAGAATATGACTGACCCTCTGGTCTTATCTTTAAGTTTATGATAAGAGGGTGCTTACCTCCCTGGGTAGCTTAAATGGTAAAGACCCTGCCTACAATGTGAGAGACCTGGGTTCAATCCCTGGGTTGCAAAGAATCCCCTGGAGAACGCATGGCAACCTACTCTAGTATTCTTGCCTGGAGAAGTCCATGGACAGAGGAGCCTGACGGGCTACAGTCCATGGGGTCACAAAGAGTTGAACACAACTGAGCAACGAACACTTTCACTTTCATCTTAGCATAATAACAAAATAGACATGAATCAAATCCTTTCTCCATTCATTCAAGCAGAGTACTTTTCTGAGCTCTGGTTATGAATAAACATGCCAGTCTTATGGTTGGTCATGAGGGTAAAGATGCTATGTATGTACAAAGTTTGGTGTATATAATAGGCTCTAAGCAAATATTAGCCCTTCTCCCTTTATAGGTCACATACAACACTATGGTATGTGGCTAGGAAATCTGTTAAGATTTATTATCTCCATATCAAGATCAAATACAATATACAGTCCAAAGGTTGAGGATGTGAAGAAGTAACCTTTATTTTGGATGCTTAGCAGTTGTCTCTGAACATGTTTTCTCCTAATGCTCAGGTGGTTTAAAGGATGAGAAATAATTCAAGGGTTAAGTAGGGCCTTGCCCTACATCGTTCCTAAATGCCATCTGCTCTGCTAAGTGGATGCAGTCACAGCAGTTGTTCATCAGGCTTATTCATAGAAACAGGCCCTACGGGGCCATCAGGGGAGAAGTTACCAGGAAGCTGCAGAGCTTAAGCTGCAGAGATCCTCACCTGCATGGGACCCTTTGTAGGCATCCAATTTGTAATTTGCATGCTTCTCCTTTAAGTGTGTGTGTGCTCAGTCATCTACAACTCTTTGCAGCTTCATGGACTGTAGCCCACCAGTCTCCTCTGTCCATGGCATTTTCCAGGCAAGAATACTGGAGTGGGTTGCCATTTTCTTCTCCTAGAGATCCTCCTGACCCAGGGATCAAACCTGCACCTCCTGCATTGACAGGTGAACTCTTTACACTGCACCCCCTGAGCCCCTCTAATTAGATAACCAGGCTCCACAAAACCTGGGTCCACTCTCAAAGGACTGTCAGGTAAAAGGGGAAAAAAATCAATACAATTGAAAAAGATGAGGTGGCCAATAGCAGGAAAAGCAAGTTTGGCTTCTATTGACCAAGTAATGATTGGTAGTTACCTTTGACCACTGATGCCCATATGCCCTTGACCATAGCAAGTCCTTGCCTGTCCAGGAAGGTACTCTCTAGTCTAGCATCAGTCTAAGAATCATCCATGTGAAGAAGTGATAAAGGAGATCACCTGGCAATCAGGGAATGCCAGTTACACTGCCCAGGTATTTGGTTCCTCACAGTTTTAGGTGAGTGAAGGGGGAGGGATAAATGGAACCAGTATTGTACTGATCTGACTCAGTATGTGCCTCCAAAATGGGTTAGTCCCTGTATGTATATTATCACATTTTTATTCTCATGAGTAATATAAGTAAGTAGTATCATCTAAATTGTAGCCTGGGAGGTAAGGAGTAATCTCAGTATTTACCTGTAACTTGACAGCAACAACTTCTGTATTTTCCTGTTAACTTGACGACGACAACAGTTGTGCAGGTAGCATTGTATACACAGTCCTGTTCAGGCGTTTGCAACTAACATGAGAGCTGGGAACTAAAACGGTATTGCAAATACACTTATACCTACTGGGGCTTTCCTGGTGGCTCAGCTGGTAAAGAATCCGCCCAACTGGGTTCAGTCCCTGGGTTGGAGAGTTGGGAAGATCTCCTGAAGAAGGCAAAGTCTACCCACTCCAGTATTCTGACCTGGAAAACTCCATGGACTGTGTAGTCCATGGGGTCGCAAAGAGTCAGACATAACTGAGCGACTTTCACTTTTACTTTACACCTATTGTCATTCCCTTACACAAAGAGAAATTTCTGTCCCTTAAAAAATTTTATGTAATCCTTTCTTTTAAAGAATCCTCTTTGTCTCTTCTTATTTCCCAGGCCACCTCATTTTTGCTTATCATAGCATCAACAAAATATACCTTCACAGCATTTTAAATTGCCTCCTAATCATTGAGTGAGATGTATGTTTAGAAAGATAAGTGAATTTTCTTCAGGATGTGTTTGTTTATATTAGTCAAAATAAGCCAACAGCTTCAGCATCTGAAATGTTAATGAGCTTTACACATCTAAAGGGTTTGATATAAAGATGGCCTTAAAGAATGTGATTATAAGCAAACTCACAGCTTCAGGAATGCTATGTAAGGCTTTTATTTTGGTGAAACTTGTATCTTTTGTTCCATACATCCTTTATTAAAAATTTAATAACCTTGTTCTTCTATCTCTCTTTCTCTGTTACAGATCCACATCCAGAGAACTGAAGGGTGTGACCATATGACCTGTTCACAGTGTAACACTAATTTTTGTTATCGATGTGGGGAGAGATACCGCCAGCTCCGTTTCTTTGGAGACCACACCTCAAACCTCAGTATATTTGGATGCAAATACCGCTACCTCCCAGAGAGACCTCACCTAAGGAGATTAGTGCGAGGGTCAGTCTGTGGTGAGTGTCCAACATTATTTATAGGAATCTTCCTCAGGAAGTACGCAGTGACGATGATAGAGCTTAGAAATGTGATCCAACAGCTATGATAAATCTCAGCACCTGCCATGCATTCTAGTAGAGCCTTTAGCTGAAAATAGGAGGAAGACATTTTTTTCTCCTTTTGTGTTTAAAATAAAAAAACTTAAGTTTGTTAGCAGGACACTTTCTATATGAGCAAGTGGATTTTGTTCGAAAAACGAATAATTGAATCTACCGCAGAAATGTTAAGTCATTTCTGAAACCGTATTGTAGGTGATTTGATAGAAGGGGACACTGTCACATTGATTTGTGTAGTGACGATACTAGCAATGGGTCTTAACACATAACCTCTGTTTATTCCTGGAAGACACAACAGTACAGTTTTTAAAATCCCTGTGTTTCAGAGTCTTGTGATAGAGTTCCACTGTATCTATATAGTTGATAAGTTGTATATATTTTCTATTTGTATTAGAAGTTAATATTAATCGCTTACAGTTAATGAAATGAGCCTCAAATGCCTTCATTGCATACAAACCCAAGTTTAAATATCCAAGGTTTTGATCCCTGGATCAGGAAGATCCCCTGGAGAAGGAAGTGGCAACCCACTCCAGTATTCTTGCCTGGAGAATCCCATGGACAGAGGAATCTGGTGGGCTACATTCCATGGGGTCACAAAGAGAGAGTCGGACATGACTGAAGTAACTTAGCATGCATGCATGAAATGCTTTTATGGATTGACTTTTTACTGCTTTCTTCATCCTCAGCAACACATGGTCTCATATACAAATATGCAAACGTAAACACAGATTCCTAGGTGCAGTGTTCTTCTGGCCTAATAGTTCTTCTTCTAATGGCGCCCTACTCCTTTGGAATAGACCTACAATGAGATATGCTTTCTTTTTCATCACCCAGAACTCCATTCTTTCTTCCTCTGGCAGTCTTTCTCACATATGCAATATTTTTAAACATCATCCACATGTCTCCCTTTCTACTTACTTCATGAAACTCTCTTATATCTCTCTTCAACCCTCCATCACTTCATTAGGGTTGTGAAACCACTCACCTTGCTAGAATCATGGCAGGCTACTCAGAACAGTTGGTGGTAATGATATACTTCTGACAGCTAAACAGTAGAACATATATTTTAAATTTAATCATGTGGAAACCAGCACCATCATTTTCTAAAATCTTATATGATCTTTGTAAAACACTCTTCCTGAGCTTTATTTAGTTAAATGCAGTGTTCCATAACCAATAGCATTGAATATAGACAAGATTGGTTTTAATAATTTTTAGTGCTTTTTGGTTTATTTGCATATAATAGTGTATGTTAACAATTATATAACCAATATATACTTACTAGTTTAGTAGGCTTTGGAGAGCTACTTAGGGAATCTAACCCCTATTTATAACAATACTACCATGAGAAAGCTAATTGCAAAGTAAGTTTTTGAGCTCTAACCTATTTGTAAGTCTATATATACAGAGAACAACCTAAAAACCAACACCTGTATCTTTTCCTGCATTGCCAATTCTTTTCCTTCCTACTTCAGTGCCATTTTGTTGCAGGATGTTTCCTTCCATTTTTATTTTTAATAATCTTTGATTAGAGCATGCTTTTCCCCCCCATTTTTCTGTTTAGTCATTCTTAAATAAAGTTATTTCCCACCCTGTTTGTCCAGTGATATTTTGGACACCTTCTCTTTGGGTCCTCTCAGTTTTTGCCTTGATGCCATCAGAATCCTCTTCCCACATCATAAAATACAGTCAAGTTATTTAACAGCCTGTAGAATCGACAGGCCATGAAAACATTGTCAGCAGGGAAATATTTTCTTTGTACTGTCTTCATTTTTAAATTTTGCAGTCAGATTTCTGTAAATGGTTTCCTTTTGGGGCCCATTTTCGTGTGTGTGTGTGTACGTGTGTGCTCTTGTGTGTCAGGATGTACCTGATAAAGCAGGGAACAGCTGGCCTTGTAAGCTCTCTCTCCTACACATATTTTTCCACCTTCAGGACAGCGGTCAGACCGTCTCAAACTGCTGTCAGACCATCACAAGTGTGGCAGGAAAATGTGGACTTTTCTCCTATGGACAAACAGGGAAGAATACAATAATCCGTGTTACCCATTACATTTTACAAAATGGAATAAAGTGATTTTATAAGCAGTGTTTTTAAATAAAAGAGCAGTTCAGTTTCAAACATCTCATCCCTACAAAAGGCAGGACAAGGCTTGCTTCCTCCCTGCCATGGGAGAGAATAGATGGATGACAGCAAAGCCTTCCTGACCTCTGTCTTTCCCTGATCTACAGTTTGGGAAGCCTGCAGATGTCCTTGGATAGAGACAGGAAAAGGGCCTATCCTCCTCTCACACCTGGAGGATGAGAAACAAAGTCTTCGTTTCATGTCAGCATCTGCCCAGCTGCAGATCAGAAGTTCTGTCTCTAGAGAATAAAGCAGAACAGCGATTGGAGGATAATTAGTGGCCTCTGACATGGAAGTATCTCCCTAGTAGGTAGATTTTTCAGTGAATGGCTTCCTGGGTAGCTCAAACAGTAAAGAATCTGCCCACAATGTGGAGGACCTAGGTTCATTCCCTGGGTCGGGAAGATCCTCTGGAGAAGGGCATTGCAACCCACTCCAGTATCCTTGCCTGGAGAATTCCATGGACAGAGGAGCTTGGTGGGCCACAGTCCATGGGTTCGCAAAGAGTCAGAGATGACTGAGTAATTAACACTTTCACTTTTTCAGGGAGTAGGCAGATTTTTCAGTGAATGGTATTGGGAATAAAAGTGACAGAAAAATGCTTAGTTCTCATATTATTCCATACAAATATTCAAAGTATTAAAGCATACATTGGTGAAGAAAATACAGGTCTTTGATTCCTTGTTGACAAGTAGCTTATATACAAAAATAGCTTATATGCAAAAGAAATGGAGGCCCCCCAAAAATAAATATCAATTTTTTTAAAAAAAGAAGTCTGGAACCAGAATTGAAGAAATAAAGATAGCCAATAAACATGTTTTAAAAGATTCCACATTATTAGTAGTCAGAGAAATGTAAATTAAAATAAAATGAGGTTTCTTTGGATTATTGATTAGCAAATATTTTGTCAAGTTAATACTCTGTGCTGAATTTCCATACTCTATTGAATGAATTGGAAATTTTGTGCAGTTCTTTTACAAATAAATTTGATGGTAACGTGATAGACATTTTAAAATATGATAAATCTAGGCTGACAATGGTGTACTTGCAAGTATAATTTAAAATAGCAGAAAAAGGAACAAAAAATAAGTACTAAAATATTTAAATAAGGTAGGATATATGGATATGATAAAATATTGTTTCAGCTATTGAGAATAGTATTTTAAAAGAATTATTATTGATCTAGGAATAGCAGAATCTGAGCTTAACTGTCCTCAGGACAGTTTTAAAAGTAGACTTAAACATGTGTCAAATATGGATTGCATGATTGTAATAAGTTTATTGCTTCCTAGAGAGAAAAAGAGCACATATCTGGTTCTGAGTCCTGTGACGTTTGAAAACAGTAGTGCTGTTACCTTGCAGTCATGTTTTATCTCTCTTATGAAAATATATCACTCTTGTGAAATTGATAATTACTTAAAAAAGAAATATGAATGAGCACACTGAGCTACATGTACAGGAGAAAACAGATTCGCTTAAAATATGCAAGTCAATACATTCTAAACTCAAGCATAGCGTTACGAGTGTACAAAATATAATTGTTCAGTGGGATTTAGTATTGCTTGATAAATTATATCATTGGTGAAAAAAGTAAGTAAACCTCATGGTTAGACATTTTGTCAACTGAATGTCAATTTTTTCTAAATTAGATATTAAAAATATATTTCCTAAAAAAAAAATTTTCTCTCTCTATATTTTCTGTGGTTCCAGAGACCCTTTCTTAAGAATAAAAAATGTTAATATAATTCTGACAAATTTCCAGCAAACTGCAGCATTATGTTTCTGTTTTCTAATGTAGTTGGTTATTCCAAATTACCATCCTTATTTATAGAATGGTGTTGCTGCTTGATTCTTTAATAGCAATGTGATTCTACTGCAAAGTCCGTCCATTCTTTCCTCTTCTCTTGTGTTTGTGTTCTGTAGCTGTTGCTACATCACATGCTTTGAGAATAAGATTACCATGTAATGATAAAGATTACGATGTAAAGACATTAACTATTAGCCTCTATTTTTGTGCCAGTGCCTTTTAACACCAGCAGGATTCCAGTCGTGAATTTTGTGCTGTAACTAGAGTTTATTGTAATCACTGCTCAGTTATTCATTCAGAAGAAAAAATGCTGGTTGATGCCACTGGCATCCTTACCAGTGTTTAGCCTTCTTATAAGTACTTCCTTTTTAAGTTTGCTAAAATGATTTATTTGAATAACCTTCAGTATATTGTGTATCTACTGGTGATTTTCTCTAACAGTATTGAAACATCCCATTTGTCATTCAGTATATTAGACGTTCATGTTGTTAGTTTCCTTTGGACCCAGGAAATAAATAAATCACGTTTTCAGATGTGGGCTTAGGCAGAACTCTTTGTAGCACTATGAGCTCTCCATTTTGTGAGCTAATTAGATTTTCTTTTGCCGGCTCAGGATGTGTCACTCCCTTTTTAATCTTTCAGAATATTAAAAAAAATGAAAATGGAAGAGATCTAAAGGAAAAAGCACAAAGTTGAATGGTTCTGGTGGAATAAAGTGAGTCAGTAGCTTTAGAATTTTCTTGGTTGTATAAGGTAAGTAATTTATGAGATGGATGACCCATGTGCCCAGGACTTGAGTGAAGTTACTGAATGTACACATTTGTTCTACATCTGATACATTTCCAGAGAAATATTGCCTTACTTATAACGACTCCTTAAAAATACACACTGTGATATTTAAAAGTGTTGCTGAATTTGTATTTTGGTTTTAGTTTAAGACTCTCTAAATGGTTTGCCTTTTGTTTTCCAGCTGGAAAATTGTTCGTTGCACCTCTAATTCTGGTCTTGGGATTAGCACTAGGGGCCATAGCAGTTGTCATCGGTAAGAAACACTTAATGTATTTGAGATAAGAATTCTCTGGGTGCCATAGAGAGAACACGAGTATAAATGTAATAGTGAGTCAGTTAGTAAGTAGGGGAGGTACCTGGCCTGTGCTTGCTCTAGATAAGCCATCAGCACATGATTTATAGATTCGGAGGGGTGTGTTTCATATAGGATGTATTTGTGTGGCACTTTTTCACTCCATGAATACTCTCATTCATATTTCTTATAAAGCATTATTAACTCTCTTTTAATACAAAAATTAGTGTAACTAGAATTTTACCAAAAGATTCCAGTGGACAAGAACCCAGATTTAGAGCATCAAAGGAAAGAGGCTCTGGTACAGTTTGGTTAGTTCTAAGAAAAGGATTCCCTGGGTCAAAAAGATACGTTTGATGTGGGTAGGAACACCTGCCCAGCATAAAATTGAGCACTGACAAATAGAAAATGTATCAGTGATAAATATAGTTTCATTCATACAGGTATATTAAAATACACATTTCAAGCAGTGATTCTGAGACTCTGGAGTGCTTTATAAGAACCATGAAGGCTGGTTAAAACACAAGTTAACAGGTCTTTGCCCTAGTTTGTGATTCACTTATAGAGACGGGACACATGGATTTCTAGTTCTAAAAGGTTAGGTGACGCTTATGCTCATGGTCCACGGACCACACTTTGAGAACCATTGCTTTAGAGAATTTAAAAGCAAACATGATAGCTAAAGGCTGCTTGGATAATTGTTCCATGTAGTAGACGGGATTTCTCTTTTTTTCCTAAATAAACTGATTTTATATGTCAAGTTCTGTTTAGCAAGTAATTTGTATGTGCAGGATAGATAGAATTATAAAGTAACTGACATAAGTTCTTGCAATGAGTGAGGCTTTATGAAGTAGATGCTATTTCTGCATTTTACAGTTGAGGAAATTAAAGCTAGTCACTGCTGCTGCTGCTGCTGAGTCGCTTCAGTCGTGTCCGACTCTGTGAGACCCCATACATAGCAGCCCACCAGGCTCCCCTGTCCCTGGGATTCTCCAGGCAAGAACACTGGAGTGGGTTGCCATTTCCTTCTCCAATGCAGGAAAGTGAAAAGTGAAAGTGAAGTCGCTCAGTCGTGTCCGACCCTCAGCGACCCCATGGACTGCAGCCCTCAAGGCTCCTCCGTCCATGGGATTTTCCAGGCAAGAGTACTGAGTGGGGTGCCATTGCCTTCTCCGCAGCTAGTCACTAGGACCTCACAAATGGTAGAATTGGGAATCAAAGCTGACATTTGCTCCAGCACCCATCTTCTTGAGTAACATGTTATATGGCCTGAAACTGAAGCATGAATATCAGTGTGAAAGATATAACCAGGGTTAATAAAGAAGACTTAAACTTAAGTTTTGATATTTTGATGAAAAAAAATTCATATCAAAACTGGTGTCACAGACTGTTAAAAGGTGAGGAGAGAGTTTAAAAAAAAGAATAAAGAAGAGAATCTTGAAAAACTAAGTACATTTCATAGCGTAGGTATCTTCCCTCTTTTCATGTATTACTAAATAATGATTATTAATAAATAGCTTGCAAAATGAACATTTGAAAATAGAAATGTTACAAATCTATCGTACTAAAAGCCTGTTCTTTTAATTAGCTTTCATCTTTTTCTTTTTTTTTTAACCCCCAGGTTTATTTGTATTTCCTATCTATTGCCTTTGTAAAAAACAGAGAAAACGATCACGGACAGGAATGCACTGGTAAATGCAGATGATGTCATCTGACAGCGCTGGGCTGGGTAAGAACCACACAGGATGATACACGCATCAGAGGGCTGCACCTTGCAACCGCCTAGAGGAACCTTCTGCCTCCTCTTCCCCGTGTTCTCTGCAGGCCACAATGCCTCTAGCTCCAGTGCATTCCCAACATGGTATCCTGTCCTTTCCATATACAGATTGCTGCTTTTACGAAATGGTCACTTTCATAGACTATAAACATCTATATCATAGACTCTTCGTGGTTCTTGGAAGACAGTACTTTAATTAGAACCAGTTATCCTCAAAACTGTCTGAGCATGTGTCTCCTGAGCATTGCTTAGACTGTCTTTGTCCCTGACTCTCCCTCCAGGCCTTCTTCTGAGACTTGGGGTGAATAACTCAAGTGCCACCTGCACCAACAAGCAAGGCCACCTTTCAGAAGACGGAGGCTCACCACACGCATCTATTTTCATCTGTGGCCCAAGCATATAATTCCTTCCTCCTTCAGATGCTCTCATTGTTACAAATCTCAATGCCCAAAAAGGAACTAATGAAACTAAATGAGAAGAATCCTAGTTACTGAAGTGTATCGTGTAGGGGTGTGAATGTGTGTGTATATACGTATCTATATTAAAACTAGGTCCAATACCTTGTTCTTGTCGAGTTCCATGCCTCTACACTATTTTTCCACATTTTTGTAGACGTATTTAAAGACGATCGTTCCTTTGTGGGCATAATTTGGTAACGTACTGAATTAAAGTCAGCGTAGACAACAGGCTGTTTTGATGTTGACCCTTTCTGTTTCTTGCTGTTTCTCTGTGTGTCTCAGATGCACACACAGAAATTTGTGCAGAGTTGCCTCAAGGATTATCAAACTTTATAAACTGACAAAACTGATAGGCTGCTTCTAGGAAATTCTCGAGACCTAAACATTCAGTCTTCTTTTCAGATTTCTTACATGTTGGCATACTTGCTTCAGTCTATAGTTAATTTAAATGAGTTTGCTGTAGAGAGAACTGCTGAGGCCTTTGAACATATCCCCATTCTTCTAATTGTTTAACCAACTTGTGATGATAATAATTATGCTTTAGATTAAGTATATGGTATTATTTAAAACCCCACCCTCTCACCTCTCCTGTCTCTCTCTCTCTGTTTGTCCCCAAGTTTTTCATAAAAACAAATACTGTTTTTGAAGGATTTTTCTTATGTTTACTGCTTCAATGCATAATAATGTGTTGGTATCTTCTTATGGAGGGGTGATTTGAAACAAAACTTTTTATGTTCACAGGTTTATCTAAAACATAAACTGCTTTTAGAGAAGGAAGCAAAAAATGAAAAAAAAAAAATTTAGGATGTTTTACCAAACTGAGAAGTCTTTAAAAGTAAGAAAAGGACAAGTAACTAAATTGTGTTTTATTTTGTTTTCATTATGAGTGTTCATCATTAAAGACCCCTAAGAAGCCTAAAGTTGCCACTTGTCTCCAAATCCTTAACATTAGTTATTGGCATTGATGTAGCATTTACTTGTCACCTGCCTTTTCTTAATTGAAATACATTATGTGATAAAACATGCATTAACATGGATAGTTTGTCTTGTTGGGCTTCAGAGTATAACATTTATCATTTTTATTTGATCTAAAAAGTCCATGATAGTGAAGTTTATGTGCACAGATAACAAGCCAGCACTTCCATTCTCTGAGTAACACTCAGAAAAACTTCACTGCTGGACTAATCTGTTTCCAGTTAGAGGAGGCTGTGTCCACTTATGGTCCTAGAATAGCATATTTCAAAACATAACATGATACAAGAAGTCATGCTGTAGCTTCACAAATTCATCCGTGCCTCTACACTGTTTTTCCATTCATCCGACTATCTATCAATCCAACAAATATTTATTGAGTGCCTAGGCTACATCCTCTAGCAAGAGAACTGAGAGAATGGAAAGTTCTAGCCCTAAATCCACATAATTTTGTCATAAAAGTGCTTAATTTTTGTAAATTAGTCTTTCCCTTCCTGGACTTAGGTGTTAGTTTAATGATGTGTGCATGTGATGAAATCTAAATCTAGTGGAAGTGTCTATGTATGATATGTGTATGTATATATATTTAGATATATACATGGCTGCATATGAATACATATATACCAACTAGCTAAATAATATACTCTCTGGTCCTGGATAATCTATTTCCTTAGGTTATTGTATCTGTGTGTCTGTTGTCTTTGGCCTACTCAGGGATTTTTTATTCCTTTCTTTGAATAACTTATCTTTTGGAGATATTTTTATATTATTTGGAAATGTTCCAGTTTTCCACTTACAGAGCAGTGTCTGTTATCAGTGAAGGCTCTTTCATCAACACTTGTGATGGTGTGCACAGCATTGCACAGGATTTTCATTTTTATATTTCGTAGACTTTTTTAAATTAATGTGTGCATTTTTCACTTTCAGAGTTGCTATATATCAGGCCTTTCCCTGCTAGTGACTTACAGTAGGTATTTGTGACTTTTTTTGCTAAGTGTCATTAAGATCTTAAAAAGGAAGGAGAAAGATAAAAGAGATTATTTATATGTTAGTGCCAACATTGAAGGTAAAACAACCTTATCTTTTGGAGGAAATTTAAAAAATGACTTTAGAAAAAGATGTGCATAAGATGAATATCTTTTTATCCAAGGCTTATCATTTTAATATTTTTCATTATAAATGCAATATATGCTCCTTAAAAAAAATCAGCTATAAGGAATTATAAAATACAAATTCCTCTACTTTTCCCCACCCCTTATTTTCTAGTGGTAACCACTGTTAATGGTTTGGTATAGGTCTTTCCAGATACTATCTAAAAATATACAAATAAGTAAATATGTATGTGTGTATGTGTATCTGTGTATGTATTAGTTTTGTACAAATAGAATAATAATATGCTTACTGTCCTGTGACTATTTTTCATTTTACTATGTATTGGTAGACAAATTTCCATAAGTGTTTAAATAGAGTTACCTCATTCTTTTGTAAATTAACTACATATTCCATTGGGGGGCATACATTAATTTATTTAATCAGTCCCCTATTAAATGGACATCAAGGTTGTTTTCACTTCTCTGTTACAAAACATTGGTGAAGACCCTTTACATATATTTTTGTCACTGTGTGAACATTTTCATAAGTTTTTAAATTTGGTTTTTATATTTGTAATAAAATTTTAATGCATTTTCGATGAATGAAAATCATAGAAATAATATATTTAAGACCCTTTTCTTGGAGAAAAAGTTGTGTAAAAGTGCACCATTTTTGAAGAAAAGCATATTTTGCAGGATAATTTGTCCTCATGCTTGATTAGCCAAATAAATATCTTGCCAACACAAAAGAAAATTCATCTTATTCCAATAAAAATAAAGTGCAATGAGATGTCTGTAATATAATGAGAGAAAGATACATTGATGTTTGGATTGCCTAGTTTTAAAACTTGAGGAATTTAGTGAAATGGCTAAAGTGATCATATTTGTCACATTTTAAAAACACTATCCATGTTCATGCATGTTCCACAGAGGAACTTAATTATGCCATTGTGAGAAGTAGGAAGCAATATGTTGGTAATTACAAACGACCACATTATCCACAGAAAAATAACTTTGAGTGTACATAAAGTTGGTGGTTTTTTGGGGTGCTTATAAACAGAACAGCATGACATTTATTTGACAATGATTCCCAGCATTTCCTGAAGGACTTCTGTATGTGGAGTTAAGAAGAAAAGAGGAATCACACCTTTGGCACAAACAGCATTCTCTTGCCACCACCCTGATTTTCTGATAGGTGCTATTGTTTCCTAAAGGTAGAGCAGACTGGAAAACAATCAAAGATAATTAAACACTGGTCAGGTTACAACCTGATATCTTTAATTGTGCTGTCCTGTCTGTGATATCGGATTCATTAGTGCCTGTCAGGAAATTCCCTGTCTTGTGTCACCCATCATCTCTTGAGTCCCAAGGCCACAGGTGAGTCTTTATCTTTTGATCCTGTCACCCAAACAGATGGCCCAAGGCTCCCCTACAATACCTTCAAACAGTTTTCCAGTCCCCAGACAACCCAACCTCATTTTCTCCACTCCTCTGAGACTCTAACCAGCTCCTCTGCAGTAGAAAAGAGGAGGAAAGGAGTGGGTTAAAAACTCACTTAGGAACCTGCAAGGCAGTTTCATTCCTCCTGGACCTTTGTCAAATTACAGGACATCTGCCAACACATTGATCTAGTTTCTCCCTTATTAAACAATGCAGGTGTTTTTAACACTACAATTTTATAAGTTCTATTGAATTCATGATTATAAAAGTTAGTGGCCTAAGTAATATTAATTAGTATACTTCATTAAGTACCAAGATAAAAATTCATACCAAATGCCATTTTATATTTGAATTTTTTATGCAAGCTGCACATATGCCTTAATGTCAGTCTTCCCATTGGATTGTGTGCTTAACCTTTCATATTTGTGGCCGAGATCTGTCTCAACCCTTGAAAGTAATCTTTCCTGTGGTCAGCTTTATTGTTTTGTGTTAATGCCTATTATAAATATAGCCTTAAGGTCCAATAATGCACTTTAAATACTTGTGTCATTTTAAGTAATCTGACAGAGTTAAACTGATTGCAATGTTTCGATGGAGACAGTAGAATAACAGTGTTAGCAAATAGATGTCACCTCTTTAAATCTGGCAGGCGAGCAGGGAGGAGGGTGGAATCAGAAGCGGAAAATTTAAAACAAGTAAAACATACCTGAAAAAGATATAGCCAAGTTTCCGAAACATATAGTAATTCTAAAAATTGGTATTAGGAGCTCGAACCTAGCAAGCAATTAATGCATGTTACCTAATAACTTCATTGGAATATTTGTTTAAAATATTAAGTTAGTTTCTAGTGCACGTTTTAGCTGCATTTTTTATTTTTCATGAAATCTATAAAAGAAATTCCACCAACTAGTACCATAGTAAATCAAAACTACCGTTAATAGCCAGTGTAAGCATATTTTGTTTGTTCAAATCATTGTATTTTAATTATGACATCTTCCTCTGGAAAATAAGTTGCAAATCCCATTTTAATATGAATATCCATAATTATTGTTTCAATAGTTATGAAATAATTATAAATTTGGTATGAACAAAATCAGAGTTCAAATTTGGGGAGTGCCGTCTATGGGGTCGCACAGAGTCGGACACGACTGAAGTGACTTAGCAGCAGCAGCAGCAACATGGTGAAATGCTCCCTTTCCAATGCAAAGCTTTAAAAGAGAAAGACACTTCTTTGTAAATCATAGAGGGGCTTTGCTGGTGGCTCAGATGGTAAAGAATCCACCTGCAATGCGGGA
The DNA here is from genome assembly GCF_027580195.1 of Bos mutus. Classification (NCBI taxonomy): domain Eukaryota; kingdom Metazoa; phylum Chordata; class Mammalia; order Artiodactyla; family Bovidae; genus Bos; species Bos mutus. The sequence goes on along the minus strand of NC_091625.1, from coordinate 26,187,638 downwards.
GACCTGGGCTTGATCCCTGAGCTGGGAAGATCCCCTGAAGGAGGGCATGACTACCCACTCCAGTATTCTTGCTTGGAGAATCTCCATGGACAGAGGAGCTTGTAGGCTACAGTCCATGGGGGTCACAAAGAGTCAGACACGACTGAGGGACTAAGCACAGCACAGAGGGTAAAGCTATACTCCTTTCACAGCCAACTGGTGTGTGGGGTTTGTACTGTACATCGCTATTCTGGGGCTGGAACTTTAGTCACTTAATCAGAATCCAAGAAACAGTCTCAGTAGTGTGAGACTTGCAGTCATCTTTTTGGATCATTAGCTGAAGCCTTCAAGTATCACATATTTTACATTTCCTCATGAAAAAAAAAAGTATTAGTCACTCAGTCATGTCTGACTCTTTGCAGCCCTATAGACTATATAGCCTCATACATGGTGCCAATTTTAGGAGCATGTAACTTTCCATGTTAGAAATTATGTTCTTTTTTGGCTAAAGAAGTGACTGTTTTGAGACTATCAATATGGCCTTAAAAGGCAATGAATTTTTTGAAAAAAACATAGAAGATTGCTACTACCTTTTTTGGCCACTTCCTGTTAGTTTACAAAAGAAATTTCATTAGGTGTATTTAACTCTGCTTTGCTTAGCTTATACACCTTATTAGCATAGAAAATATTTTTTTTGTTTTTTCAGGGTTATCCCACATTTTTGTCGCTCTGATCCACCATACTACTTTTTTCCCTGCTTGTAAAGTGATATTCACATACTTGAACATCAAGTTTCTGTTTTCTTTCCAGATTTCTTAGTTATCTTGCTTTTTCCCTCTGCAGTCCCCTTCCTGTCTTGACTGAATGTGGGATAACTTCTGTCTGACCATTAACTTTTTTGACTCTAATGAAATTCAAACTGAAAGGACTCCACAATTTGGCCCTGGTAGTAGATCTGTAAGTTGAAACATGCCAGGACAACTTGGAACACTGTCCCTCTCCTTGATAGGAGTTGGAACACCCTGCCTGCCCTCCTGTTGTTCCTCAGTCCTTAAGTCCTGTCGGATTCTTTGTGACCCCATGGACGGCAGCACGCCAGGCCCAGCCCTCTGATAAGAAGTAAAATGAATGAGAAGATGTCAGTTGAATCTGAGAGCCTAGAAATACTCTAAAACGTAGCTTTCAAAATTGCTTCAGGACTATTGTAAGGTCAATATTGTGTTTGCATCTTAGTTGGACAGAAAGCACATGTGGATATTCATTCAGTGTGACCCCCAAATCATTCTTGATTCATCCAAAATGGCCAGATGTGTGCCTGGGGGTCTTTGTTTCAACAAAAATCCCACAGCTTGGTCTTAAGGCTGGATTTATAATGTTGTCACATTTGTATGTAAGACTTGACCATGGATCCTTACTCTGTGAACATTATTAGACTTTTTGATAATCTACAGTGGATGGCATTGAATGTAACTCATATCGGCCCTTTTCTAGAGAAACCATGCAAAGTTTGCAGATGTTCAACATTTTCATTGATAGGAAAACCCACACTCAAGGTATATTAGTATAGGTTTATTATGTAATATGGAAGAACCTAAGGGAGAGTCAAACTTGGGTGTTAAATTGCCCCCAAATTGCTGAGATAATGTTACTTCAGATTTTTCCTTGTAGCTGGCCCACTACTTTGGTTATCAGTTCCCTGTAAAGTTAGGTGCCCACCTCATGCTCCCACTGGAGAAATAGTGTGAATAATTCAGTCAAGTTCTTAAAAATAATATTTTTCACTATATATTATTTCTTCTATGTCCAAATATACCTTTAATCTTTCAAGTAAACACTAAATATATGATAGAAGTATCTGAAATTTTCAGTTTATACAAAATTAGCATGCTTTGTGTTCTTTTATAAAGAAAATTCTAGGTAAAGTGTGATTTTTATCAGCTGATTACAAACCCTTTCTTTAAGACATATTATTTTAAATTCTATATGGCAATAGCTTAATTTTGTTATTTGATCATATTCATCATAATTAAAAGTCTTTAGATGGTCTTGAAAAAAGTAAACCTACCTTGTATCTTAGAACACTATGAAACTTAGAACACTAATTGGTATATTGGCAAATATATATATATACACCTTAACAAGGACAATCTGTTACAGATTTTTAATATAAAAATTAATTGACAATCTTGTTTATTATGAAAGACATTATTAGTTTAATAAGTAATACGTTCTGAGATATCATAAAAATAATTTTGTGTTGAAAGAACATGAAAACGGTGGCATAAAAATGTTGTTAGGTTAACACATTATTAAGAAGCCACAACAGTTAGTTGTTTTGTTTCTATTGCAAACAAAATTATTAGATGTCTTCATGAAACATTTATTTACATGTATATGTATGTTGCAAATTTGTGGGCCTGTTCTCTTTTTCAAAACGAATTTAAAACACTAAAAAGAAAAACATTTGAGTCTTTAATCTGTTGTTATTGTATATTTAGAAATTGCAGTTCTAAAGAATAAATTTTACTTCCTTTGAATTACCAGAATATATTCCATTTAAATTACGTGCTCACAAACAATAGCAAATGAAAAGAATGTCTTAATTTTAAGATGAGTGACTTTGACTAGTAGGTTGTACCAGATCTTGTCATAGTCTCATTACATTCTTTTCATTTTCTGTAACATTAATAATGGCATACTCCTTTTCATAGTAATATATGAGCCTGGTCGAAAAGAGATTTTCTTTGCTTTTTCAATGACATTGGCAAATATTTATGTAATTTTACTTTTTATCCCTTTCTACATTTCATTGGTCATACTATTAACTTTGGTATTCATAAAACTATGTGGAGGAAGTCATTTTGAATATATTTTAAGAAAGAGGGATGTAGAAATAAAATAAGAAAATAGAAAATATTAATACTCTTTTGTAGAAATTCCTAAAAGAAAATTGGAAAGGAAACAAATTCTGTTGTGATGAAAATGTCGAACAATTGGGAGTGTTTAAGACTTTAATTTCTTACATTTTTAGAGTGATGGGCTTCTTATCTCCAAGTGGTTATTTCATGCTGTTGGTTCCATGAATTGTGCTTTTAGCATAATATATAATTCCTCCCGCCAGTATTCTAGTGTTTATACATTAATTACTTTTAAGAAGAGAAGAAATTAGTGAATTAAGGTCAGGGAAACTGGGTTTATTACCATTTTCCAATAGCAGTAAAGTATAGTCCCTTTAACCTTCCATATGGTGCTTTGTGTGATGAGAGTATGAAACATTTATCTCTGTTATTAGTGCCTTATTTTTTTCACTTGACTTTGTTTCTTATCTGAAGAGCCATATATTTGTGTGAGTGTTTCTTTGTCCTTCTATTTAAAGTGCTGATGAGACACTTTAGGAATATATATACGTAGGCTGTATTTGCCACCTTCATTCACTGTATTTTCTCCAGAACAGCAGGTTAGCCAATATATTTTTCTTAAATTCATCGTCATTTTTAAGCTAAAGTATTTTAAAAAAGGATCTTAAACACCATAAACTGAAGCCATTACAACTGAAATGTATTTTTAAGCCACCAAAAAGAATGCTGATTATTAAAGTTTAAAACAAGAATTGGAATGGCTATAAGTCTTTATAGCTACAATTAGGATAAAATTACAAAGCATTAAAAATAAAAGTAATTATATGGTACTTCAGGAATTTGACCAGTTTACTACCACTTGTCTTTGATAATACTTCATCTGTAATTCCACAGAGATGCTGAAGAATTGATGGTGTTTGCTATTTAAATGGAGTTACTCATTCACAGTGGGCTTTATCAACAGTGAGATATTTGGACAATATATTATCCTGCTCTTCTTGATCTTTGCCTTTTGTGTTAGTTTTATACAAAAAGCTGGTGTTGTTGTATTCTTTATGTACCATAGTATATAATTCAACTTTTCCTGATGAATGTATAACGAATAATTAAAATAAATCATGTGTTTAGAAAAGACAAAGACACAGGTTGTATATGCAAATATGTGTAAATATTTGACAAAAAAAAAAGAGGAGAAGAATCTTCCTGCCAACCGATATGTCCTGCTGGATGGGACATGGAAATTAACAGATTTTCTTTTTTTTTTTAAGCAGTGAAATTTAAAAATCTATTACCTCAAGAATTTTCAGTAGATATGTATCAGTGTAATGATCCTTCTTCGTAAATACATTCTCACATGCTGCTGGCAGTAAAAGCAACCCACGTGTCAGATCACACAAATTTTAGGGTCAAGCCTTTCAAAAGATGGACACCTTGTAAGACTTTGGAGTCCAATTTTGGACTTTTAGTAATGTCCTTATGGCTTTGTGTTGTGGTTGGGCTTCTACATTTATTTTTTGTTGCTTTTGGTTGATTGTTTTAGAATGGAAGGGCAATCTTAATCATGAGATCAGATCTCATGGAGGGGTGAAACAACATTCACTCTACTTGGATGCAGACTATAAAGGGAACCAACTACTTTGTCACTGTATGAACTGTTGTGTGGATTCCTGTGGAGTGCTGTTTACTTGCATGATGTGTGCAGGACATCATGCACCATCATCTAGCAATGCCTAATAAAAGTTTTTAAAAGAGAAGACTCTTGGTTTTTTTCCCAGTCGATTTGGAATTTAAAGACATCAAAAGGTAATATTGGGCAGTGCCAAAATTACATGTATGGAAGTAAATCTGGAAAGTTATTGAAGTCATTTCTGCACCAGATTCTTAAGAATGGAAAAGCAGGAATGCACAGAAATTCACGGGTGTGCATTTTGGAAGGTGGGTCGTGTTGTGTTGCTGTGGCAGATTTTGAGGAAAACACACAGGACAGTGACGATCATTCTGCATGGAGTGTGATGGAGACACAGATACTGTGAAAGTAAGAGTCTGGCTTAGGGTAGTGGTTGCTCCTCAGACAGAAGGGGCTGGCATGGAGTGGGAAAAGTAGAAACTGCTAACCATTAAAGCTAAATATATATGCCTTCCTTATAATGCCTTCCTAGCTCTATCATTCGGAGAAGGCAATGGCACCCCACTCCAGTGTTCTTGCCTGGAGAATCCCAGGGACAGAAGAGCCTGGTTAGGCTTCCATCTCTGGGGTTGCACAGAGTTGGACACGACTGAAGCGACTTAGCAGCAGCAGCTCTATCATTAGGGAAACAAGGGCATTTGTTGGCCAAAGGACATGTATAAGCATTCCTGTCAACAGTAAAGTGGACAAGTATACTGGGGTATATTTACATATATTTATACGATGAAATATTATAAGACAATAACAATGAAAAGTAATGATTTAAAAAATCTACAGAGTGATGCATGGCTTCCCTGGTGGCTCAGTGGTAAAGAATTCACCTGCCAATGCAGGAGACACAGGTTAGATCCCTGGGTCAGGAAGATGCCCTGGAGAAGAAAATGGCAACATACTCCAGTATTCTTGCCTGGGAAATCCCATGAACAGAGGAGCCTGGTGGGCTACAGTCCATGTGGTTGCAAAAGAGTTGGACATAACGACTCAACAACAGAGCGATGCACAAAAATGTGGTTGACTCTCACAGACGTTGTTGAACAAATGAAGCCAGATGCAACAAGGATATGGTGATACAACCATCAACACAGATGAAAGTAATCAATGGTGATAAAAGATACAACACTGGTTACTTTGTGGGGGGGATGGTCATTGACTAGAAAGGGATGATAAAAAATACAGTATCACTTCATCTGGGTGTTAGACAAGGCACTGGCCAGAGGACGGATAGGGTGTGTGGGGCCCTGGCGCTGCTTGCTGCCTCCCTGCAGGGCCCACGACCACCGTTGCCCACCCCCGTGGACAAGGGTTCCAAGAGAGGTGGGTCTCCTGCACTTGCACAAGGGGAGGGACAGCGAGGCTGTGACATCTGTGCATCAGCAACACATCCCGAGGCTGTCTCATCCTGCGTGTGTAAAGGAAGTTCTGTTTGCTTGTCTTTTAATTGAGGAGGTGAATTTTTAAGTTCAATCTAATGTTATGGTGAGGCTAGAAGACAGCTATCCGCAGAGTCCTGGCTGCATCTTCCATTCACCAGATCACTTCTAAACCTGGCTGATGAATTCTCTATGTCTCGATTAAACGGTATCCAAAAGAAAAGGAACAGAAGGAGAATGGGATGAAAGGGAGAAGGGAAAGGAAAGAGAAAAGAAAAGGACATTTGAGAAGCTAGAATAGGAAAAAGGAGCCAGGAGTTACCTGGAAGAGCCTGGATCCAGGTGGAGATGAAGTGAACTCAGGACAGTTGCAAACCCCATCTGATTTCAGAACCAAAGGCATTTTTTGTGTGACATTAGAGTGTCTGATTCCCCCAAAACATTAGAATTAACCACTGTTAAGTTATTTGTTAGCATTGCATGTGTTTTAAGTCACTTCAGTCATGTCCTTAGCCCTCTAGGCTCCTCTGTCCATGGGATTCTCCAGGCGAGAATACTGGAGCGGGTTGCCATGCCTTCCTCCAGGGGATATTCCTGAGCCAGGGATTCAACCCACGTCTTTTATGTCTCCTGCATTAGCAGGCAGGCTCTTTACCACTAGCACCACCCAGAAAGCTCACTGACTGAGTTTAAATAACTTGCCCCATCATAAAGCCTATCAGGGACAGAGCTGAGATCTGAACCCAGGCTGAGGAAGACCCTTGAGTCACAGCACTAGATTGCTTCCTCATCTCCTCTTATTAACCAGGGAATCAGGCAAGCTACCTTATCCATTTTTTAACATCTGCAATTTTTTTGCAAAGAAAGTGAAAGATACTCAGTCGTGTCCGACTCTTTGTGACTCCATGGACTGTATAGTCCATGGAATTCTCCAGGCCAAAATACTGGAATGGGTAGCTTTTCCCTTCTCCAGGGGATCTTCCCAACCCACGGATTGAACCCTCCTTTGTAAAATGATACATAATGTACATGCATTTCAGAGAAGACCAGGCCACAACACCGGTCTAATGGAAAGAGTGCTAGGCAAAGGTTTAAGGTACACAGCATCAGGATTTGACTTACATATCAATACATCATGAAAGGATTATCACAATAAAGTTTAGTGAACACCCGTCATCTCATATAGATAGAAAATTTTTTAAAATAGAAAAAACAATTTTTCTTTGTGATGAGAACTTAAAGATTTACTTTCTTAAAAACTTCCATATGTCACATGAGCAGTGTTAATTATATTTATCCTATTGTGCCTTACATCCCTGCTGCTGCTGCTGAGTCACTTAAGTTGTGTCCGACTCTGTGCGACCCCGTAGACGGCAGCCCACCAGGCTCCCCTGTCCCTGGGGTTCTCCAGGCAAGAATACTGGAGTGGGTTGCCATTTCCTTCTCCGATGCATGAAAGTGAAAAGTGAAAGTGAAGTCGCTCAGTCGTGTCCGACCCTCAGCGACCCCATGGACTGCAGCCTTCAAGGCTCCTCCGTCCATGGGATTTTCCAGGCAAGAGTACTGGAGTGGGTGCCATTGCCTTCTTCACCTTACATCCCTAGTACTTATCTTATTGCTAAAAGTTCGTGCCTTTTGATTGACTTCCTCCAATCTTTGTTCCCCCTACTCCCTGCCTCTGGTAACCACAGATCTTATCTGTTTTTCTGTGAGTTCATTTTTGAAGTATAATTGATCTAGAACACTGTTAGTTCCTGTTACACAACATAGTAATTTGATTTTTCTATACATTTCAAAGTGATCACCACAATAAGTCTAGTGACCACATGTTAACATACAAAGATACTACGCAGGTATTGACTGTATACCTCAAACTAGGCATTTCATACCTGTGACTCATTAATTTTACAACTGAAAGTTTGTGGAGTGGTATAAACTTCCAGATGGCTTGAATGCTTAAGCAAGGAACTTAGATCACATAAATATGATGCTCTGGGGTACTGAAAGGGTGTGACTTGAACCCAAAGACCTGGCTTCTGCTGCCTGCTCCTGGGTAGTATGGCCTTGGAACAGGTGTTCGGTTTGTCTATAGACAATTTCCCTTCCTTGAATTTCTCACATTATTATGTGAACAGTAATACGTAATAAAGTCAAACTACAGCATTAAAAACCATTCATAATTGTATACAGTTAAATTTTGCTTTAACAACTGCACAATGGGAATAAATATACTGGGGATAATGTTCATACAAGGAGGTTCAAAGTAGTATTCAATGAATGGCAACTCCCTTCTGCTTCCCTCACAAAAAACACACTTGACCCAGAGAACATTCTTAATAATCGCTGGGTTTTAACGTGCGAGCTCAGTTGCTCAGTCGTGTCCAATTCTTTGTGACCCTATGAACTGTAGCCCAACAGGCTCATAGTGACCCCAAATTAATAGATTTCTCATCCTGGTTATTAATTCAATGTTGAATTAAAGTAGTGGCTTGCTAAATTAGAATTTTGGTTTACCTAGTTAGACATGATTGCAGACTTTAAGACTCTTTGAGACTTGTTTCTCTTAGCTGATCTACTATTTAAATTAGGTACAGGAAGTACCCGCAAGAGGACAGCCCAAGAAATCATCCAGACATTCCATGAGGGAGGTTGGGGGACTCCCCCCGAACACACAGCCAGCAGCACAGAAGCCCTTTCAACATCCAGAAATAGATCTCCCATTGAGCCTCTGTTTATCTCCTCTGACCATAAAAAGCAGCTGGCTCGGCAGGAAAGACTGGCGGCTGCAATTAACTCCAGGAGTTCGTAAGCCCAGTCCCAAGCAACATGAGTAAAGGCTGCTCAAAGAACTTTTGGAGTCATGTTGCTAGCTCATTGCTAGGACCATTCGATCATCTGAGGAGGAAATCTGTGAGCTAAACACCAGACACATTACCACAACGTTTCCTGTAACCACCAGAGGCACTCAGAATCATTGCATTATTTGGGAGATGCTTCAGAATGACGATCAAATATCTACAAAATGATTAAATGCTGATGGCATTTTGTTAAATGAAAAGCATAAAAAAAAAAAAAGGATTGCTTGATCCCATTGTTTTCCTCTTCCATGACTTTGTATTCAAACTTTTGCTCAATATTAGACTAATAGGGGCTCCCTCATAGCCCAGTCAGTAAAGAATCTGCCTGCAATGCAGGAGACCCAGTTTTGATTCCCTGGTTGGGAAGATCCCCTGGAGAAGGAAATGGCAACCCACTCCAGTATTCTTGCCTGGAGAATCCCATGGACAGAGGAGCCTGGCAGGGTACAGTCCATTGGGTTGAAAGAGTCAGACACGACTTAGCAACTAAAAGAAAGAGACTAATAGTAGTTGCAAAGAAAAAGCTGAATCAGAATTTTTAAAGCCACTGGAGGCAATAAGAGATCTGTATTGGAACATTTTACACTTCATTGCTAAACAATTACCAGGTCATTAGGAAACAATGGCAAACATCTCTCATATTTTTGCTAAGAGCCCTTAAGAGCACTATTTTTGTTGCTTATTTTCTATACAAATGAATTAATAAAGGCCTGGAAAATTGCAGTAATTTAATTCACTATATATGTGTCCAGGAGCAGAAACAAGAAGTATCAAGTGCAACCAAATGACCATCTGAAGCTCATTTCAAATTTATATTAACTTGGTATTATTAATATTCTTGAGCTCATGCTCAGTCGTGACTTTGACTCTTCACAACCCCATGGACTGTGGTTCGCCAGGCTCCTCTGTCCATGGGATTCTCCAGGCAAGAATACTGGAGCAGGTTGTCATTTCCTTCTCCAGAGGATCTTCCCAACCCAGGGATCAAACCTGGGTTTGCATCTCCTGCACTGGCAGGCAGATTCTTTACCACCAGTGCCACCAGGGAAGCCCATTAAATAAGGCAAGAAAGGCCCCAAGTCTTTCCCCCAAAACTTCTCTGGGGCCCAACAAATGCTTTTAAAGCTACAGGTAGGCATTTTGTATTATAAAAGTCTAGCTCTTTGCTTTCACTGCATCTAAAATTTGTTTTTTATAAAACTAAAATAAATATTTCTAGGGTGCAGTTTCTACAATGTTGTCAACCCTTTATAGCTGATGGGTCCTTGCTGAGTACAATGAAAATAAAAACCAGTTACCGGAAAAGGTAGGAATAAGCAAAACCAAGCAGGTTGTGGTGGGAAATCAAATATGGAGAAGCAGCCCCCTTGGTGGGAAGGTCTCAGTTGTTTTCCTTGAATGTTTTGCTCCAAAGGCATGATTGTAGAGGACACAGCTGCAACAATTTGAGTTGAAATTTCAGAACTAAGAAGACAGGGCAGGAGGGGGATTGTGGAGGGGAGAGAGTGGAGAAGGAGAAATGAATGAAGAGAGGAAATCTCAGCAGAGAAACAATCTATTTTTAAAAGAACCAAATAAAACTCTTAGACTGGAAAAATGCAACATCTGGAAAAATTCACTGATTGAGTTCAGAACTATAAGAGCGATAGCAGAGTGAAGCGTCAGGAAACTTGAGGACAGATCAATAAAAATTATTATATCTGAAGAACAGAAAGAATTTAAAAAGTGAATAGAATCTTAAGAATCTGTGAAAGTGAAAGTCGCTCAGTCGTGTCCGACTTTTTGTGACCCCGTGGACTGCAGCCCGCCAGGCTCCTCTGTCCATGGGATTCTCCAGGCCAGAATACTAGAGTGGGTAGCCATTCCCCAGGTTTCCAGAATTGCAGGTAGATTCTTTACCGTTTGAGCCACCAGGGAAGCCCTGTGTAGGATGATATCAAAAATTATCATATATGTAAACTTAAATTCCTAGACAGAGAGAAGAAAGAGATTGGAGGATAGATTACAATTGGACACAAGAAATCTTTTGAGAAAATATTAACTTGATTGTGGTAATGATTTATACACCCGTGGAAACTCATTCAACTGTACACTTTAAATATAAAAGTTTAATGTCCATTCTATATCAATGAGACAGTTTAAATAATTTTAAACAATATACACATGCAAAAAAGTAAAATAAATGTTCTTACACCCAAATAAGATTTTTGTTTTTTTTTAATATTCTTTTTCGTATTTTCTAAATTCTCATTATATACATGTCTTTTTATATGTTGTTCAAGTTCTATGTTTTAAAATTGGGAAAAATTAAAATTATTTGTTTCTAAACAAGCAACTTTACTTTGCCAACAAAGGTCCGTCTAGTCAAAGCTATGGTTTTTCCGGTAGTCATGTATGGATGTGAGAGTTGGACTATAAAGAAAGCTGAGCACTGAAGAATTGATCCTTCTGAACTGTGGTGTTGGAGAAGACTCTTGAGAGTCCCTTGGACAGCAAGGAGATCCAACCAGTCCATCCGAAAGGAAATCAGTCCTGAATATTCATTGAAAGGACTGATGTTGAAGCTGAAACTCCAATACTTGGCCACCTGATTCGAAGAACTGACTCTTGAAAAGACCCTGATGCTGGGAAAGATTGAGGGCAGGAGGAGAAGGGGACGACAGAGGATGAGATGGTTGGATGGCATCACCGACTCAATGGACAAGAGTTTGAGTAAATCCCGGGAGTTGGTGATGGACAGGGAGGCCTGGCATGCTACAGTCCATGGGGTCACAAAGAGTCGGACACGACTGAGTGACTGAACTGAACTGAAATAAGCAACTTAGTTTAAATATAGTATTACTTATCTGGTTTTATATTTGGATACTTTCTATTAAAGTTTTAGAGAAAATTTAAGTATTATATTTGTCTTATCTATTGGATATGCTGTGTGTTTAGAGTGTTTCTTGTTTTATTTTATTTGAAATAGCATGCCTCTTATTAAGTTTTGATTTGTGGCTATCTGAAAGACAAGGAAAACACAAAAATGCATAAATCAAGAATAGCTGTCTTACCGTATTTAAATGGTTCAAACCTAAGCCAAAAAGAGTATATTCCAATCTACTCAGTGTATATGGATTAAAATTACCTTCTGAGTTCATTATTAACTTTTTAAAGTTTTATTAATGAAAATCAGCAGGATCACCATGTTTTGTTATTATGACAATTGTTTCCATAACCATTTTAAACATTGCATAAGAATTTTGTCTGTTCTTAAGCATATTTCTTCTAGTATGTGACTATAAGAACTTATATTTTGTGAATATGGGCAGAAGAACTAGTTTATTAAGTAAATGTTTCTTTGTCTCTGATAGTTTACTGATATATATAAATGTTAAAGAGAAGAAACTCAAGGCAATTGATTTTATAAACCATTGTATTGCCACTATTTTCTACTTTTTATAAGGCCACTTGGGTTTTATCACATAACTTTTTTTTAACTAGAAGTTACAAATTAAGAGCCAAATGGTTTTAATTTGCAGTTAAGCTAAAAAGAAAGCAAATTAAGTGTTTTGTAGACAAAAATTTAACTAATAGCCTATTTGGTGTTGCTGACAGTGATTACATTTCATCAGCTTATTATCATCACATTGCCTTAGTAATAGGCCTAGGCTCAGGCTGTGCCCTCCAAAACAGCAGAGCCCAAGATCAGATCTTGCTTGTAGGTAATAGTTTATTCTGGCATGTGAATCTGAGAAACAAAAGCAAGCAGCTGGGAGAATGAAACAGGAAAGGAGAATGGATTTATCAAAGGCTGCATTATCAAGGCACTGTTGCCTCTGCAGGCACCTCGCCTCAATCAATCCTCGAGGTCCCTCTGAAGAGCTAGATAGAATGTTTCTCAAATTGTCCACCCTAAAAACAGAAGAGGAGATGTTTATCCACCTGCTCTGATTCCCATTAGTTGAGGGTTGCTCCGTGGAACAAAACTCCATCATGCTTCCATGTAGGTGAATCTCGAGGGCTCAGCAGTCTCTGCACGGCATCCAGTGAAGCAGCAGAGAACTTCCAAGACGGAAATCGGAGGAAGGAGCTGTCAGATCGCCCTTGCCAGCAACTGACTGCCCCTGTGCAGCTGAAGACAAAGGACGGGCTGAGACGTGAGAGCTTAAGGGGTAACAGTTTGGGCGTTCTAGGGATAAACATACCAACGAAGAGGAGAACCAAGACAATTTGTTAGGCTAATCCCATTAGCCTCTGATACACAACACACACACACGCACACACACACGCGCGTGTGTGCACATCCTGACATTGGCGTCCGTCGGATTTCGAGAATCAATTACGTTCTTCTCTTCCAGACTCTACGTTTGGTAATATCAAGTCAGGAGTTTCAAATCAGCAAAGATGTGAGTGTTTTGCACTACTGAAACTGGCAGGCTTTACATATCAGAGGAGTTTTGTTTGTTTCTTTAGTGGGAGTGGGGCGGAGCTGCTTTGCCAGCATGCCACCACTATCTGTATGATGTGTGTATGCAGGTGCTTGCACATATATAGACACACATGACAAAGCGTTCACTTACTTGTAAACTGTAAGGTAAACAATTTTGGTAAAATAATAATAAATTTAAAAGAAGTACTATTTTGATTTCAAAATAGAAACTATCATAGGAGCCTTTGTATGAAGGAATAAACTTGAAAGCATCAGTAAAATATTAATGCACCACCTACCTAAACACAGATTAAGTGGGGAAGAAAGAAAAGAGCCTAGCTGAGATAGTAGCCATATGACAATCTGCTATGGCCTGACTGGTGTACACATGAAATTTCTCAGACTTTCGAGGACTAGACACATAATACAAGTAGCCCTCCAATTCTTTCAAAGTTCCTGATTTTTTTTTAAAGCATGTTTTAACATTCAAATAGCCATTTGGGGGCTAAATTCAAATTACTGAATTCATTGTATTGGTTATAACTTCTTGTAGTTTGAAAGATCTTACTTATAACTTCGGATCCACAAGTTTCAACCAATCTAAAGGATGATCTGGTTACCAAAGGTAGCAAAGCTTGTCACAGAAAAGTATTAGTTCAAAGGGCCAGAACATACAAAAGGAGAAAACTTCTGCAAAAGCCAGTGCTTCAGTTCTGCGGTTATCTTTTCTGTCAGGAGCCAAACGTAAATTCTATTTACATTTACCCCAGGCTACTTATTGGTAAATATCCTAATGTAGGACTATTACTACATTTAAAATTTCACAATTTAAATTTCTTTCATGATGTTTCCACTTTAGAATAAACTTGAAATAGAAGCTTCTTGTGGGAAACACTGTTGAGTGTTCAGCATTTCAGCTGCTGGTGAAATGCTGTTAGCAGTATAAGTATTAGCTGAACCAAGATGTGATTATTAAAGTCATAATAATGAAAGTGATTACCCTGGAATCTCTTTTTGGTTCTCCCGCTCTTTTTTAATATATAACTCTGTTGGTCCTGATACAAAGATATTTAATCTTTGCCTTTCCAAAATGACCCAGAGTCATGTAGCTAACAATGACTTTAGATTAGTTAAATTATTCTTACCTCATTATGTGTTACTTCATTGTGTAATCAACTGAATTTAGTATCAAAGGTGAATTTACTTAAGTTGATCCTTCCCTTGCTTTATTTTTCTGATAAACATAAGAACATTGTAGTAAGTGTCCAACACTTATATCAACTTTTTTAGCTTACATGATGATTGCTTTTAACGCTTAAACCTAATACCACACTGCTATAGGAGAGGTGAAATGAAAATGCTAAATGCTATATATTTAATGGGCATGAAGAGAAAGATGCATTGTGAAATGCTTGAGAAACTTTTGACTTCATGAAATCAGAGGCTTTAGTTTCAGACAGACTTACCTCACCAAGAATTGCCTAACCATATAATATTGGGCAAATTAATCTCTCTAAGCCTCAGTTTCTTCATCTATAAACAAGGAATGCAATATAAACTAACTCTCAGAGCTCTTGAAAATTATGACTAAGATGATCTATATCAAAGCTCAACACAATGCATGGAATAATGTTAAATTCAAAAGATCAAATCAAAATAAAACATTATTTTCAGAAATAATTTCATCTATAAAACAGAGATAATAGCTCATTTCAAGGGATATTGTGAGGAATAAAATAGTTTACATGTAAATTGCCTAGAAAAAATGCTTAATATAAAGTAGATAATCAAGAAATGATAGCTGTTATCATCATTGGATTTATTGCCACTGAACCAAGTTCTTCTACATGCTTGTTTTATAGAGCTTATAATTTGGAGCCCTCTGGTGTTCGTATCGGGCACTGCACTTTTGAATCAGTTGGTAGAGTTACGCTTAGATCGGTTATTTCCTCAAACTATTATTTACATACGGTTTTGTCAATCCAAAAGACCTGTTACTTATTTAATATTTTAATTTAACTTGACCTATTTCTTAAGGGAAAATAAACATATCTCCTAAACCAGTTTTCTATCATAATAAATATTAAAGCAATATGTTTTTAACATCTGTTAAATACATAACTATTAACATAGAACATTGTAATTTGGGTGCCAACCAGAATTATACCTCATACAACACTTGAGAAACCTCATTTTATATCAACAGATTTCATTATATGCACGGTTGAAAAAATGAATCTTAAAGAATTATGAGACGTTAGTTTGATGGACAAGAGGACAAAGGATTTTTTTGAATAGAGATTAAAGTACATGTAAATGCAGAGGGCTGTGGAAGCACTTGCCTCGTGGCAGAAACTGCCAGCGGCTGGACGTGAGGTCCACGTGAGAGGTGGGCGTGGCCACATCAGGGTCGGCCTCCTGTGTCCTGGGGAAAAGGGAATCCTTTCCTGTAGAGTCATTATTTTCCCAAGAATTGAGTTCCATGCTGCTGCTGCTGCTAAGTCGCTTCAGTCGAGTCCCACTCTGTGCAAACCCATAGACGGCAGCCCACCAGGCTCTGCCGTCCCTGGGGTTCTCCAGGCAAGAGTGCTGGAGTGGGTTGCCATTTCCTTCTCCAATGCTTGAAAGTGAAAAGTGAAAGTGAAGTCGCTCAGTCGTGTCCGACTCTTAGCAACCCCATGGACTGCAGCCTACCAGGCTCCTCGGTCCATGGGATTTTCCAGGCAAGAGTACTGGAGTGGATTGCCATTGCCTTCTCCGAGATTTTACTGAATACTTCTCACCATCTTTCAAAAAGAAAATGCGTGTGTGTGTGTGTGTGTGTGCGCGCGCGCGCACGGGCGCGGGCGCGTGCGTGTGGTGTCAAGTTTGCAAAAAGCTGAGTTAAACCAAATTACACAATATTTTTTTTATTTCAGAGGTTGTCACAAGCACTGTAAAACTTTAAGGGGAAATTAAAATGGTAATCGGAGAAGGCAATGGCACCCCACTCCAGTACTCTTGCCTGGCAAATCCCATGGACAGAAGAGCTTGGAAGGCTGCAGTCCATGGGGTCGCTGAGGGTCGGACACGACTGAGCGACTTCACTTTCACTTTTCACTTTCATGCATTGGAGAAGCAAATGGCAACCCACTCCAGTATTCTTGCCTGAAGAATCCCAGGAACGGGGGAGCCTGGTGGGCTGCCGTCTATGGGGTCGCACAGAGTCGGACACGACTGAAGCGACTTAGCAGCAGCAGCAGCAGCAAAATGGTAATATGCAGATGTCGTAACCGTGTTTGATTTTCGGAGTCGTTTAGTTTTTGAAATGTCTTGTGAGAAAAGTAAGAAATGCCCTGGGATTATGGAGAGTCCTTTTTTTATAAAGACAGTAATAACATGATTAGATTTGTATTTCAGAAAAATCATGGGTAACAGTATGGTGGCTAACTTGACAGAAAAAAAAAAAAAGGCTGCCAAATGTGTTAGATTATGGCTGTATCACCCATGTGCAATGCTTAGTTGCTCAGTCATGTCTGACTCTTTGAGACCCCATGGACTGCACCCTGCCAGGCTCCTCTGTCCATGGGGATTCTCCAGACAAGAATACTGGAGTGGGTTGCCATGCCCTCCTCCAGAAGTTCCCAACCCAGGGATTGAACCCAGGTCTCCCGCATTGCAGGTGGGTTCTGTTCAGTCTGAGCCACCAGGGAAGCCCTGAATCACCCATAGTACATGTAGAAAACACAACACAATCACTACATATGTCATGAATTTTAAACTATAATAGTGAAAAATAATTTTAGGGCAGTACAAATTTGAAAGCAGTAATTTATGCCTGAAAAGTAAAAAGAGACTAATTAAATAAAGTAATGGAGCTTATTGGAAGGAATGACAAAACCTAAGAGATAAAAAGAAAGGACAGAAGAAGAGACTTCTTAGAATGTCAGAAAAATATTCCATGCCAAGAAATTAGTACAACAGTAAATATATCTGAGTAATAGAAAATAATCATGATGATAGAATAAAAGGTATACTAGATGCTAAAAAGTAACAAATTATAAAAAAGTATTTCTTTTTTATTTTAATAATTATTTTGTGTACTTTAAAGGTTTCTTGCTGCTTTTGCAGAAAATGACAGATGGAGGTGGAATACTTTAGCTTGTGAAATACAAATCAGTTGTGGCTCTTACTATCATTATGAGTTATCAAAACCAGACTGTGTGTGAGTGTATGTATGTAGTGAATGGTAGTGTTTTGGCAAAAGTGAGTCGGAGATATAAAGAGGTGGAATAAAAAAAAAAAAAAATCGTAAGGTAGAAAGCAAAACTCCTTGAATATTTCAGAGGAATAAAAATGGAGGAAAATCTTTTCCAGAGGATATTGAATTTCAAGCAGGTTGATGGATCCTGTTTGCTTTCAAACTGATTTTATTAACCAGCATTTTAGAGCAGTTGCTCTATTCATTTGACAGTTATGGGGAATAATTACTCGTTTTCCTTATCGAACTGGTTTGAAATGCCTCATTGTGTGAGAGTTCCTGCAGCTTGTCAGATTGTGTTAATTTTGCTCATTTTTCTAGTGACTATTTTAAACTGTTGACCCAGCTCATGAATATAGCAACTCTTTTCTTTCTCTTCTGAAAAAGGTGATTGGGTAACAGACACCATTGGATATGCAGAAAATGAAGCATCCTGATACAGAGGTAAGTCAATATTTTTAAGAGAAAGTCAACATAATTTTTTCTTCTTTTCAAATTCTTCCATTGATATTATGTGACATTTATTTCAGGTGAATTTAATCAATTAAATTTTCTTTTTAATTTATATGTTCACTGAGTATTCCCTAATACTATTATAGAATGAACTGTGGTTGTGATATTTTTAACTGTTCCAAGGAATGGAGGAAAGAAAATTAGAAACTAGGAGGCAGTCTGGAGTCTACGTTAAGAACACAAGTTGAAAATTTAATCTAGGTTCATAGTCCCGCTCCATAGTTCTTAGCTGTCTGACCTAAGCCAGTTTCTTTGTCTGAAAGATGGATGAAGATAATACTTCTCTCCAAAGAGATTTTATGCATATGTGAACGATTATTGTATTGTTGTGGAACAGTCTAAAATTACATTGTTAATATT
The DNA here is from genome assembly GCF_027580195.1 of Bos mutus. Taxonomy (NCBI): domain Eukaryota; kingdom Metazoa; phylum Chordata; class Mammalia; order Artiodactyla; family Bovidae; genus Bos; species Bos mutus. The sequence continues at coordinate 26,169,362 of NC_091625.1, read as the reverse complement.
AATTTAATACTATTACTTTGGGTTTTATTTTTCAAAATGAAAATTAAAACAAGAGCCTGATAGTATGAACCATTTGGTACTCTGGATTCTCCTTGGGTTCCACCAAATTATCCAACCTTATCTATAATTAATTCCCAGAATTAATCCCTAGTTCAACGTGGCTGGTCTTGTTGGCCAAGCTTCCTAACTCCCATTTTCTTGAGATTCCAGCTGGATCATCCCTTCAAGGTGGCATTCTGTTTACTCATCTCAAACAAAACATCAAGCACAGGGTCCTAATTCCCTTTTAAGGTATGTGCATATATGTATATATATATATGATCATAAATTAGTGACATTAACCATTTGTAAGAACATGTTTGCTTTTTAACAACTGCCTTTTAAGTTATCTGGAAAACTGCCTTGTGGGAGAATGTCAATCATCAAGAGTTAGGAGTAATTTTTCACGCAAAGAGCTGTATTGACGTGGTGAAGAATCTGCCTGCCAATGTAGGAGATATCAGAGATGGGGATTCAATCCCTGGTTGGGAAGACCCCCTGGAGGAAGGCATGGCAACCCACTCCAGTATTCTTGCCTGGAGAATCCCATGGAGAGAGGAGCCTGGAGGACCACAGTCCATGGGGTTGCAAAGAGTCAGACACAACTGAAGTGACTTAGCACACAGCACAGCACGAAACACTCCAAGTGGCTGCCTGTCCACTCTGCCCATTTATAAGCTCATCCTAGATCAATAGGATAATACTTATATGTGCAGTCATTGCTTCATCAAAGATCAGAAAATAAGGAAAACTAGGAATGAGAAAACCTTGCATTAGTAAATTTATATTTGGCAATTAAAAACCTCTAATTCTCATAATATGATAGACCAGAGATCCTAATACCATCCCACAATAAAAAATATAAATATTCTTAAACTATTAAAATGTTAAATACACTTTTTAAATGAAGAAAAGGGGCTAAAAAATAGTAGGGGAGATATAGGACAGGAGTGAATTATGAGAAGATGTCTGGGGAAGTAAGCTACCTTGGAAGCATATGCAGATTCTTATTTCTACTCAGAGAGAAATTTAAAAAAAAAAGGTCTTCTAACTACAAAAAATGGGGAGCCAAATGGAAGAACAGTCTTCATAAAGTGTAGACTCGACAAAAAATACAAGGAACCTAGGAATAAATATAACAAAGTTCAAAGACTTTATTAAGAATATGGTAAAGTTTAATGAAAAGGTCAGTTTTCATTCCAATCCCAAGGAAAGGCAATACCAAAGAATGTTCAGGCACAATTGCACTCATCTCACATGCTAGCAAAGTAATGCTCAAAATTCTCCAAGCCAGGCTTCAAAAGTAAGTGAACCATCAACTTCCAGAAGTTCAAGCTGGATTTAGAAAAGGCAGAGGAACCAGAGATCAAATTGCCAACATCTGTTGGATCATGGAAAAAGCATGAGAGTCCCAGAAAAACATCTACTGCTTTATTGACTACACTAAAGCCTTTGACTGTGTGGATCACAATAAACTATGGAAAATTCTTAAAGAGATAGGAATACCAGACCACCTCACCTGCCTCCTGAGACACCTGTATGCAGGTCAGGAAGCAACAGTTAGAACTGGATATGGAAAAACAGACTGGTTCCAAATTGGGAAAGGTCAAGGCTGTATATTGTCACCCTGCTTATTTAACCTATATGCAGAGTACATCATGTGAAATGCCAGGCTGGATGAAGCACAAACTGCAATCAAGATTGCTGGGAGAAATATCAATAACCTCAGATATGCAGATGACACCACCCTTATGGCAGAAAGTGAAGAAGAACTAAAGAGCCTCTTGATGAAAGTGAAAGAGGAGAGTAAAAACTTGGCTTAAAGCTCAACATTCAGAAAACGAAGATCATGGCATCCGATCCCATCACTTCATGGCAAATAGATGGGGAAACAGTGGAAACAATGACAGACTTTATTTTCCTGGGCTCCAAAATCACTGCAGATGGTGACTGCAGCCATGAAATTAAAAGATACTTACTCCTTGGAAGAAAAGCCATGACTCACCTAGACAGCATATTAAAAAGCAGAGTCATTACTTTGCCAACAAAAGTCCGTCTGGTCAAAGCTATGGTTTTTCCAGTGGTCATGTATAGATGTGAGTTGGACTATAAACAAAACTGAGCACCAAAGAATTGATGCTTTTGAACTGTGCTGTTGGAGAAGACTCTTGAGAGTCCCTTGGACTGCAAGGAGATCCAACCAGTCCATCCTAAAGGAAATCAGTCCTGAATATTCATTGGAAGGACTGATGCTGAAGCTGAAAGTCCAATATTTTGGCCACCTGATGCGAAGAACTGACTCATTGGAAAAGACCTTGATGCTGGGAAAGATTGAAGGAGGAGAAGGGGATGACAGAGGATGAGATGGTTGGATGGCATTACTGACTTGATGGACATGAGTTTGAGCAAGCTCCAGGAGTTGATGATGGACAGGGAAGCCTGGTGTTTGCAGTCCATGGGTTGCAAAGAGTTGGACATGACTCAGTGACTGAACTGAACTGAAAGCTTAATTGAAAGATATTGAAAGACATAAATGAATGGAGTTGGCTACTATGGTCATGAATGGGAGATTTAAATTTCTTTAACTTTATCCATAGGTTCTATGATATTTTGATCAAAATTCTAGTATCAGTTTTTATAGAACTTGTCTTGCTAATTCTAAAATGTATGTGAAAGAATAAAGTGCTATGTATGGCCAAGACACATTTGAGGAAGTACAAGCTAGAAGTTGTTCCTGAGCAGATTTGCAATTTAGTATAAAATACTGTTAAGATTCTGCAGTATTGTCCTAAGGATAGATACGCTGATCGATGGGATGGAATAGATATTACAGAAATTAAACCACATACATATTGTTTAGTCTTGATAAAACCACTTCACAGATTTTCACTGTAGATTTTTTAAAGGTTTGAAATGAACTTAGAACAAATCTGTATATATGAACAACAAAAGAAAATTTAAAGTTTTTTTAACATAAAATGTATTTGCTTGAATTTTGTTAATGTAAAATGTAAATACTTCCTAAGTTAATTATGACAATATTACATGGGATATATTTGACTTGTGAATTTTTCCTGTACTATTTGCTTCATCAATAGGAAAGTTCCCCAGAGAAACAGATTTCTCTTCATTCATGAAGAAGACTTACTACAAAAAAACAAGAACTCAGAGACAGCTCATGAAAATGTTTTTTTCCTGAACAATTTTCATATATGTTCATTTTCATTCAAATTGTTAAATACTGCAATATTAAATTAATAGAATATTTGAACAATTGAAGTTTATAGTACTTCTAAGAATTTTTCAATTCCAAAATAGTTCTTAATTACTTTGGGGTTTATTTTTTCTTCTTCCACAAATATATTGGCACTATACAGTGTATATAAAATATACTGGGCTATATACAGTACTTTAAATCAATTTTAAATTGCTTTCTTCCATGTTATACTTTGAAAAACCACAAGTTAATTCTACTCACTCATTCACATCCCTAGCAGAGCTAATTTGATTGACTCTTAACTAAGACAAGCCCACCTACCAGGCCAGGTCCTTGAATTTGACATAAACTAGTATAACAGAGGGGCTTCCCCCTGTGGCTCAAGTGGTAAAGAATCTGCCTGCAGTGCAAGAGACTCAGGAGATACTGATTCAATCCCTGGGTCAGGAAGATCCCCTGGAGGAGGAAATTGCAATGCAATCCAGTATTCTTGGAAAATTCCATGGACACAGCAGCCTGGTGGACTACAGTCCATGGACTCACAAAGAGTCAGACATGACTGAGCACATACACATCTCCAATGTAACAAAGGTTACGCTGACATGTTCTTATTGACCTACTGCGGTTTTCATGATCAATTTGTGTTTCTATAACATTTACTTAAGACCCAGTTTAGATGATCTCAGGCTGCCAAAGTCACTCTGAAGTTTAGAGAACAGCCATCGTGGTCATGAAACAATCCTTTGCCATTTTGCTGTGTTGTCTGTGATCTATCCTATGGCCATAGACAACAGATGTGGACTGTCATTAAGATTTGCTGTGTGGCTCAGGAAACTCAAACAGGGGCTCTGTATCAACCTAGAGGGGTGGGATGGGGAGGGAGATAGGAGGGAGGCTCAAAAGGGAGGGGATATATGCATACCTATGGCTGATTCATGTTGAGGTTTGACAGAAAACCAAAAAAATTCTGTAAAACAATTATCCTTCAATAAAAAAATAATAATAAAAAAAAGATATCATCCAGATTTCTGCTGAACCAAATAAATGAGCCTCCTGGCTCCTGTAAAACTATCCCTCAGGACATTATCAATAATCTCTGTGACGTTCTACTTAACCTTTCTCTAATTTTTCAATGTCATTTATAAACAATGAAGCCAGAGTGTACACTGTGTTCAAAAAAGCATGGCCCGTACCTGCCTTTCTGCTTTTGTTTTACAAGAATGGCATGGTCATATCCATTTATCTAGAGGTCAAACCCTGACAAAGACAGCCACTGGATACCCAGCCACTAACCACAAGAGCCATCTCACCAGCAACAAGCCGTTCTGGAGCCTTTTGTAATGAAATTGTACTTTTCAATAAACAAATCAGAAATCCTCTAAGGAATGAGGGAAAAACACAAATAATGAGAGAACTGACTGTGTAGTAGAGACCTTGTCTTTCCATCCCGTCCTTCTGGGCCTCTTTTGGAGCTTCCATACTTTCATCACCCTGGCCACGTCCTGTGCTGGCCTAGCTCTAGTTGGCAACACACGCCCTTTCTCTCTTTCCTTAGTGCTACTGAAAGAGTTCAACGTTTTTGGAAACACAACAAACACTAAACAGAAACACATAACCAACAAGGACCTGCCATATAACACATGGAACTCTGCTCAGTGTTATGAGACAACCTGGATGGGAGGGGAGTTTGGAGGAGAATGGATACATGTATATGTATGGCCAAGTCCCATCCCTGTTCATCTGAAACTATCACAACATTGTTAATTGACTACACTCCATTACAAAATTAAATGTTTAAAAAAAACAAAACACCAAGCAGAGAAAAAACTACCCCAAAAAAAAAAAAAACAAGAAGATACAAACAGCCTGGAAAGAGCCGACTTTGGCAAGCTGCAGGTTTTAAATCTAAGAAAACCAAATGAAAGAAAGTGAGAGTGAAATGTTGCTTGGTTGTGTCCAACTCTTTGTGACCCCATGGACTATACAGTCCATGGAATTCTCCAGGCCAGAATTCTGGAGTGAGTAGCCTTTCCCTTCTCCAGGGGATCTTCCCAACCAGGGCTCTAACCTAGGTCTCCAGCATTCTTTACCAGCTGAGCTATCAAGGAAGCCCGATGCTACCTCTCAAATGACTGGTGCAGGACTAGGCTTCTTTCTTGCCAGAGTCTCGGATTCTTTGTGTCTGATGGGCACATTCCAACCTGAAGGCCCATATAAGTGATGCCTTCCCCATCCTCTTTGTTATCCGTCTCCCGAGAAAAGAGGTTGGGCTAAGAATGCTGTCACTGGAAGGTCAAGTGTGTACCTGGGCAGAACTGATATGGACCCATTTGACCTCAAGAAAGAGAATGGATTTCTAGCACTTTCCTCATGCAGACGTACAGAGAAAACCACTGGGATCATTCTGCCTCCTCTTGCCTTCTCTCCTCAGGAACAAGGTAAAGCCCCTCTTAGTCCTTTTTTGGACCACAGTGTCTGTTCAGGCAGCAGATAAGAAATGACTGATGAGAAGGGAAGAAGACGACAGGAAAGCTCAGAGCAGCTATGTGTGGAAATGAAAGGCAAGAACCCCTTCTTGCTAGGCCCAGAGGCCCTCCCTATACCGAGTGTGCTAAGTCGATTCAGTCATGTCTGGCTCTTTGCAACCCTATAGACTGTAGCCTGCCAAGCTCCTCTGTCCATGGGATTCTCCAGGCAAGAATACTGGAGTGGGATGCCATGCCCTTCTCCAGGGGATCCTCCCGACCCAGGGCGCAAACCCACGTCTCTTCTGTCTCCTGCACTGGCAGGCGGGTTCTTAACCACTAGCGCCACCTGGGAAGCCTCCGTGTACTGTGGGGGCCTCCTTACCCACCCAGGGTAAGCATTTCTATTCATATGATTCTATTCATAATGACCTTCAAGAAATAAAGTCATGGCTCTTACCTGGGGGCAGCTTGGCCTGCCAGAAGACATTTGACAACAGGGAGACATTTTTGATTGCTCAAACCGAAGAGTCACTACTGGTGTCTGGCGTCTCGTGAACAAAGGTCAGGGAAGCTCCTACCCATCCTATAGCACAAGGAAGGATTAGCAAGTGAAAAATGGCAACAGGCCCTTCCCTGGCAGTCCATTGCTTAAGACTCTGCCTTCCGTTGTGGGGGGCTGCAGGTTTGATCCCTGGCCAGGGAGCTAAGATCCTACATGCCTCATGATCAAAAAACCAAAACATTAAACAGAAGAAATATTGAAACAAATTCAATTAAAGACTTTAAAAATGGCAACAGGGTTGAGGTTAAGAAGACCTTAGAAAATTAATACATTTTAAATGTATTTTAGAGATTGATATTTTAAAATGATTCTACATTTTAAAGCTTTAAAGTCTAAAGGAGTAAGTTTTAGTATTTGTGTATACTAATCCTCAGGGTACAATTAAACAATATGCCTCTTTTCAATGGAAAAAATATACCTTTATCCTCTAAATTCTTTGAACATCTATGCATAATTTATGACCCAGAGAACACATTTAGAAATTTAGGAGGAACTTAGAAAAAGCAAAATTTGTACACTAGGTTTTTTTGTAAAGGATTTTACATAGTCTGATCAATTTATTGAGGAGTTTTTGAGGGATAAACATATCTCATATGGGGTATAAGGAAATTCATTGATATTTTCCTACACCACTTGGAAGGATGGGAAATTCAAGGTGATACCCATTCTATCCTAACATTTCTCAAAGCTATTTGGACATTAGAGTTCCCCAGGGGATTGTCAGGGCCAAGTCTCCTTGCTCTGCTGGGAGGAGGGAAGGACAGGGTGAGATGCACAGACAGCCCTATGTCTAAGCTCTCCTTCAAACTTCTCTTCCTTCCCCAACTCCCCTGGAAGGAGGGACAGAAAATTCTTGCTTTGTCTGCTCACATTTCTTTTTCATTATACTCTGTTTACCCAGGTGGTGACTTTTTAATCTGAAAACTCAAAGTTTCATATCCTTTAAGTATTTAAATTTTAGTTTCAAACACAAGCTTTAGCATCAGATAGACTTAGGTTGAAATTGTGACTTTACCATATTTTAGGTACCTGTGCTTGATTTTACACTCTAGGAACAATGATAATTATTAGTAATAATTATAGTGAATATATGTCCATATGTGTATGTGTGTATGTATATATATATATACATATTAATATATTCATCTTCAGATACTATGGACAGTTTCTAAAACAGTCATTCTCAATCTTGGAAGCGTATCAATATTACCTAGAAAGCTTTCAATATTATCTAGGGAGCTTTCAAATCTAAACGTCTGCAGAGTGGGAGCCAGGTGGTCGGAAATGTTTCAAAGCCCCTTCCCTGTGTTGTGAGGGTGCACCAGTGGGCTGGGAAACACTGCTCTGGCCCCAGAAGATAGGAGGGAAAGAACACATTAATTAACACTGCAGAGAGCATCCTGCCACAAAACACCACAAATACTGAAACTCAGGCGCGGAGACGCACAGAACCTGCCTCCTTACGTGTGCCTGTGTGCTCGGTCACTCAGTCGTGTCAGACTCTCTGCGACCCCGTGGACTGAGCCCGCCAGGCTCCTCTGTCCATGGCATTCTCCAGGCAAGGATACTGGAGTGGGCTGCTGTGCCCTCCGCCAGAGGATCTTTCTGACCCAAGGACTGAACCCACATCTTCTGCATTGCAGGTGGATTCTTTACTGCTGAGCCATTGCGGAAGCCCCCTCCAGTTACACAGCTAGTACTTTTCATCGAAAGTACTTGCATCAAAAGGCATCAAAAGCATGTTCTAAATGACCTAATCAAAACATGGGCCAAAGAACTAAACAGACATTTCTCCAAAGACATACAGATGGCTAACAAACACATGAAAAGATGCTCAACATCACTCATTATCAGAGAAATGCAAATCAAAACCACAATGAGGTACCATCTCGCGCTGCTCAGAATGGCTGCGATCCCAAAGTCTACAAACAACAAATGCTGGGGAAGGTGTGGAGAAAAGGGAACCCTCTTACACTGTTGGTGGGAATGCAAACTAGTACAGCCACTATGGAGAACAGTGTAGAGATTCCTTAAAAAACTGGAAACAGAACTGCCATACGACCCAGCAATCCCACTGCTGGGCATACACACCGAGGAAACCAGAAGTGAAAGAGACACATGTACCCCAGTGTTCATCGCAGCACTGTTTACAATAGCTAGGACATGGACGCAACCTAGATGTCCATGGGCAGAAGAATGGATAAGAAAGTTGTGGTACATATACACAATGGAATATTACTCAGCCATTAAAAAGAATGTATTTGAGTCAGTTCTAATGAGGTGGATGAAACTGGAACCTATTATACAGAGTGAAGTAAGCCAGAAAGAAAGTCACCAATACAGTATATTAATGCATATATATGGAATTTAGAAAGATGGTAAAGTGAAGTCACTCAGTTGTGTCCGACTCTTTTCAACCCTATGGACTATAGCCTACCAGGCTCCTCAGTCCATGGAATTTTCCAGGCAAGAGTACTGGAGTGGGTTGCCATTTCATTCTCCAGGGGAATCTTCCTGACCCAGGGATTGAACCCAGATTGCCCGCATTGCTGGCAGACACTTTACCCTCTGAGCCTATAACAATGACCCTATATGCAAGACAGCAAAAGAGACACAGATGTAAAGAACAGATTTTTGGACTCTGTGGGAGAAGGTAAGGGTGGGATGATTTGAGAGAGTAGCATTGAAACATGTATATTACCATATGTGAAATAGATCACCAGTCCAAGTTTGATGCATAAAACAGGACACTCAAAGCTGGTGCACTGGGATGACCCAGAGGGACGGGATGGGGAGGGAGGTGGGGGGGCGGTTTAGGATGGGGACACATGTACACCCGTGGCTGATTCATGTCAATGTATGGCAAAAACCACCACAATATTGTAAAGTAATTAGCCTCCAACTAAAATAAATAAATTAATTTTTTTGAAAAAGCATGTTCTTTAGTGTATTAGTAAGGATCACAGTCAGAGTGGCATAATTTATCTGTCCTTTCCTATTTGTACCTCAAATTTCTCTGCTCTGCCCGTCTCCCAAGGGCTCCCTCAGCCCAGGTCAGAGTGTGGTCTGGGGCGTTTTAAGTGACCCAGGAACTTATTTAGGCAAGACTGTTGGTATACCATCCCTTTGTCCAGGTAAGATTCCCACGGCATCTCCACCTCTGAAGAAAGATCAATTGTGGAGGAGTGAACAGCTTTTCATTAACATAACCAAACACACACCCATTGTTTTCCAGGTGGATTATCTACAGAGACAAAGAACACAGGGGTGAAGATGGCTGTTTTCCTTAGCTTTAAAGAAGTGAAGGAAATTCACCATCCTAAGTGCCAAGAAAAAGGAGGGCGTAAACACAATCTCCTTTTACTAAACCATTAACCTGGTTAATTCCTCCATCCTTCAAGACTCAGCTGAGGCAAGCATCCTCAAAGAAACCTTCCTTTGTCTCCTCCCCCATCTGAGTTAGGAGAGCTCCCTTATTTGCCCAGGTGCATACTTGGCTTAACTCTGTACTGTGTTATATTATATTTATATTGCATTATATTTTTATTATATAATATAATATTGTATTATATTTTTATTATACTGCACTGCTTGATAGAGCATCTGCCTTCTCATGAGTCCATGAACAACCTGGGTAAAAAGGGTCATGCCTCTTCCTGTACCTTTAGTATCTAGCACAGTCCTTGGCACATAGAGGATCTTCAGTAGCTGTTTCTGAATCAATATCAATATTCCCTTATTATGAACAGTGATAGAAGACATCAAGAGGGCAGACCTTAACATTTTGTAAATCAGAAAAATGAGTCAGAGCTTAGAAGAAGTTTAGATGACTCAAGGTGGAAAGTCATTAACTATTTTTAGCTCCTTTTAACTGCTAGGAGTCAACTCTAGCCTGTTGTTCAATCTCCAGGGTAGAGAGGACCGGAACAATGAAATAGGCTCTGAAAAGTGATTTAATCACCGATTCTGATTCATCCTTTGGCACATCCTTGTTCGATATCTCCAGAAACCATTTAAAAGCCATGGTTGGTGTTCTATAGAGGCATTTTAATGGCAATGATTACAAATCAGGGACCTCTTCAATATAACAAGAAACGCTGATGTGTTTATACATGTTCAAGGCAATTATGAGTGCTCCTCTTTCAAGCAAAAATGTCTCTCTTAATGTTTATTAGACTATATTCTGAGAGTAACTATAAAAACTACTAGTTAGTTGTTTATTCAATAAATCATTTTATAGCTATGAATCTGTATAAGGCTCTTTGGCAGGCAATGAGAGGCTCAGTATAAAGACCCACATTGGCAACGCAGGAGACCTGGGTTCAATCCCTGGGTCAGGAAGACTCCCTGGAGAAGGAAATGGCAACCCACTTGCCTAGAAACTTCCACTGACAGAGGAGCCTGGCGGGCCACAGTCCATGGAATCACAAAGAGTCGGACGTGACTGAGTGACTAACACTTTCACACTTTCAATATGAGAGACCCACACTGGACCCTGACAGACTTTACCATCTAAGAGAGGACAAAAAAATAAAAACAACTGAACAATACAGCAAATCATTCAAGACGAAAAGTAAGTAAAGACTACACTGTATTTTGCAGATTTAGATGGTATAGATGGGAGGAAAAGTTACCGAGACCAGCTAAAGAGCTGAGGAGGTGTGGCAGGAGCTGATATTTCTTAGTCCCTGCCATGCTTTCTGGTCACATTGCCAGGTCAGGTCAGGCTGGAAACAGAAATGTAAATTTCCAGTCTTTTGTCTCAAAAATGTGACTGCTTCATCAACCTACAGGTACAGCCCATGGGCTTCAGATTAGAAAAATTATACAGTTGATGCTTTTTATTGGCAGATTCTGTATCTGCGAATTTGCCTCCCTACGAAAATGTGTGATACCAGAATCAATAGAGCACTTTCATGGTCCCTCCTGGACAAGGGCAGAGCCCTGAAATAGTTAGGAGGACTGGTATTTACCTCCTAGCAAAGGAATCAAAGGCTAACCTCGACCTTCTTCTTTCAACTCTCAGATGGTACATAAGTGCCCTTCTCACAGGCTATAATGAAGGCTAAAATGAAGGCTAGTTCTACTATTTAAAAAGGCCTCCACGCCTGGTTGGCGGTATAGTGGTGAACATAGCTGCCTTCGGAGCAGTAGACCTGGGTTCAATCCCCAGCCAACGCAGCAGGCTGGTCTCTGGGGCTTCCCAGGTGGGGCTAGTGGGAAAGAACCCACCTGCCAATGCAGGAGACTAAGAGACATGGGTTCAGTCCCTGGGTTGGGAAGATCCCCTGGACAAGGGCATGGCAACCCACTGCAGTATTCTTGCCTGGAGAATCCCACGGACAGAGGAACCTGACGGGCTAAGGTCCATAGGGGCGCAAAGAGTCTGACACAACTGAAGGGACTTAGCACGCATGCGCGCACACACCAAGCCTGGTGCTGAAGAGCCGTGGGGTATCCTAAGTGCCTGAAAGCTGTCTGCGACTTAGGGAGAAATGCAGATATTGAATAAGCTTCAGAAGTTCTGTTCACATTTCCTAAGTTAAATAAGCTTAATAGTGCTGTGGGCTGGGAGTGTTCAATATTAGTGAGTGAACAGTATGTATTAAATGAGGTATTTTTAAACAGAAACACACATCAAACAAAGTTATATACTAATCAGTTGACAAAAAAATATTGAGTCCAGAGGTTCAGAGGAACCTACCACTGTATCCCTTATTGTAAAGCCCCCTTCCTTCCCCTCTTCAGGGCATTGGCTGTATGCAAGCCCATGGATCTTGCCATTGGTCAGCAACGGCATTCATAAGAAACTGTCCCATAAACACACACACATACACACATACCCTTTCATCTCCAGTATTCGGACACTAAGTGTCCAACAGTGGTACTTTCTTCACCTAGGATATTGATTCCTAATCGTTTCTCTTTGTTCATGATTGATACCCTTTTCCTTGATTTAAACGTATACATAATTTTACCCTACATGCTCCATTGCCTAAGAGACCACTTGAGTGTATAAGGGCCACTGTTTAATGATTTATCAATATTCGGGTCTGTGAACCGGCAGACGATTCTGACTATTGAGACCTCGGTAGATTGGACCTCGGTGATATCCAAAAGAAAAATATTTTTATGCTTGTGGATTATTTTAATGAACTATAGAAAGTGGGTATCAATAAATGTATTTACAAAAAAGAAAATTGAAAGCACCGCGGACCTCAAGCCGGCTTTAGACATCGCTGGGCAGAGCACGCGCCCTGAGCCCGGAGCGCGCGCCCCCGGCCCGATGCCCGAATCGGCCGGCAGGTGGCGCCCAGCGGTGGGCTGCACCCCCGCGAGGTCTGGGCCAGGTAGACTGAAAGGGGCGGAGGTAACCCGGAGCGGGCAGCGGAGGCCGCCCCTCGGCCCCCACCCCCTCCACGCCGCGCTCGCTACACGCGTGCGGGGAGAGGACGTGGCCAGCTGCGTTCCGAGATCCGGCACCGCCGCTGCTTCTCCGCCAGGCGCCGGGCGTCCCCGCTACTCTCAGTCCTAAATCGGCTACTATGGAGGCGCAGGCTCGAGGTGAGTGGTCGCCGATCGCCCCGAGGGTCAGGCCCTAGGGCTCCCAAAGGCCCTTTCCCCTCATCACCTAACTTTGCTCCCCGGCCGAGCGGATGGGTGACCTCACCCCATGTGTCCACCACTCTACTCCTCCCCGCGCCTTCGGGACAATTCCTGCTCCCCCAAACTCAGGATGTGCTGTGGGCTGGGGACCAGTGGAGAGGACCCTCGACAGGAAACGCGCCCCCGGATTGCTCGACTTCTTTCCCAGCCAGTCGCGCTCGCGCTTCCTACACCCCGCGGGCACCCGCAGGACCTGTTGGGCAGGGTCCGGAGAACGCCTTTCGTCCCCTTCTTCCCGCCGCGAGTAGGGAGGGGCCGCGACGACTCCTGCAGTGCACGGTGGGCTCGCGTCCTGCACCTCCCGAATCCCGGGCTGAGCGCAGCGCGCGCCGAGGTGCTAGCTCCGCGGAGACCCCGGGTCTCCCGGACACGCGAGGGGTTTGCAGCGCGGGGACCTGCCTTCCGAGACCGGGGAGTGCGTTACCCGCCCGCTGATTTTCGCAGCTCGACGCGAGTCCCGGTTTCCTTCGGTCGGGGGGCGACCTCTGCCTCCCTTGGCGCGCGGGGCCTTCGAGCTCCGGGGGTCACTGGCTCCAGGAGCCCGAGAGGGCTTCACCGAGGGCAGCCTGGTGTCTTGAGGTCGCAGCAGAGAAGGGTTAGGGAATCCCGATGGAATCGTGCCAGAATGGAAGTAAATGGTATATGTAAAGAAGCAGAGGTGGACGAATGTGGAGCAGGAGACTGGAGTCTGACTCTATAGAGTCTCTCTTGGGAGCAATGCCGAGAATGAATGAATGCGAGTTCAGCTTTTTTCGGGCTTTAGAACAATCATCACCACCTTTCTTCCACGGGAAATTCTATGTAGGCTTTTAAATAAAATAAGAGCCCCGTTTAAAAAGTTTAAAAAACGAAGAGGTTCATGGCCCTGTGTGCTCCCTTTTTAGGGGCTTAAGTGTCCTCCTACATGAGAGCGACTTGGCAGATGCTGGGTCTGGAGTCACCCAACAGGTTTGGCTGCCAGGCTTACAATGGTCTGAACAGCACGAACCATCCTCATTCTTTCCATCAGCCAAGATCTTGTCCATAAAGCTGCTGCTTCCAGTATTTTTCCTCCACTGTCTATCTAAATAGGAAAGGTGAATGCAACCAAGGGTGGGGAATTTTTCTATGTGTGCTGTGTGCTCAGTCCTGTTGGACCCTTTGCAACCCCATGAACTGTAGCCCACCAGGCTCCACTGTCCATGGAATTTTCCAGGCAAGATACTGGAGTGGGTTGCCATGTCCTCTTCCAGGGGAAATTTCCCAGCTCAGGGATCAAACCTTTGTGTCTTGTGTCTCTTGCACTGGCTGGCAGATTTTTTACCACTGTGCCTCCTGGGAAGCCCCTGGGGAGCTCCTTAGTCTAATTCAAAAGTTGAGATCAGGTTGGAGGCCTTCACTCCTAAACTGAAGCAGGTAGGAACAGCTGGAGCTTTCCAACCTGCTTTGCCAATGAGATTTGCAGTTTTAAATACAGGCCCTGGCCCAATCCAGATCCAGCAAACTGGAATCTCTGGGGCCTGGGCATGGGTATATTTGAAAGCTTCTCAAGTGAATCCGTTATTCAGTGAGGTTGGAGAGAAAAACTACAGCAGAGTGGAAACATTCATCAGATTGGACCCACTGGTGTTACTGGTTTGCTTTACTTGTGAGATTTACTTAACAAACACTTCAGTGCTTTCCTTTGCCAAGCACTGTGCTAGGAGGAACAAACATGGCCTGGATCCCTGCTTTGTGAAATTTATAGTAGAGGAAGAGACGGACATTAACTTGAGAGTTATTTGATAACTAAACAGAAAAATTGCAACCATCTAAATGATAAGAAGAGGACCGCAGTGTAGTGAGAGCCTGAAGGAAGCTCCCAGCCTAGTAAAGTAGTGAAGTGAAGTCGCTCATTGTGTCCAACTCTCTGCAACCCCATGGACTGTGGCCTACCAGGCTCCTCCATCCATGGGTTTTCCCAGACAAGAATACTGGAGTGGGTCACCAGTGAGAGCCTGAAGAAAGCTCCCAGCCCAGCAGGTGATAGTCAAACCAGCAGAGTTTGCTCAGTGTCCCTGTTTCTGCTCTTTGTGCTTTACATGGGTTGACTCACTGCTTCACAGCAGTTCCATGAGCTAGGTAGTCTGGTCCTTCCCATTCTCCAGAAAGGAAACAAGCCAGATATGTAAATTCCTTGTAACAACAAGTATATAATATTGCAGAGTGGATGCTGTAAAGGCCCACTCCCCACACAAAGCCTACCACTTTCAGAAGAGAACTAAAACTTAAGTCCCTACCTGCTCGTACTTTCTTTGGCCCCCTCTGCCTCTTTCCCCCTTCATGTGAAGCCCTCCTAGGGAGACTGGAATAGGGTGATGGTCAGCCAGGGGGACAAAAGTGAATAGAGTTAAGAAATACTTGGGAAGAAAAAAAACGGTAACTTGGATTGGCTGTGAAGGATGGCGGGTGACTTGGGAAGGAAACAATGGTAACTTGGATTGGCTGTCAAGGATGACTTTCAACTTTATAGTTTTACAATCTGGTGGATGATATTTGCCCCTTAAATTCTCATCTTCCCAGTACATTAAGTTCTCCATTTTCAGACTTTTTTTTTTTTTTTGGTCAGTTAAGCAGCAGACATAGTAAGTTCTTTGAAAATGAAACATTTCACAAAATGTTTATGGTTTATATTAAAGAGATCTTCTTTCTATTTGGTACATTTCTCTGGCTAAATAATTGCCTCTTAGATTCTAAGAGAGTCCTGTAGTTTCCTAAACGCAAGCTTCTAACCTTAGCACTGTTTATTTTAGATTTATCTAGAGAGGGGATTGCTCCTCTTTCTGCCCTTTGATCTAGAGAAAAGCAAACATGAATGTGATTAAGTGGTCAGTGCTATTGAGATGTCCTCAGGTACTTTATAGTACCTCTTCCTGGAAGAGGGTCTGGCAACCCACTCCAGTATTCTTGCCTGGAGAATCCCATGGACAGAGGAGCCTGGGGGCTTCCAGTCCATGGGGTTGCAAAGAGTAGGACAGGACTGAAGCGACTCAGCACACACTTTATACTACAGATGCTATGGACTTCATTTACACACAAATCTCCATAAATGCAGTAGTGGGTCTTAGAAGTGAAATGCTGCTGTTAGGTTCTTTGACTTTGTAGAAGAACAGATTACTTCCAACAGAACAGGAAGACATTCTGGGAAGTTGGCAGAAGGAAAAACACAGAAGTGGGGTTAGGAACAACTCCACGAGGAGAGGCTGGAGAACTGTGTGCCGTGAGAGGCCCACAAGAGGCTATGTTGCCCGTTGTTTTCCCGGTACTAGAGAATTTTGCTTTAATAAAGTTGATATATTAGAGAGAATTTATTTTGGAATGTAGCATTTTCCTGAAATATTTGGCAGTCCTTTAAAGAAGGTTCCTTTTGGAACCACCTTTCATATTTCATTACTCTAGAAATTAACTTTTTGTCTTTCCCAATGTCTTGAATGTTACAAGGAAAAATTTCACTTAATACTTATATGTATTCAGATTAATGATTGTGTTAGTGTCCTATGATTGCTGTAACTGTAGGGTAAGGGAGTTAGAGAAGGCGAGGTTCGGAAAAAGAACGAGACCAGCACTTCACAGAAACAGGTCACCTTTAATGGGGCGAGAAGGGGCAGCAGTCAGATTAGTGAGCTGCTGCACTAACCCAAGAAAAGAGTCAGTATATATAGGCATATATGTGGAAAGCTACTGTCTTAAGGCGGCCTGTTCTTCTCCAAGGTCGTTCGGAGTAGTTTTGTCTTAAATGGTCGGGGCAAGGAATTCTGGATATTGGCCAGAGGCTGGACTGGCTGGGAGCTGGGCATAATCAACCTTAATGTCCATTTTTTTCTTCTTTGTTTTGCACAGAATGGTGGGGGGGACCTGGAGGGGAGTTTTAACTCCAGGCTATTTTGAGCCATGTAACTTTCCTTCAGTAACAAATTACTACAAATATAGTGGCTTAAAACAACAGAAATGTATTCTCTCACAGTTCTGGAGGCTTGAAGTCCAAAATTACCATCACTTGAGAAGCAGAATTAGGACGTCAGCAAGGCTTCGATCTTTCTGGATGCTCTCAGAAATACTTCTTCCTTGCCTCCTCCAACCACTGGTCACATCTCTTCAGTCTCTACCTTTGTGGTCCCATTGCCTTCTCTTCTGTCAGATCTCCCTCTTTCGCTCTTCAAAGAATATTTGTGATATTTCATTTAGAGCTCACCTGGAGCGTCTAAGATAATCTTCCCATCCCAAGATTCTTTTCCCATAAAAGGTAATATTTACAGGCCCCAGGGATCAGGATCTGATATCTTTGGGGACCAATATTCAGCTTATAGTAACTACTTTTTATATTCAGACATTCTATTCAGGAGGATTCTCAGAAGTCCATGAATGACTTAAAGTGATACATGTCAGATTAAGCCTGTTTGCAGATTCCATTAAAGTGAAATGTCATGTTTATCTTACGTTCCTCTTTGCTCACAGGACGTTTGTTTGGAGTCGTCTTGTTCCAGGAAGAAGTCAGGGCATTTTATACAGACAAATGAAACACAGGAAGATAATGTAAGTTAGATGAAAGAAAACAAACAGATAAGAACATAAAATGAAGCAAAGAACGAGCTCTAGAAAAAAATAAATACAGTTGTATCCTTTTTATTAATATTCCATGCAAACAAATTCTTGCTTTGTAAGCAAAGCATATTATTGTTTTTTTTTTTAACAAAACAGTAAAATAATCCCTTCTTTCTCAAAGAGCAAGAGGTTAAGTCTCTTATATTGTAGAGATCAGAGTACTCAAAGAAAAAGAAATCTGTTTTCTACATTTCAGGTTGTACAATCGTAAACCTCACACTATGGAAGCTAGGTATTACACCTTTTGATTTATGACTTTTAAAAATATTATGAAGAGTATTCTTACTGTCTTCAAAGCTACTTTCTACTGTTTTACTTTCCCTCTAAAAAATTTTAAAGTAGGTAGTGATGTATATATAAGATAAAGTCAATCATTTGTAACAAATCATATACTGTTAGGCTTCCCTGATGGCTCAGTGGTAAAGAATCCACCTGCCGGTGTAGGAGACACAGGTTTGATCCTTGGACTGGAAAGATACCCTGGAGAAGGAAATAGCAACCTACTCCAGTATTCTTGCCTGGGAAATCCTATGGACAGAGGAGCCTGGCAGCCTACTGGTCCATCGGGTCACAAAAGAATCAGACACAACTTAGCGATTAAACAGCAGCATGTACAGTTGTTGCAATTAAATTTTTTATAAAATGGAGTCACACGAACCATAGATATTATGTTGTTGTTGTTGTCATTCAGTTGCTAAGTTGTGTCCAACTCTCTGTGACCCCATGGACGCAGCATGCCAGGTTCCTCTGTCCTCCACTGTCTCTAGGAGTTGGCTCAAATTTGTGTCCATTGAGATGGTGATGCTATCTAACCATCTCATCCTCTGCCGCCCCCCTCTCCTTTTGCCTTCAATCTTTCCTAGCATAAGGGTCTTTTCTAAGGAGTTGACTATTCATATCAGGTGACCAAAGTATTGGTGCTTCAGCTTCAGCATCAGTCCTTGCAATGAATATTCAGGATTGAGTTCCTTTAGGATTGACTGGTTTGATCTCTTTGCCATCCAAGGGACTCTCAAGAGTTCTCTCCAGCACTGCAGTTCAAAAGCATCAACTCTTTAGTGCTCAGCCTTCTTTATAGTCTAACTTTATGGTTTTTATGGTCAAACTCTCATATCCATACATTAACTGCTGAGAAAACCATAGCTTTGAATATATGGACTTTTGTCAGCAAAGTGCTTTTTAACGTGCTGTCTAGGTTTGTCATAGCTTTCCTTCCAAGGAGCAAACTTCTTTTAATTTCATGGCTGCAGTCACTGTCTGCAGTGATTTTGGAGCCCAGGAAAATAAAATCTGTTACTGTTTCCAATTTTCCCCCATCTATTTGCCATGAAGTGTTGGGATGGGAAACCATGATGTTAATGTCTTTAATGTTGAGTTTCAAATTAGCTTTTTCACTCTCCTCTTTTACCCTCATCAAGAGGCTCTTTATTTCCTGTTCACTTTCTGCCATTAGAGTTGGTATCATCTGTGTATCTGGGGTTGTTGGTATTTCTCACGGCAGTCTTGATTCCAGCTTGTGAATCATCCAGCTCAGCATACTAGAAGCTATTTTGAATTGCATTCCCTAATATGTGCCTTGTTTTCTTAATACTTTCTGGCAGGCAGAATTTGAGAAGTTGCTTCAAAAAACTTAGAAGTATATGAGTCCATTTTCTGGTCAATCATAAGATTTGGTACTTGGTGTTAATATGTTGTTGCCTGTATTCTTCACAATACAACCTCTGAACTAAGTCTGCATTTTTATACTATGGAACTGAGACTGAGCAGACTTGCTTACTTCCTCTAATTTACCAGCCAATGTGTGTGGTGAGTGGTTTAGTCATGTCCGACTCTTTGTGACACCATGGACCATAGCCTGCCATGCTCCTCTGGGCATGAGATTTCCCAGGCAAGAGTACTGGAGTGGGTTGCCATTTCCTTCTCCAGGGGATCTTCCCCAGCCAGGGATCGAACTCATGTCTACTACATTATAAGCAGATTCTTTATCTTCTGAGCCACCAGTGAAGCCTAGGGAACTAAGTAAATAATAAATAAGTACTTTAGCAACTATCCTTTAAAATGTGCAAATCATCTATACTTAAAAACTGGCAATTGGAGAAAAGAGGGTGGCAGCCCCAGTTACCAACCTGGCTTGCTCTCCACGTATGTCAATGTTCATCATTACTGCAGTTGTGGAATGTCCCCAGCAACACTTTAAAGCCACCTCCTAAACTGAGTCAGGATGCAGTTAAGAACACATGAAGGATGACCCTAAACTGTGGATTTTCAAGCCTGTCATTCTACTTGTCATTGAATGTTTATGAAATGAAGTGTAATGTATTTAAAATCTATGCATTAAATTAAGAATCATTATTAATGCACCAGGGAAGGCAATAGAACATTTTAATGAATTTGAGTTGGCTAAAAGAAAGCTTTGGGTCCTCAAGGAAAGATGAATTTTAAATAGTTTCTCACAGTGTGAGTTGTTTATAAATGTTGCATTTTGATGCAGAGCATGTGAAAGTCCCAGAATAAAACCATAAATCTCCAAGAATACCCCTTTATCGCCAACCTATTACTTCTTCAGAAGACAAAAATCAGATGCTTGGCTATTTGTGCTGTAGCCAAATGATGTACCACATACCGAAAACGTGTGTATATATGTTACATCTCATCTCTAGACTTAAATCTAGTTATTTGCACCTTACACAAATTACATTTTCTCTGACATATATCTAAAACGCAGAATCCACCAAGCCCTTGGAAACTGCAAAATGCAATTTTTTTATAATTAGACACTTCTTTTGTCAATCATTAGCAAAAGCAGCTTGTCAAGGATCCTGGAAACAGAACTGATTCATTCAGAAGAAAATGATAACTATGGGTACAATGAGAGGGGAGTCTCTTCAGATTTCTCTATTTCAGAGGCTCTGGCTGTTGGGTATTTACTTGTTTGTTTTCCCCTGATTTCCACCCCCTGTATGTGAACAAGCTGAGAGTAGCGATAATGAGAACAGTAAATAATCTATAAATATTGCCAACACTTGGGATTTCAGAATTTATGTAGGATTCATTTCTACATGAAGACATCATGGAAAGATGGTTCCCTTACTTAAGAGTTGAGACAAGTCAGGAAGAAATTGAAGTCTTTGATCCTCATTATTCCTCTTTTGATACCCCAGGATCCATCTTCTTGCTTTCTGCAAAGTTTATTTCAAATGATGGAAAGGTTCTTATAAGCACTTACCCATTTCTCCTAATTCACACATTCCACGAAGGACATTACTGACAAGGAAAATGTCTGTTTATTGTGGACTTAGTGTGTGCTGGATCTGGTTCCAATTGCTTATATGAGATGTTCCATCAGGTTTCCAGAGCCCAATGACTCTGTACCTGAAAGAAGGAAGCTTATTCTGAGGATTAGGACTCGCATTTGTCACTGTGACCCTTGAGAGAATGTATAGAGGTAAGAACACACATGCAGAACTTTTTTGAAATATGATCTTGCTATTTTGGGAGAGGAGAGTGCTGAAGAATTGATGCTTTTGAACTGTGGTATTGGAGAAGACTCTTGCGAGTCCCTTGGACTGCAAGGAGATCCAACCAGTCCATCCTAAAGGAGACCAGTCCTGGGTGTTCATTGGAAGGACTGATGCTGAGGCTGAAACTCCAATACTTTGACCACCTCATGAGAAGAGTTGACTCATTGGAAAAGACCCTGATGCTGGGAGGGATTGGGGGCAGGAGGAGAAGGGGATGACAGAGGATGAGATGGCTGGATGGCATCACTGACTCGATGGACGGACGTGAGTCTGAGTGAACTCCGGGAGTTGGTGATGGACAGGGAGGCCTGGCGTGCTGCGATTCATGGGGTTGCAAAGAGTTGGATACGACTGAGCAACTGAACTGAACTGAACAGAACTGATCTACCAGCCCAAAGGCAGCTGGTTATTCCATGGTAGTGCTCAATGCATATGCCTTACGGATTCTCTTGCATGCAGGAGAAGGGCTGAACGGAGACCTTGGCCTCTCCTTTCCAGAAATGATTTTGGCATCTGAGAGAGAAAGGCCCTTGTATTTACAAACAGAAAATCTAATACATTTGAAAAGCAAATCTTGTATTGGAAAAAAAAAAGTGGGTTGAGTACCAGTAAAAAACAGAGGGAAAACACACGTCTAAAAATCGATTCATATATACATTTGAAAAGAATTGGAATCACAATATTACCTACCCCGCTAATGACTTACATTCTTTTTTTTTTACATTTAAAAGTATATTTTATTTTTGAATTGGAGGATAATTTCTTTACAATGTTGTGCTTGTTTCTGCCGTATGACTATGCAAATAAGTCATAATCATGTATATATCCCCTCCTTCACAGTCTGCCTCCCCCCTCCCATCCCACTCAACTTAAATTCTTTGATTATGTATGTTATGGGGTTGCTGACTTCCTTCATTAAGAGAAATGGACAAATGATAGTGGTGTTAGCACTAACATTTTTTATTCTGTCATCTTTTATTTAGTTTAAAAAATTTTTAATTTATTTATTTTTAATTGGAGGATAATTGCTTTACAATGTTGTATTGGTTTCTGCCATACATCAACAGGAATCAGCCATAGATACATATGTCCCCTCTCTCTGGGTTGGGGACATCTGAACCTACATATGAACCTCCCTCCTACCCCCAACCCCATCCCACTCCTCTAGGTTGTCACAGAGCACAGGGTTGAGCTCCCTGCATCATACAGCAGATTTCCACTGGCTATCTATTTTACATATGTTAATGTATGTATTTCAAGGCTACTCTCTCAATTCATTCCACCCTCTCCTTCCCCCGCTATGTCCATTAATCTGTTCTCTACGTCTGCATCTCTACTACTCCCTACAGATAGGTTCATCAGTATCATTTTCCTAGATTCCATATATACGCATTAATATATGATATTTGTTTTTCTGACTTACTTCACTTTGTATCACAGGCTCTAGATTCATCCACCTCACTGGAACTGACTCAGATTTGTTCCTTTTTATGGCTGAGTAATATTCCATTGTATATATGTTCCATAACTTTTTTATCCATTCGTCTGTCGATGGACATCTAGGTTATCCTATGTCCTGCTTATTGTAAATAAGGCTGCAGTGAACATTGGGGTGTCTTTTAGAATTGTGGTTTTCCCAGGTTTTTTGCCCAGTAGTGGGATTTCTGGGTCATATGGTAGTTTTATTCCTAATATATTTTTTAAAGAAATCTCCATACTGTTCTCCATAATGGGTGTATCAATTTACATTCCCACCAACAGTGCAGGAGGGCTCCCTTTTCTCCACATCCTGTCCAGCATTTATTGTTTGTAGATTTTTTTTTGATCATGGCCATTCTGACTGTTGTGAGGTGATATATATCTCATTGTAGTTTTGATTTTCATTTCTCTTATAATAAGCAATGATGAATATTTTTTTCAGGTGATTATTAGCCATCTGCATGCCTTCTTTGGAGAAATGTCTCTTTAGGTCTTCCTCCCATTGTTTGATTTTCTTGTTTGTTTTTCTGATTGAGCTGCATGAGCTGCTTTATTTTGGAGATTAATCCTTTGTCAGTTGCTTCATTTGCAGTTACTTTCTCCCATTCTGAGGGTTGTCTTTTCACCTTGTTTATGGTTTCCTTTGCTGTGCAAAAGCTTTTAAGTTTAATTAGGTCTCATTTGTTTATTTTTTTCATTTATTTCCATTACTGCAGGAGGTGGGTCATAGAGGATCTTGCTGTGATTTATGTAAAAGAGTGTTTTGTCTACGTTTTCCCTGTGAGCGTTTTATAGTTTCTGGTCTTACATTTAGGTCTTTAATCCACTTTGAGTTTATTTTTGTGTGTGGTGTTAGGAAGTGTTCTAATTTCATTCTTTTACACATAGCCGTCCAGTTTTCCCAGCACTACTTATTAAAGAGACTGTCTTTTCTTCACAGTATATTCTTGCCTCTTTTGTCAAAGATGAGGTGCCCATAGGTGCATGGGTGTATCTCTGGGCTTTCTGTCTTGTTCCATGGGTCTATATTTCTGTTTTTGTGCCAGTACCATACCAGCATCACTTGGCACAGTTGCTCAGTCCCTCCTCCCTGGAGCACTTTGTTCTCTTGGTTTCCAGGATGCTAAGCGCTTTCCCCCTACTCCTTCACAAGCCCTGCCTCAGTCTCCTTTCTTTCTATCTGCACTCATTCTCTTGGTGAGCTTCTCATACTTTTAAATTCCATCTGTAAACTAACAACTCCCACATCTGTTTTCTCAGCCTGGACCTGGCCCCTCACCTTCAGCCTGTTCACTTGCTGTCTCTACATGAATGCCTAATAAGCATCTTGAATGTAATGTGTCTGACATTGAATTTCTGATCTTCTTTCTTGGAAATAACCCTAGAATCCTAGTATCTCCCAAAGTTATCCACATCTCAGCTAACAACAGCATTTCAACCACAGTAGCCCCAAACCTATCCTTGGAAAGCTTTTGTTTTGGGGCCCCCCGCCCCATCATAGCCCATTTCCAGTCTGTCATGCTAGCTCTACTTTCAAAAATATGAAAGTGTGTGTGTCAGTCGCTCAGTCGTTGCCAACTCTTTGTGACCCCATGCACTGTAGCCCGCCAGGCTCCTCTGTCCATGGGATTTCCCAGGCAAAAAGACTGGAGTGGGTTGCCATTTCCTCTTCTGGGTGGGAGGTGGGTGTGGTCTTCCCAACCTAGGGATCGAACCCAGGTTTCCTGCATTGCAAGCAGATCCTTCACCATCTGAGCTACCAGAGAATCCGCCTTTCAAAATATGCCTAGAGTCAAATGACTTGCACCCTCTCTGCACCTCGCAGATGATGGTCTGGGCCACCATCATCTCTCACGGACTCTCTCCTGGAGTTTCCTAGCTGGTCTCCCTGCTTTGGCCCTGGCCTGTCTTCAGGTTGTTCCTCCACATGGTGCCGAGAGTGACCCTCTCAAAACACGTGGCGCCATGCCACTCATCCCTTCAGGACTCGGCAGTCAGCTCTCCTTTCGCTCAGGATAAAGGGTGGGGTCCTTGCTGTGGCCACAAGGCTGCGCCATGATCGGTCCCCCTTCTTCCTCATTTCCTCCCTGACCTCATCTCCTAATGGACTCCTGAGTTCCCTGGGCTGCCTCCTCACAGCCTTTCAACTCACTGAGTCTTCTGCCTCAGAAACTCTCCCTCGGCTGCCTCCCCGGCTCGTGTCCTCATCCTCGTTTCCAGTCGGGGTCACCCTTCGTCCTGGCAGCCGGGCCCTGTTGTGAGGAGACAGTTCTCTGTTGGTCTCTCGAGTTTCCGCACGGCTGGTCTTGGGAGCAAAGGCATTCACTGCTGATTCTCCCTGGACTGTCTTTTCAGGGAGGTTTTGCATAGCAGGCAGCCTTGGAAGACAGAGACCGCCTCCCTTAGGGGTAGATAGGTTTACCGTCCGAGATAATAAAGATCAGGACTCCAGCGAGACCCAGTGTCTGCGGATCTGTATAAAATCAGAGCATCCTAATCTCGGTGTTGGTCTCAGAAACTCATCCCACTGTGTAATCAGACAACACCTGGCCCTCAGCGTGTCACCCTGCCAGAATTAGGGCTCAGGGAACCGGTGCAATAATGTTACCATGGCTACTGCTATCACTGTGAGTAATAAATTCTCTCTGTTCTGTGACCCAGGAGTCGGGTGTTTTCTGCCAGCAGAAGCTGGCAGGCTAATTTGTTTGTTCGCCAAGTGGGGCGAAATCCAACCCTTCACAATTCGTGACACCCATCCTGAGCCATTAACTTCAGACGGCCCCGTTTTAGGCTTCGACTAGCTGCGCCTTGTCCAGAGTGAGCACCTAGAACCTGTGTCTCTTCTTCTAGGCTGTCTTCTGGGTACCCAGGACTCCAGAACACTCTGCGTAAACAGCCCTCAGTGGGCTTCCAGGCTTACGTGTCCCTTCGTGGGTGGACCATGCTGCCAGCATGAACAGTCTTCATCCTGAGCTATGACAGAGCTGATTGTTCTTAGAGGTGGCAGTGGTGTACGGGCAATGCACTGCTTGTCAAAGTGTGATCCCTTGACCAGCCTCATTAGCTTCACCTGGGAACTTGTTAGAAATGCATATCCTTAAAGCCCCACTCTGGGCTTCCCAGATGGTGCTAGTGGTAAAGAACCTGCCTGCCACTGTAGGAGACATAAGAGATGAGAGTTCAGTCCCTGGGTTGGGAAGGTCCCCTGGAGCAGGGCATAGCAATCCACTCCAATATTCTTGCCTGGAGAATCCCATGGACAGAGGAGCCTGGTGGTCTACAGTCCATGGGGTCACACAGAGCTGGACACGACTGAAGCTACATGCATGCAAGCCCCATTTCTAGACCTACTGAAACAGAGACTTTGGAGACGAGCCATCTCTGTCTCCAGTGCCCTTCCAATGATTCTGATGCACACTCTGCTTGAAACTTCTGATATAAACTCACCAGGCTAGGTTGCTGCATGCACGTGTATGGGAGCCCCTACTTGTGCTCATGGTGGACAGACCCCAGGGTGACCCCAGTGAGGAATGATTTCTGGTTTGCATACCCCTGTGTGATCCCTCCGCCTGGATTTCAGGTCTGTTTGCTCACCTCTTGCTCAAGAGGTTGGGTCAAATGTCCTTTGAGCTCCTTTGTTCGTGAAAGGCTCATTCAAATTCTTTATCACATGTTGCTTTTTAAAAATAAAAGTACATATACATGTATGTACCAGATGTCCCAGGTGGTGCAAGTGGGAAAGAACCCGCCTGTCAGTGCAGGAGACATAAGAAACTCAGCTTTGGTCCCTGGTTCGGGAAAACCCCTGGAGGAGGGCACCGCAACCCACTCCAGTATTCTTGCCTGGAGAACCCCATGGATAGAGCCTGGCAGGCTGCAGTCCACAGGACTGTAAAGAGTTGGGCATGATTGAAGCAACTTAGCATGCATGCGTGTGTGTGTGTGTGTGTGTGTGTGTGTGTGTGTATAAAGCTGCTGTTCCTATATATATATACACACACACACAAAGCTATAAAGCAGCAATAATGGAACTATGCTCATTTCCATTTCTATGTGGAAAGCTGCTGCTGCTAAGTCGCTTCAGTCGTGTCCAACTCTTAGTGACCCCATGGACTGCAGCCCACCAGGCTCCTCCATCCATGGGATTTTCCAGGCAAGAGTGCTGGAGTGGGTTGCCATTGCCTTCTCCGAAGTTTACAGCCAAATTAGATATTTTCTTTTCCTAACGTGATTCCTAAAATTTAAGTCTGGCTGCTGGTCCTTCGCATTTAGAGAATGACTGTACACCCACATAAGCTGTCTCTCCAGGCTGAGGATATGAGTGTGTCATGTGGGGAGAAGTCAGGAGGAAGAAATAGAAGAAAAAAGGAAAGAGGTTCTGGCATATAAAGAGACTCCACCCTAGTGGTGGGAACACAGATGTTGTCTCATAGAATTGAATTCATGAACTGAATTGAGTTCAGTTACTTTTTGGATGTGTGAGTTTTAACTTAAGTCTCAGTTTTCTCATATGAAAAATGGTGAGAGTGGTGGGTTTGGTGATGACTGAGACAATGCCCATGAGGCACTTTGGACAGTGCTTGGGTACTATTCCAGTAATGAAAAGGAAATGTGAGAGTTATTTATTAAACCAAGTCCTTTCTTATGAGCTTACCACCCTATTTTTGTCATAGCAGTTAGGTGTCAAGCTACTATCTTTAATGCATTCTTTTATCAGAAAACTCTTTGGATTTTGTACACCACCTACCATGCGATTAAAAATAGCTCTCTGGAGCTAAGGAAAGATGAGTAGGTTGAAGATAGAAATAAATATATAAGTTGCTGAAATTTGGATATCTGGCCTGCATGCAGAGTTCTTTTCTGGAGTGTAAATTTTACCTAGTAAAGCACACTGCAATTTTGCTAACAAGAGGGTATTTTAAATGATTGCTCCTTTGGTCCTTCTTGGATCAAAACTTAGAGATAGGCAGACATACAAAGCCGTGTTCATCATTTGGACACATTTTGAGAATGTGAGTGCTCAGTTGCCCAGTTGTGTCTGACTCTTTGTGACCCCAGGGACCCGCCAGGCTCCTCTGTCCATGGGATTTCCCAGGCAAGAATACTGGAGTGGGTTGCCATTTCCTACTCCAGGGGATCTTCCTGACCCAGGGATTAAACCAGCATCTCTTGTGTCTCCTGCATTGGCAGGTGGATTCTTTACCACTATCGCCGCTTGGGAAGCCATTTGAGGATGAATGAGTTAAATTCTTTGCTTCCATTTCTACTGCTTCTCCCATAATAATTTCATAGATCATCAGAGGCGGGGGAGTGCTGGCAGCGCTTATCTTTTCAGATGGCAGATCTTCTTTCTGGTCTTTTGTGGTTTGGATGTTGATTATTACAGCGCAGCCTTGCTGAAGCAATGCGGAGCCCATGGAGCAAGGTGTGTGTTCTGGGTGGCAGGCCTTTGAAGGTCCTGGTGTCTGTTGCTTAGCAGCATGCTTGAGATTTCCGAGTATTCTGAAAAGCTCCTAATGACAAATGTAGGTTTCTGCTCTTGCTATTTCAGAGGTTTCAAAAAATAAGGCACAAATGAAAACTATGTATATATATAAATATATATGTGTGTTCTGTGCTGTGCAAAGTCACTTCAGTCATGTCCGACTCTCTGAGACCCTGTGGACTGTAGCCCGCTAGGCTCTCTGTCCATGGGATTCTCCAGGCAGGAATACTGGAGTGGGTTGCCTTGCCTCCGCCAAGGAGTCTTATATGCATATATATTTTATGTATGTATATATACCTATACATATATGTATACATATACATATATATATCCATCCCAATCTATTTCCTTTATTCTGCCTTCTTTTCCTTCATAGCACTATGGCATTTCGTATTATGTATAACTGTTTGTCTCCACTTTCTCTCAACTATTATTTAAACTCCTTGAGGGAAGGGAACTTTGTCTTGTTTATTTTCATGTCCCCAGTGTCTGGAACAATAACTGGTCCATGGAAAACACTCTGTAAATACTTGTGGAGGAAACAAATATGAAGGAGTGAATAGTACTGAGTGGATAACATCTTATCTAACCCCAGCAGGGTGTAATAGGGGATGAACATCTCAATTTTTATAAGAAATGGCTAGTTTTTAAAAAAAATTTTATTGTAACTTTTCATCAAATCTTTCTAAATTAAAGAAGCGCTAGTAAGAGGGATGGGCTTCCCTGGTGGCTCAGCAGTAAAGAATCTGCCTGTAATGCAGGAGATGTAGGAGACATGGGTTCAATCCCTGAGTCAGAAAGATCCCCTGGAGGAGGGCATAGCAACCCACTCTTAGTATTCTTTGCTTAGAGGATCCCATGAACAGAGGAGCCTGGCGGGCTACGGTCCCTAGGGTTGCACAGAGTCGGACATGACTGAAGAAAGTTAGCACACACGCATACAGTAAGAGTGATAGTAAGAATTCTCAGTATTCTTTCTTTGTCATGATTATCTCCAATATTGAAGTACCGAAGACGGTATTAAGCTTAGGAGTTGAGGGATGGCGATATAAAAATAGAAGCTGGGGAAGAACTAAGTTGCTCCTCTTAAGAAAAGGAGAGTGAGAAGACTCTGGAGAGGGTGAGGGGGAAATACAGGAAGTAGGGAAGGAAGGACCCACAAAGAGTGAGCCTTGGAGAGAGAAAAGGAAATACAGCAGGAAACAAGAAGAGATGCCTGGAGGCTGATGAGAGAAACTCAGGACAAGAGGTACTTCTAATGGCACTTTCCCGGGAAATGAGATCAATCACCTCCTAATTTTCCCCGTGATATCTTGATTCAATTCTTCAATTTCTTTTTTAAAATGGAGTTTTTTTGGTAAGACAGCTCGAAAGAAAAGAGGTCACTGGACACCTGATATATATTTGACAAGCAAAGAAATAGATACTGGGTTTCTCCCAGTCTCCATTAAGGCACTATCAAACAAATACATAATAGACTTCAGGATGAGCTGTGCAGATGAACCGTGTGCCCTGGGTTCCCAGGTTTTCCTGGCTGTCCTGGTGCAGAGTCCAACAGGGCACTGGAGGGACCAGAAAGAGAGACTGTAACTCACTCTTGTGAGGATGCTTTACCCGAGCAGCTGATTTTCAGTGCAGTGGGAAACCTTGCATCAGCAATACTTGATCATGCTGTTTTACCTGGACAAATGAAAGTCTCATTCATAGAAATAAAAGCTACCGGAATTTGGTAGCATTTTCTCCTGTAATGTGCGGGTGGCCTGGTCTGCTTGCTCTTTGATAGAGATTTATGAGAAGATATGTCTTTATTCTTACATCCACTCCACTTATTTCCTTCTCTGAATGAGCCACCTGTCCCAGGTCTTTGCTGATGGCCTGTGAGGGTTTGAAATATTGATGCATATGCATCCATTTTTCTCCCAATTTCACTGACCTTTCATTGAAGAGTATTTTTAGCTTTGTTGAGAATTTAGGGCAAATTCTGATTTCTGAGGGATCTCTTAGAGAAATATCAGACTTTGTGGGTATTCTTTTAGTTTCATAAAACTCAAGATGTATTCTGTAAAATGAATATTTGGCTCAGGATTAGCCTTTATACTAATGAAGTTGCACACTATGAAGTAAATTTAAAATAAGCTCCCAAGGAATTACTGTGTGATGTGAAAGCATATTTGTTTGGTAAAATCTAATCCTAATACCGGAGAAGGCAATGGCACCCCACTCCAGTATTCTTGCCTGGAAAATCCCATGGATGGAGGAGCCTGGTAGGCTGCAGTCCATGGGGGTCACTAAGAGTCGGACACGCCTGAGCGACTTCACTTTCACTTTTCACTTTCATGCATTGGAGAAGGAAATGGCAACCCACTCCAGTGTTCTTGCCTGGAGAATCCCAGGGACAGGAAGCCTGGTGGGCTGCCATCTATGGGGTCGCACAGAGTTGGACATGACTGAAGTGACTTAGCAGCAGCCACAGCAATCTTACTACAAATAGATGTAATCATTTTGATAATCAAATGTTTGTTGAGGCCCTATGTAAATACTACCATTGTGCTGTTAAAATGTCTCTGACTTCCTAGCAGATACAGTAAATGCTGCTGCTAACACATCAGCTTTTTGAGCTGTGAGCTGTATTTATCCACACGCCAGTGAAGAGCTCTCTTGACTGTACTGGATGGCACGCTCACCATTGCACATTTTTCTGTGTCTCCATTTCCTAAGCCCACTTTCTAGTTTCCCATGTTTTGTCCACCTGGAATCCTGGTTCCTCTCATTTCGGCTTGACAGATCCCATCCAACTGCTAATGAACTTCTGATTTTCTCCCTGGAGTTAATCCCTCTCTTTTCCCAACTTCCATGGCATTTTGAATCTGTTATGTCCTTAAGGAACAACATCATCACCGAGAGTTGGGAGAAGTTAATTAGTGATCTCATACAGTCACTTCATTTTGCAGATGAAAACACGGCAAGATCTGGGTTGGGGTGGGTCGTTGGCTCAGGCTGGTTTCTTTTACATGGGGACACTGGAACCGAATGTGGGTTTTCTTCCTATCTCGAGGCCCTGTGATCCTGTCATATGTGTGTGGCCTTCTCCCTTCTGAATCACGCTGTGGTTTGTTCTTGTGCCCTATTGAAAAGACTATTTGGAAGTGGGTTTTTTTTTTTTTTCATTTAACAGTTAACATTTTATTCATTGGAAATGAATGTAAAGTTTCAGAAAATTTACATTCTTAAATTCAGCTTGCAAATCTTATCCTATTTATAAAATGAGCAAATGCTAATAATTACTGTTAAAGGAACTTTGAATAGTATAACATTAAAATAGTATGATATTAACCAATATATACATTTAGCTGATAGTCAATTTCAGTTTTTCCAGTTGACTGTCCTGCCCAATTACTTAAATCTTGTAAATCTAGAAATTAAATATATAAATATAGTAAATCTAAAATTCTCTTAAATGTTCTAATGTTACTTACAAATTTAGTAAGATTTCTACTTTAAAATCACATTTAAATCAATGACCTAATTAAATGTTTAAAATTGTAATTATAAACCTGATAGTATCTCAAAAGATGAAACTCTCTCAACCATAATATGAAATTCCAAATATTCAGATACCTTCCCACAAGTTTGCCAGTTCTGTGGTCTTACTCATTTCTTCATGTGGTAATTACCTGAAATATCTATGTGTCAAGGCATTGTTCTAAACTCCAGAAAAACATAAGCAAACAAAAAGAAAATTTCTGCCCTGAGGAAATTTCTTCCCCCTATTTGAGGGAAGAAAGTGAAAGTCGCTCAGTCGTTTCCAACTCTTTGTGAGCCCATGGACTATACAGTCCATGGAATTCTCTAGGCTAGAATACTGGAGTGGGTAACCTTTCCCTTCTCCAGGGGATCTTCCCAACCCAGGGATCGAATCCAGAGTGGATTCTTTACCAGCTGAGCCACAAGGGAAGCCCATTGGAGGGAAGAGGCAAATAGTAAACATGGGCTACCTCCCGGACTGTAGCCCGCCAGCCTCCTCTGTCCATGGAATTCTCTAGGCAAGAATACTAGCGTGGTTGCCATTCTCTTCTCCAGGGCATCTTCTGTACCCAGGGATTGAACCCAGGTCTCCTGCATTACAGGCAGATTCTTTACTGCTGCACTGCCTGGGAAGCCCATATAAATAGTAAACAACATAAATTAATTAAAGATGTAGTATACTAGATGTGTTGGTCAATGTTAAAGAAAACAGTGAACAAGGGGGTGGGTGGAGTGATGCTCACAGATGATTCTGCATCTTTGTGGGTTGATACTCTGCACAGAGACTTTATTAACTGAGCTTACTTTCCAGGAAACAGAGTTGGCTTTCTGAGTATGTGTGAAGTTGCACAAGGACAAGAGATTTAGGTTGGAACATTGCCTACATTCTCACTGGTGACCCCGGTGAATACCCTGAACTGCTGTGTCCACAATTCTGGGACTTCTAGAGGGAAATCTGCAGCCCCCACTTGATTGGATTTTGCATTTCTTTGCCTCTTACAAAATATGAACATTCTTTCCACCCAGCTGTAAAGACCTCTGCTGTATCTCTGAAATCCTTCATATTCTTTGAACCACTCAGTCTTAACAGACACACCTGACTGCATTCTTGGCATCCTTCATGGTTCTCTCCTTCATTTGGACACAACTTCCCCAGTCACTTTCCTGTTCAACTTTAGCTCTCCTGGCAACAGAGAACTTCAAGAAGAAAAACACTGTGCTTTGTTCCATTACTCTGTTTAGCATTGTGTACTGTGGAACACAGTGGATTACCCAAGAAGGCCCTCAGGACATGTTGCTTAAAGCAGTAAGTACCAGGTACGCTTCCTGGCGGTCTGTGATTAGGATTCAGGGCTCTCACTGCCGCAGCCCGGGTTCTCTTCCTGGTCAGGGAAGCCTTTCTTCTTCCTCTCCACCTGCCACCTACCACCCTCCTC
Organism: Bos mutus; assembly: GCF_027580195.1. Classification (NCBI taxonomy): domain Eukaryota; kingdom Metazoa; phylum Chordata; class Mammalia; order Artiodactyla; family Bovidae; genus Bos; species Bos mutus. The sequence goes on along the minus strand of NC_091625.1, from coordinate 26,136,344 downwards.
AGTGTGACTGTACCACCCTTTGGGCTTCCCTGGTGGCTCAGACGGTAAAGAATTTGCCTGTAATGCAGGAGACCAGGTTCGATCCCTGGGTCTGGAAGATCCCCTGGAGAAGGAAATTGCAACCCATTCCAATATTCTTGCCTGGAGAATCCCACAGATAGAGGAACCTGGTGGGCTGCAGTCCATGGGGTCACAAAGAGTCTGACAGGATTGAGCAATTAGCACAACAACAGCACTTAGTGTTGCTCAAAGAAAGACAGGGTCATCCTACTCAGCCTCCTGTTAAAGTCAACTGCTCAGAGGCTGGACTCCCTCAAGAGTGAATGTTGTTGTTGTTCAGTCTCCAAGTCACTTCCAGCCCTTTGTGACCCCATGGACTGCACCACACCAGGCCTCCCTGTCTCTTACCATCTCCCAAAGTTTGCCCAAGTTCATGTCCATTGAATCCATGATACCATCTAGAGGATACATCTCATCCTCTGTCACCCTCTTCTTTTTGTCCTCAATCTTTCCCAGCATCAGGATCTTTTCCAGCGAGTCGGCTCTTCGCATCAGGTGGCCAAAGTACTGGAACTTCAGCTTTAGCATCAGTCCTTTCAATGAGTATTCAGGGTTGATTTCCTTTTAGGGTCGACTGGTTTTATGTCCTTGCTGTCCAAGGGACTCTCAAGAGTCTTCTCCGGCACCACAGTTCAAAAGCTTTCAATTCTTTGGCGCTCTGCCTTCTTTATGGTCCAACTCTCACATCTGTATATGACTACTGGAAAGACCATAGCCTTGACTCTATGGACGTCTGTCGGCAAAGTGATATCTTTGCTTTTTAATACCCTGTCTAGGTTTGTCGTCGCTTTCCTTCCAAGAAGCAATTGTCTTCTAATTTCATGGCTAAAGTCACCATCTGCAGTGATTTTAGAGCCCAAGAAGAGGAAATCTGTCACTGTTTCCATCTTTTCCCCTCCTGTTTGCCATGAAATGATGGAACTGGATGCCATGATCTTTTTTTTTTTTAATATTGAGTTTTAAGCTGGCTTTTTCTCTCTCCTCTTTCACCCTCATCAAGAGGCTCTTTAGTTCCTCTTTGCTTTCTGCCATTACAGTGCTATCATCTGCATACCTGAGGTTATTGATATTTCTCCTCACAGTCTGGATTCCAGCTTGTAACTCATCCAGTCCGGCATTTCACATGATGTACTCTGTATATAAGTTAAATTAGCAGGGTGACAATATGCAACCTTGTCGTACTCAAGTGTAAATAGGAATTATAATAATCCCCACGTGCCTCTAAGCCCTTTGTTAGCTAAGAACCACTATTGGAATACTGATTTTCATAGTATTAGTGGTTGAATATTTATTTTTTAAATTCCTTAAAACATTTCACAGGCAGATCATTTTTTCCCTTTCTATTTAGGCTTTAGGGTAATGTGAGTTTATACTGTTTTGTCTCTACCATGCTGATAATTTCATTGTGTCTGGTATATATTTAAGGCACAAGTTTTTTCCACAGGATAGCTTCAATGTTGCAGAATGATTTTTAATTTCTTTCTTTTCACTTGGTAGTACTAACTTTTTTTTCCTAGTCCTTCAGTGTACTTACTCTGAATACCAGTAATCTTTTTATGGACAGAAATACTGAGAAGGCAGCTCTTATTTGAAGTGAGTCTTTTCGGCTCTCGTGCATGATAATGTTGTTTGAGCATTCTAAGAAAATTTTCAAAAATAGTTTTTAAGAGGGCTGTGTTGCCCTGGGGAGTAGCATCTTCAAGGCAATCTGGTTAAGGGAGAGAGAGAGTTTGAAAGCCATTTCGACAAGGAAAGTCACTTACTACCTCGAGTCTGAATGCACCTGGATCCATCACCAGGCAGAACTCTGATACCATCCTGACACTACCATTTCATTATCTCTTGTTCATAGTTCTGGTTATTGCTGTTCTTCTGTCAGCGTTCTATCACATCTGTAGTTCCACTCAGAGTCTTTGGGAATCATCAGATATGTCAGTTTCCCTATGTCTTCTCACAGTTGCTATACAAACCCTATTTTATTTTTGTGCAATTATTATCTCATCATATATGATGTTGTAAGTCAATTCAACTCTGTTATGGAGTGAAGGCAGAAGAAGAGGAAGGGAGGAAAAGAAAGGCAGGCTTGTATTTGTTATGATTTCAAGGACAGATATTTGAAATTGAACATTTTCCCAGGGTTATCTACCACTTGCTATGGTTAATTGGACAGTTAGTGCCAAGCATGATTTATAACTTTTTTAAATTGAGCAAAATTTCACTTTAACTTTGAGGTTCCTGAAAGTACTAACAAATTGGAATTTGAAAATTAAATTCAATACATAATTTTTAAATAAATAAATAAGTTCAGCATATCTATGTGTGTGTATTCAGCTTTTCTTTATCAGAGCATATAAAGGAGTGTGAATTACCCCATTCTGTAGAATTCAACTTATAATTGAAAACATGAGTGGGATTCTTTCACATCTATATAAAACATTGTTTCCCAGTTTTTCTGATGATACATTCAGGTATCAAAAATGTTTTCTATTTACTTGCTCAAAGTTCCTTTAAGTAAAGAAATAGAATCATACCAGCTCCCAGCTCTGGTGGCCCACAGAATGGCAGCCAAATGACTTGCTATTACCATAACCCTTTATACTTGCTGAATGCTATTCAGTACATCTAATTGTGAGTATTCACAGTCTTTTCAGGGGGTGTGAAGGAGGCTGGCATTGCTCTTGTGCAGATTACAAAGCTGGAAACAGAAGAAGGGGGGAAATAATGGCATAGAGTAGTCTTAGAAGTTGGGTTCAAGTCTACAGTTTGCTTTTCTCTTTAAGATCCAGAAAGGTGAAAAATCTGATGGCAGTGAACACGATGTCATATTATTAATGAATTATTAATTTATATACTTCAAATCAATTTGTAGCAATGAAGTAGCAAACCTGTTAATATGTGATCTAAATGATTAGCATAAGTAACAATGCCAAGACCAAACTTTAGGAAGACAAAGAGGTTGTAATATAAGATACCTCTTAGGAGGATTTAGGAATACGAACTATTCCTAAATAGTTCCTAATAGGATTTAGGATTTAGGAATAGGAGGATTTAGGATTTAGGAACCCAGGGAACTATGTGACAGATCTAAAGAGACTCAAGAAACATTATCGGCCATAATACAAAAAGAACTGAGGCTGCTGGGAGTTTAGTGATACTGTCAAGGTGACCAGCTATTTCACCTGATTATGTACATGCTGTTTTCTAGAGAAAAAAGAGAGAGACGAAATCAAACCAGGATTTAACCAGAATCATGGAATTTAAATATCAGACTAAGAATAGCTATAGAATTTGGGTGTTTTCCACTAGCACTTAGGATAGAACTAGACAGAGGCATATGTTACTTTATGATAACATTTATTAAATGATAAGCGTTTCCTGAACATCTTCTGTATGCTGGGCAACATATTGTTGTTCAGCCGCTCAGTCATTTCTGACTCTTGCCATCCCATGGACTATAGCACACCAGGCTTCCTTGTCCTTCACCCTCTCCCGGAGTTTGCTCAAACTCATGTCCATTGAGTCAGTGATACCATCCAACCATCTCATCCTCTGTTGCCCCATTCTCTTCCTGCCTTCAATCTTTCTCAGCAATCAGGGTCTTTTCCAATGAGTTAGTTCTTATCAAGTGGCCAAAGTATTGGAGTTTCAGTTTCAGCATCAGTCCTTCCAATAAATATTCAGTGTTAATTTCTTTTAGGATGTACTGGTTTGATCTCCTTGCTGTTCAAGGGACTCTCAAGAGTCTTTTCCAGCACTTGAGAAGTGTTCAAAAACATCAGTTCTTCAGTGCTCTCCTTCTTTAGGGTCCAACTCTCACATCCATACATGACTACTGGAAAGACTGCAGCCTTAAATATACAGACCTTTGTTGGCAAAGTGATGTCTCTGCTTTTTAACGCACTGTTTAGATCCTGGTGATACAGTGATGACCCAGAAGGGGTACTAAAATGTGTCAGCATAGATAATCGTGGGCATTCAGGATTGATCTGTTTCTCTTGGCCTGGTATGAGCCATAGGTCTCTGGACAATTTCTCTCTTTTTTCAGGTTTCAAAGGAGAGCTGGAGTGAATTGGTGTTGGATGGTACAGGGTCTGAGGAGTCTCTTGGGCATGAGGGAGATTCTGGGGCAGTTGGCTTTTGTTTGGAAAGTGGAGTTTGAGTTCACTTCCCCTGGTGGCTCTGTCCTACATCACCCCTTCAGGCTAGTTCTTGTGTGCCTGGCTACCTCTAGGATGTGTTTGGCTTGAGGGAGGCAGGACTATGCTCCCTGGCAGCTGTACTTTCTAGAAATCAGTTAAACATATAATGACAGAGTCTTGAGATGGCAGAAAGGCATAGATGCTGAGTCAATGCCCAGGGGCATTTTATTAAGCCAGTACCCGTAAATGTATGTCACTTGGCTGGACGTTGTACAGATCAGTTTAAACAGCAGCTGTGCCTTCTCGGAGGCGAGGTGCGAAGCACACGGCGGCGCTGGGAACGTCTGTAAACCTGAACAAACGCACAGCGCAGCATTGTTTTTGACCATGCAGAGGCACAAGCTGCCTTTTTCGGGGTTCGTGAGCTGAAATCGTGAGCAAAGTGGTGTAGGAGTTGCATTTTTAGAACGTGAGGTGAGAGCAGTGGCTGCCTCTGTATAGACAGTCAGGAGAGGTTGCTGAGGGGGCGGTTTTGAGAGTTGGTTGAAGGTAGAAAGGGAGGGAACCTGCCATTTAGATGGATGATGACTTTCCAGGCGCTGGGTACTGTCTTTTTTTTTTTTTCTTTAAAAAATTTATTCTTTAATCGGAGGGAAATTGCTTTGCAATGTTGTGCTGGTTTCTGCTGTGAAATAAAAGAAAGTGAAAGTGTTAGTTGCTCAGTCATGTCCAACTCTTTTCAACCCCATGGTCTATAGCCCGCCAGGCTCCCCTGTCCATGGGATTCCCCAGGCAAGAGTACTGGAGTGGGTTGCCATTCCCTTCTCCAGGGGATCTTCCCAACCCAGGGATCAAACTCCAGTCTCCTGCATTGCAGGCAGATTCTTTACTGTCTGAGCCACCAGGGAAGCCCTACAACAACACAATTCAGCCATAATTATACATATATCACCTGTCTTTTATGCCTCCCTCCCAGCCCCCCATCCCACTCATCACAAAGGGCTTCCCTGATAGCTCAGTTGGTAAAGAGTCCACCTGCAATGCAGGAGACCCTGGTTTGATTCCTGGGTCAGAAAGATCCCCTGGAGAAGGGATAGGCTACCCACTCCAGTATTCTTGGACTTCCCTTGTGGCTCAGTTGGTAAAGAATCAGCCTGCAATGCAGGAGACCTGGGTTCAATCCTGGGCTGGGAAGATCCCCTGGAGAAGGAAACAGCTACCCATTCCTATATCCTGGCCTGGAGAATTCCATGGACTGTATAGTCCATGGGGTGGCAAAGAGTCGGACACAACTTAGCAACTTTCACTTTCACTTTAGGAATTTAAGTAATCTGTGCACCAAGTACTCACAAATTACTGTGTGTGTTTATATACTACATTGTAACACACACACACACACACACACACACATATGGTGGGGATTAAGAATGCAATGAATGGTATTTTGAGTACTTCATGAAACTCTGAGGACAGCCAAAGAAACAAATTCCCATTCTTTGAGGAATTTCCAATAGAACCTACTTATACAATAAACAAAAATGAAAAGAAAATGGGAATGAAAAGCAGCATTGAACATGTCTGTATAAAACTGAAGCATCTAGATGGTCCAGGGTGGCCAGCCCAGGTCATAACTATAAAGGAGAACTTCTTGGAAGAGTGAGCTTGAAGCATGGCTTTGTAGTAAGGATTGACAGGGCAAAAGTGTTGGATTGCTTCTCGGCCTTTTGGCTAAAATCAAGTGTAGATTATAAGTATTGGAAAGAAGCTTAGGTAGTTGAAGTGTGCCTAGTGAAGGGCCTTGAAGTGGCACAGGTTGATGCTGTTGGCGTTTGTATGGCTCCACTGGAAGGTCTTAAGGGAAGTATGTTTAAGAAAAAAACCTGCACACATGACAGCATGCACACTACAGTATGCAAAATAAATAATCAGCAAGATGTGAACTGCTCCAGTCTTTGTGGAAAACAATTGGGCAACATCTATTAAAATTCACATTTTTCTCTTGACATTTTTTGGAACCAAAACTACCCTATGTAATGGTACCTGCACGAAGATATCCATTGCAGCACTGATTATAGTGGGCACCTCCCCAGCCAGAAAACAGTGAAGTCAATAAGTGTCCATCAAAGAGGCAATGTTTGAATACATACAGTATTTGCTTATCATGAACTATTCACCAGTCCCTTAAAGCAATTAGTTATGGATGTACCATTTAGCATGCATATTCATTATGAATTGCTAAGTAAGAATAGCAAGAGACAGAAGAGTATATAACTATGATGCTATTTTTGTCAAACAGTGGCAAAAAGTGCGTGTGTATGTGTAATTATATACTTATACATGTGTACACACATAGACACATGCATCGGCAGCAAGTACAAAGTCTTATGTTATCTTAAATCCAGAAACTGTCAGATGCACTTTTGTTTTTATACCTCCTCATCTACCAAGGTTTTTATGGCATTAAAACATGAAGGGTTTTAGCTGGGGTTTCGAGGGAGGGGTAAGGGGAGCATTTCACCTCTAAGAATAATTAATAGAGATCTAGTTTTGAAAGTTGCTTTTGAGAAGGTGGCCAGGATTTATGACATCGCCTGTTGAATAAGATACCCCATAGTTATCCACACGTATTGCACATTCCGCTAAAGCCGTCACAGCTGGGTAGATTTCGGAACAAGTTACCATAGCTGAGAAGACTCATGACTCCAGTGGAGACTACAGTGCCTCTCTCCTCTGTCAATTGTGACTTACTCCTATCCTTACCTTGTTGGAAAGAGGGACCTATGCAGTGAGAGTGTGTGAAAATTTAGATCTTGTATTAAATGAAGTAAAGCCTCCTTCTTAGATGTGTTGTTCAAACTTTTCAAACCTTGATACAAAATAACCAATACATCTTACGTTACATTCTGTTATATTGGTGTGTGTGTATATGGTTGTGCCTGTATATATATATACACACATATATAGAATAATGGCTATGAAGCAAAATTTCATGCAACATTACTTGCCCTAACTCTGTGTATTCCTAGTAATTTCTACTCTATTCTCATCTACTTTGTTTTATTTCATTAAAAAAAAAAAAAAAAAAAAAACGCTAGTCATAGACCCTTAAGTTCACTTACTGATCCACTAAATAGGGTAGTGACCTGCAGTTAAAAAAAAAACTGCTCAGAAAACACCTATCAAGTTGGGTGCCTGGCATTCCCTGGTCAGAAGATATCCACTGGGCTGGTAAGACAGTTTACTCAGTAAGATCAAATCCAGACCTAGATGTTCTTTGCTTTGTTGAGTACATGCCAGTAAGGCCAGCTTATGTGGAAGACATTCAGAGAGCAGGTTTCTTAAGATATTGGGTTGGCCCACAAGTTCACTCAGGTTTTTCCATTACATCGTACGGGAAAACCTAAGCAAACTTTTGGGCCATCCCAATAGTTTTCAGTCTTAAGGAAAGCATTGTGTGATACTTTTAGCTGCTGCTACTGCTGCTAAGTCGCTTCAGTCATGTCCGACTCTGTGCAAACCCATAGATGGCAGCCCACCAGGCTCCTCAATCTCTGGGATTCTCCAGGCAAGAACACTGAAGTGGGTTGCCATTTCCTTCTCCAATGCATGAAAGTGAAAAGTGAAAGTGAAGTCGCTCAGTCGTGTCCAACTCTTAGCGACCCCATGGACTGCAGCCTACCAGGCTCCTCCATCCATGGGATTTTCCAGGCAAGAGTACTGTGGGGTGCCATTCCCTTCTCTGGATACTTTTAGAGAATTAGCTTAAAATGGGAGCAGATACATTTTTACTGCTGTGGTAGATGCCTTAGGTAATAATTTTTCTCCAGCAGTTGGATTTTTCATAAGAAGGCTGATCATCCTGATATAAATAGAAGGCATCCCAGTTAATTTCACCTCTGCTCTAAGCATTCTTTTCTGCTTAAACTTTAAAATTATATGCTTAAATAGAAAGAAAAAAGTTCCATACCATACTTAACAACAATTAAGTATATTTTTATAGTAATTATCCCAGTTGGGCAAACTGCTAAATTAATTCTTTGTAGGACCAGTAGAGATCAGTTGCGCACTTCATTTCAAATATGGGATTTGTGTGGGTCATAATCATAGAGGTGGCTGATGTAGGCATTGAAAGTGGAAGTGTTTAAAAATCTGACTCCTACTTTGACTGCAAAGGAAAATGACATGTATTATATCTAACAGGATTTGGGAGCAACAAATTTTAAAAAGACGGCAGAAAATGGACTCTGCCTACGGCATCCTAGGATACCTAATTTAAGATGTGTATAACAAACATTTTTAGGTATTCATTAGGAAAAGAAAGCCTTTATATCCTGCCATCAACTTTATTTTTTTAATCTAACATGTTTTTCATAGTCATTAACACTGATGCCTTTGATTTTGCAGGTGTTGTCAAAAGATAGTTAATCACACGAGGAAAGAGCAGAGTTGGGGTTGGCAACCTCTCTCTTCGTGGTACTTTTGCATAAGACTTCTTTCAACAACCTCATTGTTCTTCCCCTTTTACTCTGGAGTAGATCTAATATTGTAGGAACTTGATTTTGTTTCCTTATTACATGAGTGTTTGAAATAAATTGAGCCATAAGAAGAATATAAAGTAAAAACCATAGCAGTAATACTTACAGTTAATGAAACACTTGATAAAAAGGATATTCTAAGACAGTGAAAGTCAAATCATAGGTCTTCCTAAAATATCCCTTTCCATTTGCCCTCCCTTCCTAGAATTCTCTACCAACACTGAAGTATTGGAGTTTAGGATAGAAAGGAAGTGTGGATAGAGCTTTCTGCTTTAAGGTCGTTTCCCATATCTTTAAATAAAGACAGCCTCAAGAGCCAGAGTAGAAATAGCTTTTATAATCTATACTGGTCATAATTTGAACTATTCCTACTGGCTGTGACTTTGTAACTGGAAAGAATTAATACACCTTTCTTGGTTTTTGTAGGACTCCCGAAAACTAAGACACCAAACTTGTGACCGGTCCCAAGGGAAACAGACTGTTGTCCTTTGTGCCCTATTTTCAGAATAAGTCCTAGGTCATTCTCTCCGAAAACAGTGCTAAAGTAGGTGGCATTTGGGAGTCACTGCAATACCCAGACTGAGGATAGGAAATCAATGAAGCGGAATGCCATCAACATTACATCGGCATGCTTCAGAGTTTTTACAGTGTACCCAACATAATCTCTTTTGCTAAACCAAGGAAACAATATGGAGCCATCCATTACTGTTGCCTCTGCTCTACTTACTGATGACAGTGGTTTGTATTATGTCCTATGATGTTCCATGGACTCTTAACTGGATTCTGAATTCATTTGTCTTCCAAACTATAGCTTTGTTTTTTCTAAGAGTGAATTCTTGGTGACCTTGGGATTTTGTTTTGTTCTTGACATCTGCTTGGTTATTTTGTTCAGATTACATTTTCTCCATTCCTTTATTCTCAATAGTGTTCCTAACCTTATTTCCTAGTGGATGATTTTGCAGAACAGGCTGTCCTTTGACACTTGGATCTTACCCATTGTCCACTTGCTTGATGTGTTTCGTGAGCACAGGCGTTTCTAAATGGAGAGACTCAGTGTCCTCTTTCAGTTCCGTCAAAATATGGGTTTCATTAGTTTTCAAGATAATGATGTGTTCAAAACTGGGTGAATATTATTTCTTGTAAGCGGAACAGCGTAGAGGAACCTACCCACTACCAAATATCGCTGGTGCAGCCCTGTAAGCGCCCAAGAACAGTGCTATTTTCCATTTGGCTGGCTATTCTCACATGTAGTTTGTCAAAATAGAGAAACAGGGTGCAGATATTTGAAGTGTTAATATAAAGCCAAACATACTCTGAGCCTGTCTGTCTCCTTAATATCTGGAGAGAGAGAGTTCTGAGCAAAGAAAGAAATGGATAACTGGGACATCACAGTCCTCACCAGCCTTCAGATACTTGATTTTTTCCTGTTCCTCTTTCTGCCCACTGGACACCAACATACCTTGTCATTATGAACTTTTACTGTTTTTTAACAAAAAGTTCAAGAAAAAAGAACCAATATTCACACAGTGTAATAACATGGAACTTGCTATTCTAAAGCACAATATAGAATCATAAAAGGTTTGAACAGGATTATGAATGAAGAACCTAAAATAGCAACTACACAGCCACCAAACTTTCCTAGTCATGCTGTTGCAGAAAACTGTCCCCTCCTCATTACTCCCTCAGGGCCTCTGTTGCAGGAGAATTGTTGGGGTGGGGGGTGGTTAAGCATGGCTTTACTCCAAGTGGGAATTGTTGTTCTCCTGATGAAACTGGCTGGCATTCAGGACCAGGTATTTAGCTCTTGGCATATGACTGTCACCCAGCCACACTGACACCTGCCCTTAATGCCAAGGGTTTCAGAACCAGCATCATGAAGTTCTATGGGGTTAATTAATAGCAATAATACTTTTGAGAAAAAGGGGGAATCCTCATTTTCCTTATCTGGAAGTGCCTCAGAAGGATCGCCAAATGTACTTGCTGGTAACTTGATACATAATCTGCTAAGGAAGAAACGGACATGCAGACCTTGTCCCTTTAATGGAAAAAACACCTGCTATGACATCACTTGGCCACCAAGGGACGCATTACTAGCCCTTCTTTGGAAAGCACAGCGGGGTGGGTGTGTTTTCTTTTCTTTTCATGCAGCAGTACCTCACAGTGAGTCTTTCTGCTGCTCATCTTCAATTCTGAGGAAATCAGTTCAGTTCAGTTCAGTTCAGTCACTCAATCGTGTCCAACTCTTTGCGACCCCGTGGACTGCAGCACACCAGGCTTCCCTGTCCATCACCAACTCCTGGAGCTTACTCAAACTCATGTCCATTGAGTCGGATACATCTCATCCTCTGTCGTCCACTTTTCCTCCTGCCTTCAATCTTTCCCAGCATCAGGGTCTTTTCCAATGAGTTAGTTCTTTGCATCGGTGGCCAAAGTATTGGAGTTTCAGCTTCACCATCAGTCCTTCCAATGAATATTCCGGACTGATTTCCTTTAAGCATCAGTTTTTCTCCCCTGTGTGAATTTACGAGCTAGTGCTAAGCCCACTTTTCTGAGAGCTGTTAAGAACTCAGAGAGAAAAGAGAATATTATTCATGGTTCCAAACACCAACCATGCACTTTGCAGTGGGGTCTGCTTCGTGGCTGGCCCGAGCCTGCACGGACCCCTGTGGGGCTTGGCTCCCCTGTTCTCCACACTGGACATGCACACGTACCTTACTGATAAAGTCAGGCCCATGCATGGCTACCCTAGTGAGAGCTGGTTCTGTCACAGGTGTGTCCCACCTGATTTCTTGAGAGATCTTATTAGCATCCATGTCCTCCATTGTTGTTGTTCAGTCGCTCAGTTGTGTCCGACTCTTTGTGACCCTACGGACTGCAGCACGCCAGGCTTCCCTATCCACTATCTCCTTGTCCTCCCTGGCCAGCATTTAATCCTAAGGGCACCAATGGTCGTGCCTAGCTGGTTGTTTGTACTAATCAGTGCTGACATCTATTCATTATCCTTCTCTGTTAGTCTTTATACCCAAGAGTTTACATAATTTAATCTTATTTAATCTTCTGGACAATTTTTTGATGAAGTGACTATTATTTTCTCTATTTTACAGATGAGGAAAGCGACGCTTAGAGAAGCTAAGTGAGATAGCCAGGACTGCTCAGTTCTTAAATGTGTTGCCAGGACTAGATTCAGGTCCATCTTATTCCGAAGGAGATATTCTGAAGTTATACTGCGATTCTCAGTAGAGAGGGTGGAGACCAGGGCTAAGACCTGTCCTCAGTGGGGTGGGGCAGAAGGACCTAGGGGGTTTTTTTCAAGTTGTTTGTGTTTCTGTTCCCCTTTGCCGTGTTCCTCCTCCATCCTCCCCTCTTTCTTCCTTTTCTGGTGCCTCTCTTCCTGGGTAGACAGGGTGGGGGAGTGCCTATGGTTGCTACTGCCATTCACTGCCACAATGAGTCACTGTTCCTGAGAGTGTGTCACAGCTCTTAGGGGGGCCATGAAGGTAAATTGCTGAGAACCAGTGGGCTGCGGAAGGCAGACAAATCCCCAACCAATTTTCCTGTGACTTCCTGTGTGAGGCATTCTCTCTACGATGGCACAGCTTCAGGGGCACGCACAGTGGCGGAGTGCTAACGCAAGCTGGAAACAGCCTCTATGGATATGAGAAACGTATGCATAAAAAATAGGAAACTTGTCTATAAAATGTACGTGTGTGTGCAGTCAGTCATGTCTGACTCTCTGCGACCCCATGGACTGTAGCCCACCAGACTCCTCTGTGTCCGTGGAATTTTCCAGGCAAGAATACCGGAATGGGTTGCTATCTCCTACTCCAGAGGATTTTCCTGACCCAGGGATCAGACCCACGTCTCCTGTATTGGTAGGCGATTCTTTACCACTGCGCCTTTGTGTGTACACATACATAGGCAAAGCACATATTCATGAAAAATATGTATGTAAATGAGAAAAAATACATAGATATTTTATATGTAAATCTATATATCTAGGAATAGATATTGATGTGAAAGTATTGGACTCTAGGTACACATTTCCTCCCCTCCCAATTCCAACATCAACCTTAGTTAAAGGTGCAAAGCTGTTATGCGTTCATTACACAGCAGTTCTCCTTTGAGACTTGGAAGACTGAGCTGGGGAGTTGATGAGGGTGAAGGCATGCCCAGGCCTTCAAGGAGCTCACAATCCAAAGGACTTTTGTTTTTCTTAAAGATAACGTTGACAGTTCAATTTATAGATCACTGCTCTTAGAGCATCATGATTTAGACAGCCAGAGAATTCTGTGGAAAAGTTTTCTGAAAAGTAAAAAAATTGAAAAATGAATACAGGGCCCCATGCCATTTAGTCGGTAAGAGCTGACTAGGACCGCCTTTGGAGTTCCAGCGTATTTACTCAATTACACAATTGATATTGAGTGCGACTTTTTTGGTTTTCCTTGGCATCCTGTAGTTTGCAATCGGTTAGAAGTGGGCAGTTCACAGCAGGGAAAGATCTGGAAGAAGCAGGAATAGATCTGGAAGCTCAGTATTTCTGAGTTTTCTGTTTAAGGATGAAAGGGCCATTTATAACTCAGCAGCCCCTGAGGTCATCCCTGAGTACATCATAGCATCAGGAAAGTTGTGTTTTCTCCTTTAAGCACGTCTCCTATCTTGCTGTCCCTCTGCTCAAAAGTCTGTCCTTTCTTTTTCCATTTCCTGCCTCCAGTCTCCTTTCCATCTTTTTTTCCAATTCAGGGTCCTCTAGGATCCAGACCAAACGTTCTTTTTGGTACATTTCTTATCCCTTCCGGAGAAGGCAATGGCACCCCACTCCAGTACTCTTTCCTGGAAAATCCCATGGACAGAGGAGCCTGGTAGGCTGCAGTCCATGGGGTCTCGAAGAGTCGGACACGACTGAGTGACTTCATTTTCACTTTTCACTTTCATGCATTGGAGAAGGAAATGGCAACCCACTCCAGTGTTCTTGCCTGGAGAATCCCAGGGACGGGAGCCTGGTTGGGCTGCTGTCTATGGGGTTGCACAGAGTCGGACACGACTGAAGCAACTTAGCAGCAGCAGCAGCAGCTTATCCCTTCCCCTAAAAGCCTAATTTCAGATGGTCAAGCAACTCTTCATTCTTGTACTAAACCTAAACTTTTTTGGTTCTTAAACTTTGCCAATGCTCTTCCTATAAGATCTCCCTCGCCATTCTCCTATTTTGTGAGACCAATATTAAACAACATTATTTCTGAGAAGACCTTGAGGATTAGTTTTTGGAATTAAACATTTCTTATTTCATGCCAATAGTATGCTGTTTAAACACTTGGCTAAAGTGTTTATTACATTCTTTCTTAATTTATATTTAGCTGTGCACACTGAAGCACTGTACTCTGTTCTTTGAGGGTAAGAAGCATATCATGCATTTTTTGTGTCTCTTTAATGAAAGAAAGATTTTGTATAAAATGAGTATTTTAAAAACATTAAGTAAACCTTAGATCTATGAGAAGCGCACTGATGTGACATTCCCTGGTAATACAGGGTAAGTCAGCATTGTCATCTTGTGTTGCTTTAATCAGTACTTGCGTGTTTTGATTCTTTGATGTTCAAGCAGGTTTTAACCTTAGGGCTTCTGAGCTAGCTCTTGCCTGTCCCTAGAAATGTCTTTCCTTTTGGAGTTTTAAATTTCAGCTCCTTCATAGGGCCAGCACAATGACCCATCTTAGAGAGGCTTCTTTTGACTTCTCAGACCACTGCTGGTCCTGTTTTGAGATGGAAACCCTTCCTCCAGTTGCTCTGTCGTAGTGCCCAGCCACAGCCTTATGAGTTGTTGCTTATCTGCTGAAGTGTCTCTTAAGTTTCATGAGAGCAAAGGCTTTGTCTGCTCTGATAATCACTATATTTCTAGAAACTAGGCCAGGGCCAATCTAACTGTGACACCGCTTATATCATATTATGTCATTTAAAATCAGTTGTTCTCAATCTTGACTGCCCATCAGTGTCACCTGTGGGACTTAAAAAAACACAAATGTGCAAGGTTGACCTCAAAGATTCCAACTCGGTTGACCTGGAATGATGCCTTAAAGTTAGCTCTAAAGGTATGAATCATCAAAGGCTCAGGAAAACAAGGACAGATAAGATTTGCATAGCTTCCAAAGTTGTGGTTGTTTTCTAAGACTTCCTATATTTTATGTTAACCTCGTCTCATATCCTTAATCCTTGTGACTGTCACAGAGAGATAATGAGAAGATCAAACATGAACTTGCATCAGAAGCATCTGGGGCAGTTCCAAAGTGTTAATTACCATTTCAGTAATGTAAGAGCTTAATTATAGTTTGCATGTTGAAACAAGTTTGGGTATGTTGCCCTGCAAATACAGGAAATGTAAGTAAATATCATCCGGGCTTCTGTCTAAATATCAGACTGGCAATCACCAAATGGTTTTTAAGAGACATACTACATATTGTTATTTTTTCTCTTAGCTTATATAAGATACATGACATTGATTAATGAACTTGACATAAATATTTTTTTATCCATAATATATACTTTGGTGTTTATCAGATTCCATTAAAATTGTACAACAAATTTCAGTGGAAATAGAGCTTTCCTTTTCCTCATGCTTATGTATGTGACATCAGACTTTATTCTTAGACTCTCCACCTACCTCATCACCATGGTATCTAAACAGATTTATGAGTCTGACATGCTGTCCATGTTTTACACATGAGGCACAGAGGTGAGAGCAAAGAGGAGTCCTGCTTGGAGCCACTTACCCGGAGAGTGGCAGACCCAGAGTTAGAATTTCTGCCCCTTAGTAGCAAAGGTGTAGTCATAGTCTTAACTCTTTCGGCAAAAAGGAAAAAACAACAACCGTAAAACTGTTCCTTGGAGATACTTGGCCAAACCCGTGCTTTTAATCAGAATAGTCATGTGGTGACTCTCCCACTAAGGAGCCTCGGAAAAGAGTCTCCTAACTTTTTCTAGACTTTGAGGAACTACATTTAATTTATAATCTGAAAACATTTCTGAACACAGACGCATAATCTTGCTTACTGAAATGTCATTTCATCTTTTTTGTTGCTTGCTGAAAAAAGAGCTGCGGCTCTTTTCAACATGCCTCCTTATATGAACAGTCTTTCCTATAGAGAAAGAGAAGTCCCTTTTCCAGATTACAGTTTCTTTTTATGTGTTATCACTTTGACCGTCTAAACCCTTGAATCTTTTAACTTTTTCATCTTGGTAGGTCTGTTCTCTTCATAATCTCTAATGAATAGTTCTCAGCAACACATATCTGCCCTTTAATCCAGTTCCATACTGAGTGGTATCAATCAAGTTCACATGCTTAGAAATTCAAGAGATGTAACTTTCCTTATTTTTCTGATTCTCGTTTTCATATCTCTTTTGAGTTCTTTTTCTAACAGTGAGAATTTTGGAGAAATGTTTGTCTTCCAAGTCAGGAATCCCTTCCCTCTTTCTCCCTGCCAGGCCCTAAAGTAAAGACTCTTCTGAGTGTTAAGTGTACGACTCAGAAGTCTAAGAGGAAGAATGCGTGCTGTGTGCTAAGTCGCTTTAGTCGTGTCTGACTTTTCTGCAACCCCATGGCTAGGCTCCTCTGTCCATGTATTCTCCAGGCAAGAACACTGGAGTAGGTTGCCATTTCCTTCTCTAGGGGATCTTCCCGACCCAGGGATCTAACGCGTGTTTCTTAATATCTCCTGTATTGGCAGGCGAGTTCTTTACCACTAGAGGCAGAACAGTTGGATGAATTTTTTAAAGCAAAGTCTGTTTTCTACTCAAAGTAAAATATAACGTTCTAATCATGTGTGCAAACTTGTTATTTCTGAAATAACATGTAATTTAATATTTTCTTAAAGTTAGCCCATACATCAGAAACAAGAGTTTCTTTCCAATGACTACTCTCATTTGAGCTCTATCCCAAACCATCATTAAAAACTTGGCCAAGTTGCTTTTCATTTCATCTTAGTGCTAAGGATTCAGATGGGTGGCAGGAACTAGGTAAACAATAGTGTCTGTAATTGGTGACGTGGAAGAGTCCAAAGAGAACTGAATGAAGCCCACTAACCTTCGGAGGTGAGAGGTTACACCATGCAGTTTTCAAAGAGGCATTTGAGTGTCCTTTACCTGAGACAGTGGAGTCACTAATGTCTCCAGAAAAAGAGGAAATAAGAGAGAAGGGAGGGAATGTTATGGACTTCCCTGGTGGAGCTAGTGGTAAAGAACCTACCTACCATGCAGGAGAGGTAAGAACCTATGCAGGAGACATAAGAGACGCAGGTTCGATCCCTGGGTCAGGAAGATCTCCTGAGGAGGGCATGGCAACCCACTCCAGTATTCTTGCCTGGAGAATCCAATGGACAGAGGAGCCTGGCAGGCTACAGTCCATGGGGTCGCACAGAATCGGGCACGACTGAAGCAACTTAGTATGCACGCATGCAGAAAAAGCAGGGGAACATGGCTCGACCGTTTTCTCTGTGAACACCAATTTTCTCATCTATAAGTTAGGAATGATGATACTTAACCGTATGAATTAATGAGCATCAAACCCACTGGGCTAGTGCCTGACACACTGAGAACACATGTCAGCTCCCTCCTGGCAGCCATAGTAGTGGACATGGGGCTGCCTCCATGCTTCCGGGAGAACTTCTTCACTGGTTCCCGGCTGGGTGTGGTTCTGCCCTGCAGAGGAC
Source organism: Bos mutus (assembly GCF_027580195.1). Lineage (NCBI taxonomy): Eukaryota > Metazoa > Chordata > Mammalia > Artiodactyla > Bovidae > Bos > Bos mutus. Next base: position 26,118,917 of record NC_091625.1, on the reverse strand, counting down.
ATTGGGCAATGTCTGGAGACTGGTAGTCTCAGCTGTGGGAAGGGTCCTACCGATGTCTATCTGGCAGAGACCCTATAAACTCCTGAGCATCCTACAGTGTGTAGAACAGTCTTCCATAACAAAGAATCCTCTGACCCCAAATGTCAAATTGTGCTGGGGTTGAGGCACCCATCCAACTGAAAAGTCATAGCAAAAAAGAACAAGTTTGGCTCATTTTCCTTCACCCTTAGGAAAAAGAACATGTAAAAATACTAACATCGTGTTAACATAACATTACTGACCTCTTCTGGCACTTAAGGATCCCAAGAGCCTACAGAATCTAGACACTGCTGTGAAACTGATTCTGGTGAAAGAAAACTTTTTCTTTAAATATAAGGGTGTTTTGTTTATTTGAATTTAAACAAGCCATCTTACTTACTCAGCTGATTACGGATTGAAGGATCTAGGGCTGGATATTATTGATTTTCATTTTTATCAAAAATACAGCCTAAAAAAGTATTTTGCTAGATTTGTATGATTCACTAATTACTGATGTTTGCATGACACATAAAACCAAGAAAAAGGCAAGTGTTAAATTCTTTATTTAGGTATTTATTTCAATTCAAATGAGACTCTGAAGGAAAAAGACATCAAATTTAACTTGCCTTAATATACAAGAAAAATGTGCTAGAATTGAGTACTTATATCATGAAATATCAGATGTCAATGAAAAATTTTAAATGACTTACTGCACAAGAATGCTTTAGAATCATAGGGCAGTGTTAAAGCTTGACTTTCTTGTGTTTCCACATTGTTGCACCACCGGATGAAGTCTCTTTAGTGGATGATTACCACCTGACTGCCTGCGTTGGGCTCCCTGGGACACATCGCCATGGTTTAGAGCTGCTGTGTGTGCGTGCTAAGTCGCTCCAGCCGTGTCTGACTCTTTGTGGCAGTGTGAACTGTAGCCCACCAGGTTCCTATGTCCATGGGATTCAATAGGCGAGAATACTGGAATGGGTTGCCATGCCCACCTCCAGGGGATCTTCCCAACCTAGGAATGGAACCCGAGGCTCCTGCATTGCAGGCGGATTCTTTACTGCTGAGCCACCGGGGAAGGCCTTAGAGTTGCTAGCATGTGTTAAACTTCTGAGGTGCATCTTTCTAAAAGAATGTACATTTTAAAGCCGCTGATTATTATTTAAACCCTTCTTTCAGTCACTTTACTTGAAGACTTTGGTTTTGTGGTTTTGTTTGCCACCACCTGGAGAAGAAGTTTAAAGAAGGACCAGGAGCCTTCCTGTTTCCATGTTTGTGTGTGTGTGTGTGTGTGTGTGTGTTAGATGCTCAGTTGTATCCAACACTTTGTGACCCCATGGACTGTATGTGTAGCCTGCCAGGTTCTTTGATTCATGGGATTCTCCAGGCAAGAATAGTGGAGTGGATTGCCATTTCCTTCTCCAGGGGATCATCCCAACCCAGGGATCAAATCCAGGTTTCCTGCATTGCAGGCAGATTGTTTACTGTCTGAATCATCAGGCAAGCCCGTTTCCATGTTTAGTATGGCATAAACTCACTTAATAAATTCTTAAGATAGTTTGATTTTAAAAAAAAAAATAGTTCTAGACTTAGTCATTTGTTAAAAATGTGTTGAAAATTGACTACATGTGTACAGAATTGTACTCACTACAAACTAATTTAAATACATATTTTCTTTGAAAAAATTTGCATTCAAAATATAGGAAATGCTTTCACAAAATAGAGGCAAATGATATACACAGTTTCTCATCAGTTCCACATGACCTGATTTTTAAATGTTTCTCAGTAGTCATTGCTCCCCAGAATGAGCAAAGGCTTGTATGTCTGAGAGTGTGGGGACAGCAGACCAGCTTCTGGTAACTTCTGACTGCAGTGGTCTGTGAGTGCTGTCTGAGATCCATGGACACTGGGGCCTTGCATTCTCCCTGTCCCTCCCCTGCTGATCTCGAAAGGCACTGTCTTCTCAGTTCAGTTCAGTCGCTCAGTCATGTCCAACTCTTTGTGACCCCATGGGCTACAGCATACCAGGCTTCCCTGTCTATCACCAACTCCCAGAGCTTATTCAAACTCATGTCCATCAAGTCTATTATGGCATCCAATCATCTCATCCTCTGTTGTCCCCTTCGCCTCTTGCCTTCAATCTTTCCCAGCATCAGGGTCTTTTCCAATGAATTAGTTCTTCATCAGTGGCCAAAGTATTGGAGTTTTAGTTCAGTCCTTCCAATGAATATTCAGGACTGATTTCCTTTAGGATTGACTGGTTTGATTTCCTTGCAGTCCAAAGGACTCTCAAGAGTCTTCTCCAACTCTGCAGTTCAAAAGCATCAATTCTTCAGTGCTTCCCTGTAGCTCAAATGGTAAAGAATCTGTCTGTGATACAGGAGACCAGGGTTTGATCCCTGGGTTGGGAAGATCCAAGAATTGCAATCCACTCTAGTATTTTTGCCTGGATAATTCCACAGACAGAGAAGCCTGGTGGGCTACAGTTCATGGGGTCCAAAGAGTCAGACTTGACTGAGTGACTAACAGACACACACAGCTTTCTTTATAGTCCAATCCATACGTGACTACTGGAAAAACCATAGCTTTGACTGGACCTTTGTTGGCAAAGTAATGTCTCTGCTTTTTAATATGCTATCTAGGTTGGACATAGCCTTTCTTCCAAAAAGTGTCTTTTAATTTCATGGCTGTAGTCAGCACTGCAATGATTTTGGAGCCCCCCAAAATAAAGTCTCTCACTGTTTCCATTGTTTCCCCATCTATTTGCCATGATGTAATGGGACCAGATGCCATGGTCTTAGTTTTTTGAATATTGAGTTTTACACCGACTTTTTCACTCTCCTCTTTCACTTTCATCAAGAAGCTTTTTAGTTCTGTCTTTGCTTTCTGCAATATGGGTGGTGTCATCTGCATATCTGAGGTTATTGATATTTCTCCTGGAAATCTTGATTCCAGCTTCTGCTTCATCCAGCCTGGCATTTTGCATGAGGTACTCTGCATATAAGTTAAATAAGCAAGGTGACAGTATACAGCCTTGATGTACTCCTTTCCCAATTTTGAACCAGTCCATTGTCCCATGTCCGTTTCTAATTCTTCCTTCTTGGTCTGCATGTAGATTTCTCATGAGGCTGGTCAAGTGGTCTGGTATTCCCATCTCTTTAAGAATTTTCCACAGTTTGTTGTGATCCACACAGTCAAAGGCTTTGGCATAGTCAATAAAGCAGAAGTAGATGTTTTTCTGGAACTCTCTTGCTTTCTCTATGATCCAATGGATGTTGGGAATTTGATCTCTGGTTCCTCTGCTTTTTCTAAATGCAGCTTGAACATCTGGAAGTTGATGGTTCACTTATTATTGAAGCCTGGCTTGGAGAATTTTGAGCATTACTTTGCTAGCATGTGAGATGAGTGCAATTGTTGAGTAGTTTGAAAATTCTTTGGCATTGCCTTTCTTTAGTATTGGAATGAAAACTAACCTTTTCCTGTCCTGTGGCCACTGCTGAGTTTTCTAAATTTGCTGTCATACTGAGTGTAGCACTTTCACAGCATCATCTTTTAGGATTTGAAATAGCTCAACTGCAATTCCATCACTTCCACTAGCTTTGTTTATAGTGATGCTTCCTAAGGCCCACTTGACTTCACATTCCAGGATGTCTAACTCTAGGTAAGTGATCACACCATTGTGGTTATCTGGGTCATTAAGATCTTTTTTGTTTAGTTCTTCTGAGAATTCTTGCCACCTCTTCTTAATATCTAATTTAACTCAGATGACCATTATATCTACTACTGTGGGCAAGAATCCCTTAGAAGAAATGGAATAGCCCTCATAGTCACAAAAGAGTCCAAAATGCAGTACATGGGTGCAATCTCAAAAACAACAGAATGCTCTCTGTTTGTTTCCAAGACAAACCATTCAATATCACAGTACTACAAGTCTATACCCCAACCAGTAATGCTGAAGATGCAGAAGTTGAATGGTTTGATGAAGATCTACAAGACCATCTAGAACTAACATCCCAAAATGATGTCCTTTTCATCATAGGGGACTGGAATGCAAAAATAGGAAGTCAAGAGATACCTGGAGTAACAGGCAAATTTGGCCTTGGAGTACAAAATGAAGCAGGGCAAAGGCTAACAGAGTTTTGCCAAGAGAACTCTCTGGTCATAGCAAACACTCTTTTCCAACAACACAAGAGAAAACTCTACACATGGACATCACCAGATGGTCAATACCAAAATCAGGTTGATTATATTCTTTGTAGTCAAAGATGGTGACACTCTATACAATCAGCAAAAACAAGACCAGGAGCTGACTGTGGCTCAGGTCATGAAGTCCTTATTACCAAATTCAGACTTAAATTGAAGAAAATAGGGAAAACCAATAGACCATTCAGGTATGACCTAAATCAAATCCCCTACAATTATACAGTGGAAGTGACAAATAGGTTCAAGGGATTAGATCTGATACAGTGCCTGAAGCTCTATGAACAGAGGTTCGTGACATTGTACGGGAGGCAGTGATCAAGACCATCCCCCAGAAAAAGAAATGCAAAAAGGCAAAATGGTTGTCTGAGGAGGTCTTACAAATAGATGAGAAAAGAAGAGAAGCTAAAGGCAAAGGAGAAAAGAAAAGATCTACCCATTTGAATGCAGAGTTCCAAATAAGAGCAAGGAGAGATAAGCAAGCCTTTCTGAGTGATCAATGCAAAGAAATAGAGGAAAACAATAGAATGGGAAAGACTAGAGATCTCTTCAAGAAAATTAGAGAAACCAAGGGGACTGTCTCCTCAGCCACCTTCTAAAATCCAGAGCCTTGGGACTTCCTTTGTGGTCCAATGTTTAAGACCCCCCATGGCCAGTGCAGGGGGGCACATGTTCGATTTCTGGTCAGGATTCCGCATGCCACAGGGTGTGGCCACTATGTAAGTAAATAAATGAATGTTTAAAAAATAATAATAAAGCAAAATAAAATCTGGACCCCTTTTGCCCAGGTCCATTTTGCTCAGCTTGTGTAAGTTTTCTCTGTGCATGTTCCTTTACCAACTCTTTATTTGAAATGAAAATCACCATTCACAATTCAAAAGTGTGCATTGTCTCCCACTGGGGCCAAAGATGTAGACTGAAATGAGTTATTTAATGGTTTATACCTGTACTGTATATATGCTCTCCTTGTGGTGATAACATGGACACAATTTAAAAGACTCATCTATTCTTTTTACTCCTACATATTTTAAAAGTCTATCTCCCCCCCCCCCAAAATAGGCTATGATTTTGGATTGCAGTTTGTAAGAACTGGCAACTCTCTTGCTCAGAAAGATTCCCTGATTCAGTAATTGTTCTTGTCTTTTCTATTTTCTTGGTGATTTTTGACCAGAGGTTCCAATCATTCTCCTATTATATGCTACAACTGTGCTAAGTGCTGAAGATTCAGACACAATGCAGACAGAGTCTGTATTCTCAAAGAGTTCTTGCTGCTGCTGCTGCTGCTGCTAAGTCGCTTCAGTCGTGTCCGACTCTGTGCGACCCCATAGATGGCAGCCCACCAGGCTTCCCGTCCCTGGGATTCTCCAGGCAAGAACACTGGAGTGGGTTGCCATTTCCTTCTCCAATGCATGAAAGTGAAAAGTGAAAGTGAAGTTGCTCAGTCGTGTCCGACTCTTAGCTTCCCCATGGACTGCAGCCTTCCAGGCTCCTCCGTCCATGGGATTTTCCAGGGAAGAGTACTGGAGTGGGGTGCCAAGTTCTTAGGTAAGGACTAATAAACCCGGAAGTCCGTGTAATGAGTGCTGGAGCAGAACCAGTCAGAACAGATAAGACACATACATGAGGAAGCAGTTAATTCAGGGAAAAGCTTCACAGTGTGGGTGCCATTTGGCCTGGGCTTCCCTGGTGGCTCAGACGGTAAAGTATCTGCCTGCAATGTGGGAGACCCAAGTTCAGTCCCCGGGTTGGGAAGATTCCCTGGAGAAGGGAATGGCAACCCACTCCAGTATCCTTGCCTGGAGAATCCTGTGAACAAAGGAGCCTGTTTGGCTACTGTCCATGGGATTACAAAGAGTCATACGTGATTTAGCAACGGACAGTTTCACTTTCTTTCACTTTTTGAGGTTGAAGGACTTCCCAGGTGACGCCAGTGGTAAAGAACCTACCTGCCACTGCAGGAGACATAAGAGACACGGATTCAATCCCTAGGTTGGGAAGATCCCCTGGAGGAGGGCATGGAAACCCACTCCAGTATTCTTGCTTAGAGAATCCCATTGACAGAGGAGCCTGGAGGGTTACTGTCCATAGCTTCGCAAAGAGTCGGACGTCACTGAAGCGACTTAGCCGGAGGCAGGCTGAGAATGAAGCAGTGTTGAACACATGAAGGGAAGGGTATGACTTGCCAAAGAGCAGCGGGAGTAGAGGATTGGGAGCTGAGATTGCCCAGTTCTCTGAGAATGGCTGATGAGCTGATGCAGGTGGAGAGCAGGCTGCCTGATAAAGACTCTCGAAGGGCTCAGTGTAGAGGGGCTCTGTCCAGTCTTGATGCTCTGCTAAGATGGTTATACTTTATTCTGCATCTAGTAAAGAGCCATCAAAGGCTCTCTGGTGATGTTATAGACCAGCTTATCCTTAGGTGAGCTAAGTATGATGTAGGAGCCCCAAGGAACCCAACTAGAATGATAGGGACTTTTTTTCTTAATATATATCTATTTTAGAAAATTTGAAGAATATAGAAAAGAGGAAATAAATGAAAAAGTCACCTATAAATCCACTTCCCAGTAATACTCATTTTAAAGATTTTTGTGGATTTCCTCCATATAATATTTTCCTTTGCATAGAAAATATATGCATTTTACATAAAATTTGTTTTAAAATTTCAAACTACAGTTTTATATGTTTTAAAATTAGCATGATATTTTGAGCTTTTAATGTTATCATTGTTTTTCTGGAAAATTGGTGTTTTACAATGCAAAATGTTTGTTTTTAACAGACTTATCATAAAATGTAAAAATAATCCTCCATTTTTTTGACATTTAACATTTCACTTTTATGTTGTTAGTTTTCAATATTTGTCTTTAAGATAGCTTGCTGAACATACCAGTTAGTATTGTTAAAAATAACACATCAGTGATATTGTATAATTTTTCATTGATTCCACTGAAACAAGATAATAAATAAATGTTGTTTGTTCTGAATGGAAATGAGGCGTTTGCTTTGATGGTAGTGAGAGTAATTTGAGTTAGACATTAGAAAAGACTTTCTTACTCTAACAATGGGATACATATTTGTAACCATGGGACTCCTGAACCTATAGTCTCATTTTCTGGATAACTTAGAAGAGAAATAGCCAGGACCTAAGTACTTATCTTTCTTACCTGAATTGACTAGGATAGGTAGTGTCTTGTATATATATTTATAGTTTTGTTATCTTTTAAAATTTTACTTATCTATAATTTTGAAATTATAAAATGCAAATTTTGAGAAATTTTAACAGTTACATACTATGTTAGTCCATTCAGGCTACCATAACAAAAATGCCATAGACTCAGTGGCTTAAACAACAGAAATATATTTATCACACTTCTGGAGGCTAGAAAGTCCAAGATCAAGGTGCCAGCAGATTCTGTGTCTGGTGGGAATCCACTTCCTGGTTCACAGACGGCCATCTTTTTGCTGTGTCTTCACATGGTGGAAGAGGGCGAGAACTCTCAGGGGTCTCTTTTATAAGGGCACTAATCCCATTCATGAGGCCTCCATCCTCATTACCTAGAAGTGTTAGTCACTCAGTCATGTCCAACTCTTTGTGACTCCATAGACTGTAGCCTGCCAGGCTCCTCTGTCCAGGCAAGAATACTGGCGTGGGTTGCTATTTCCTTCTCAAGGGGATCTTCCCAACCTAGGAATTGAACCTGGGTCTCCTGCATTGCAGGCAGCTTCTTTACCATTTGAGCCACGAGGGAAGCCCTCATGACCTAATCCCTTCCCAAAGACCCCACCTCCTAATATCATCACATTGGAAATTATGATTTCAACATGTGAATTTGGGGGGACCACGAACATCCAGTCAATTACATATACTTATTGTAACCAGCCAGGTAATACAGAGGTATGTCAAACAGTTAATCTTTTCCCTGTCCAATCTCACCCTTTTGCAATAAATACCATTAATGATTTGGTGTGTATTTTTTCTCACCTTTCTCAGTACACTTAGAAACACACGGACATTCATGTTCACATATAAAAGGTATTTCTGTTGAGCAGAGTACTGTGTGCTGGATATTTATCCCAAGGGAGCAAAACACCACACACCAATACCAGGAGAGAACTTTAAACACTCTTGTCCATTGTATATTGATATTGGAGTTACCAAGGAAAATACAGCAACACAGTCAAGCACTCGATGGAACAGTGCTTTGCTTACATAGAAAGAGAGAAAGATCAGCTTCATTAGTGTGCCTAGGTCCCTCAGGACTAGCAAGTCCCCTCCCTCACCCAGGTAGACAAGGGCAATGGATCTTACTTACCCCTCTCCTTTCTACCACCATCAGCAATGGAGAGGAATGATCCCAACCCCACCCATGTGGAGTCTGAAATACTGAAAGTAGGGTGTGCTTGGAAGCCATTGCCACATGCTTAAGCAGAGCAAAAAAGCACCCACTAAGCCTGAGATAAGGAAAGAGATTCCCTTACGAGGTGATAAACCCCGCAGAGGCCATGTGGGCTCTTTATCTCTTGGTATGAAATACCCCAGGCCCAAGGCCCTTTCTTATTCTGCCAGATGGAGGTCTGAAGACCTCATTCTTGAGACTGCCTTTCCCAACAGTTTTTATTCTTCTTCCCAAATGGGTCATAGGCAAACATGACTCGGCAATTTGCTTTAACACATTTAGCAACATACAGTGAACCTTCCTCCTGGTCCATGCATGTTGATCCAATTCATTATTTTTAATAACTGAAAAATAGTACTCTGTGCGAGTGTCCTGTGCTTGTCTCTGACATTTCTATACTAATGAGCACCCAGGTTTTTTTTGTTTGTTTGTTTTCTACAGCTGCCAACAATGCTGATGTAAATATTTAATACCTGTTTTCTTAAGTCTTCTTTTTCTTCTGTAAGATTGATTCGCAGAAGTGGGAGGGCAGGGTCAGAGGGGCTCTCAATCAGTTGTCACAGTCTGGAAGTGAGTGACGTGGAGGAAGACCACGTAAGGTTGTTTCTCTACAACCTTATCAGCACAGGCTGTGCTCCCACATGCTGATTTTTTTTTTTTAATCTCTTAGATGAAAAATCATATGATTTTTCAATTTTAATTTGCATTTTCCTTCTTACCAGTAAGGTTATATTTTCATATTTTATTTAGCCATTGCATTTTCTTGTATTTAACTTGCCTTTATGCATGCTAAATCGCTTCAGCCGACTCTTTGCGACCCTGCAGACTATAGCCTGCCTGGCTCCTCTGTCCATGGGATTCTCCATACTGGAGCAGGTTGCCATGCTCTCCTCCAGGGGATCTTCCCGACTCAGGGAATCAAATCCCCATCGCTTCTGTCTCCTGCATTGGCAGGTGGGTTCTTTACCACTAGTGCCACCCAGGAAGCCCTAGACTTTCCTAGTTCTTGCATATTTTATTTCTGCTAAAGATTTCGTGATTCAGAAACACCTCTTTCTAGCTCCTTTAACATTTATTTTCCTTCTCAGATTTCAGGAGAACAGAGATTTTTCTCCTGGACATTGTCAATAGCAGCTATTTGAAATGCTAAAGTTTTAATAAGTGAAACTGGATAAATGTGAATGTTATTGAACTGATTGTTTAACGTAAAGGGAAGACTGCCTATACCTCTGACCAATGCTTTTTAAATGATCAGGCCTTGGAGTCAGACTGTGGTACCTGTAGCTGATTGTTTAAGAAGAAAGAGGGGAGAGAAAGGGAGACCAAGAGGAGGGATTTCTTTTTTAAAAAATGAGTGTTAATTTTTGTTGATGAGTTTGGATCCAGGATAGTTTATTACCCTGGGATTTTCATGTAATAGAAAAGAGAACATCTCCCTTCTTGTTCAAGGCAAAAATCTGAGGCTGGGTGTTAAATTTGGAGGATTTATCTTTTGTCAATTTTGATTTCTTTTTTCCAAATTCCAAGAGAGGCAAACTTGAATATGTATGTATGGGGCTGGGGGTTGTGAAATGAGGATGGGGATGCAAAAGAAAAGGATGGTTTAAAGGTTTAGATGGTCTACCTATTTGGGGTTTGTCTATACACACTCCTGCAATAGTTTTATTTTTCTGCATCAGTGTAGGAGTTTATTCAGAGAAGGAAGTTCCTAGAGTCTGTCCCACAGGAAGATTAGCTATTTTTGTTTTTCCACAACTATTTGTTTGTTTTTTTAGTCACAAATTTGTGGCTGCTGTGTTTTTATGACTGTGTTTTTGGGTTGCTTTGGTCTGAGTTGCAGATTTATCCACCATGCATCTATTTTGTGTGTGTTGAATTGTGCCTTTCAAGACCAGCAAATGATGGTTTGAAATGGGAAACGTATTCTAAGTGCCTTAATCTTATACTTGAAACACAGGCCATTGGAGAGCCAAGATGATTCACAATAAATATTTTATGTCTTTTCATTGAAAATTGACTTCAAGTTTTTCTCCGTGGTTTGGAGTGTGTTCACTTGAAATGCTTGTAAGCAACAGAAGCCATTGGTGTGAATAGGGCCATGTGACTGCAGGTGAGGCATAAAAGCTCAGGTCTGCATGGCTCAGATGCATTGTGATGCATGGTGGTCCCACGGGAGTGACATTCAGAAACAGCCCCTGGCAGAACGCATCTACCACATCAACTGTAAGGAACTTAAGCTTCTCTGTTGCTGGCTTTCATTTCAGAAAACCTGACTAACATCTTATGCTTGTTCCCTTGACCCACTTTTAAACATTTTTTTTTAAACTTTTTTTCTACAGTATTCACAGTTATCTTTTATCGATATATTCTAAAGAACATAAATTAACACTGATGTTGGAAAGTATAATACAACTATGTCCCGGGTGACAGGAAGAGAACCTTTCTACCACAAATGTTGCTGTTGTTCAGTCGCTCAGTCATGTCCGACTCTTTGCAGCCCCATGGACTGCAGCACATCAGGCTTCCCTGTCCATCACTATCTCCTGGAGTTTGCTCAGACTCATGTCCATTGAGTTGATGATGCCTTCCACCATGTAATGCTCTGTCATCCCCTTCTCCTCCTGCCTTCAATCTTTCCCAGCATCACGGTCTTTTTCAGTGATTTGGCTCTTCTCATCAGGTGGCCAAAGTCCTGAGTATATGTCTGTTTTCAGTTTGTGGGGATGTTGGGTAAGATCCTTCTGTGGATCTTACCAAATGGAGTTAACTTTCCTGGGTCACCCATCATGTCTTAAGGATCCTAATTCATCTTAATCTTTCTCATTTTACTTGTATCTTTTTCAAGGAAGTAGAAACTCAGAATTGTTTTATCTGCAATTATAGAGGTATAAACTCAGACAGAACACTGATAGAATGAAAGCTAGCCTCAGGTTTAACTTAGTTTTTGAGGGGACTAAATGCAGTAACAGAAATGGAGTGCTGGTACCAGGGCAGCTGATATATTGATGTGTGTTGATTGTTACTTCTCTGCCATGTTACTTACCACTTTTGTCAATGGCCATCACACTGGTTGTAAGTCTTTTTCATCTTATTGTCAACACCACAGAAAGATAGGTGTTCTCCTGACTGAACATTGGATTTAATGTATAGGCATTTGAATAGCACATATGTAAGGTCATGATAGCTAATTAAATTATTCCACAGATATTTATGGAGTACCAAATATTGAGTGAATAAAGTACCTCAGAATCTAATGGAGGAGAAAGACAATGAATCATACAGTTAAAATATGGCATAAGTGCTAAACATCTTGATGTCATCGAACTCTCTGTGTCCATCCCAGTGCTTACCAAATAATCCTTTGCTGTTCATTTGGTTTCTCAAATAGATATTGTTTTGAGAAAGTGAAGAGCACAGACTTTCCCGTTAGAAATTTGATGTACTTGACAATCTCCCAGAAAATCTGTTAGTAAAAGCTATCATCTAAGAGGGGGATTACCACAGTGTGAAATAGTGACATAAAATATCTGGACCTAAGAAAAACCTCAGATGACAGTTTGGAATCTGATATCACTCAAATATGCAGCCAAGCAGGTGATCCCAGCCTGAATGGCCAGCTAGTCTTTCACAATAATAATGGCCAGCTAGTCTTTCACACTGTACTTAATGCAATGACATTTCCTATAGTTAGCTCAGTAAAATGATGCCACAAAGCAAGCCACTCACATGGGCCTGGGAAGTGGCACTGTAGCCATAGGGTGAACAAGGCCTGTCTATCCTCAAGTGCCTGCAGTTTTCAGAGCCTTCAGGAGCACCCTGAAGATGTGGGTTGGCTGGGAGCCCAGAGGAGCCTGGGGTAAACGGGGCCAGTTCATGCCATCTGGGATTCTTATCCTGGGAAATGAGTAAGAGCCCTGGTCAGACTTTAGTCACAGAAATGATCATTTAGGTTTAAGTGCATCTTGGATTGATCTGAGCTCCTTGAAGATAGGCTGCCCTTCGGGGCTGGGAAATGCTTGTGTAAGCACTGAAGTGAAGTGAAGTGAAGTCGCTCAGTCATGTCCGACTCTTTGCGACCCCGTGGACTGTAGCCTACCAGGCTCCTCTGTCCATGGGATTCTCCAGGCAAGAGTACTGGAGTGGGCTGCCATGTCCTTCTCCAGGGGATCTTCCTAACCCACAGGTCGAACCCGGGTCTCCCACATTGGAGGCAGACGCTTTAACCTCTGAGCCACCAGGGAAGCCGCTGGATGCCATATACTTTCTGCTAACTTTAATTCTGTTGAATTTTGGTGACCTCATCAATACCCAATGCAAAGGTATGTTTTCTTACACAATCAGAAGACACCCACCTTGTACATATGCATGAGTGAGAAATGGAAGGAAATGTTTCCATACTTACGTTGATCTGTATCTGTAGTAGCATGTTACTTCCATCTCTAGCCAAAGTTAAATTTTGATCAGTCATAAATTTTTCTTTAGAGATGAATACATTTTAACTAGCATCTAACTGTGTGGGTTATCACCTAAATAGCATATTTTTTTAAAAAGCAGAAAGATGGAGTATAAGAATTTAATTTAGTCTTCTACAACCTCAGAAGCATCTTTAGATAAAATACTTAGTAAAAAGCATAAAGTCTTCCTTTAGTTAGCTGATTAGTAACTCTCAGGCTAAGCATTACAGAGATGACTTGTTTTAGTTACATTATTAAATGACACCAAAGCTTTAGAAAACAATGCTATTAATAGTGATGATTCATGTGTTCTTCATATTTTAAGGACACTAAACTTTTGCAAGACAGTGTCTGAAAAGTTTTCTTCATAAACTTGTTTAACTATAACTATAGTAATATATAGTATTGTGTGTTTTACTGCAATTTATAATGCAAATTATACTATAGCTTATACTCTATATATGCTATTTAGTAGCAATATGTAGAGCAGTATATATCATAAAATGTAGAGAAAGCAAAAAGGCAACATTTTAGATTAATTTAAGGCACACAACACATTAGCTTATTTTCCTAGTGTTGTTGGCAACTTGGTAGGATTCTCAGAAGAGAAACTGAAGAGGAAGGGGAGAGAGAATTTGGAGAAAGATGGGGTGGTATGAAAACAGGAATGACTAGAATATGACTGAGGGACATAGCATGTGACAGCCTGTTGGGTTTTGAAGCATTGGTGGGAAAATCTTAGGTAAGCTAGTTGGAATCATCACTTGTAGACTGCTGTAGATGGTTTTGAATGCTAGTATTAGAATTTTCAAATTTAGTTTAGAAACAAATCTCATCCACTTAATGTTTTTTAAACTAGTTTTGACATGATGAGAGTATTGTGTTCAAAATATTAATTTGAGTGTTGTGTAGGTTGAGTCATGGAGAAAGCCACTGAAAGCAAGGAGATAAAATTTAGCTGAGATTTAAATACTTTTGAGTGTGTAGTGATAAAAGCCTAAATCACAGTAAGCAGTAGGCACAGCAAGCAATATTGGGTTGTAGCAGTGAAACTTCAAAAGGATAGACAAATATGACGGATAATGAAGAGATATGCAAAGGGCATCGAGAAGACTTGATAGGATGTAGAAAACAAGCTTATGGTTATCAAAGGGGAAAGTGGGTGGGGAAGGATAAAACAGGAGTTTGGGACTAGCAGATACAAACTACTATATATAAAATAGACAGACAACAAGGTGCTACTATATAGCACAGGGAGCTGTAGTCAGTATCCCATAAGAAACCTTAATGGAAAAGAATATGAAAAAATCTATACATATATATATATATATATATATATATATATATATATATATATGGCATCCGGTCCCATCACTTCATGGGAAATAGATGGGGAAACAGTGGAAACAGTGTCAGACTTTATTTTTCTGGGCTCCAAAATCACTGCAGATGGTGACTGCAGCCATGAAATTAAAAGATGCTTGCTCCTTGGAAGGAAAGTTATGACCAACCTAGATAGCATATTCAAAAGGAGAGACATTACTTTGCCAACAAAGGTTCGTCACATCAAGGCTATGGTTTTTCCTGTGGTCATGTATGGATGTGAGAGTTGCACTGTGAAGAAGGCTGAGCGCCAAAGAATTGATGCTTTTGAACTGTGGTGTTGGAGAAGACTCTTGAGGGTCCCTTGCACTGCAAGGAGATCAAACCAGTCCATTGTGAAGGAGATCAGCCCTGGGATTTCTTTGGAAGGAATGATGCTAAAGCTGAAACTCCAGTACTTTGGCCACCTCATGCAAAGAGTTGATTCATTGGAAAAGACTCTGATGCTGGGAGGGCTTGGGGGCAGGAGGAGAAGGGGACGACAGAGGATGAGATGGCTGGATGGCATCACTGACTCGATGGACGTGAGTCTGAGTGAACTCCGGGAGTTGGTGATAGACAGGGAGGCCTGGCGTGCTGCGATTCAAGGGGCTGCAAAGAGTCGGACACGACTGAGCGACTGAACTGAACTGAACTGATACTTCAGTGAACAAAAAGAAGAGTTGATAGCTTGGTTTTCTATTCTAGGGTATTGGTTCAATAAGCATTCATTAAGCAACTCCTATACAAGAGGGTTTGGGAGATGAAAGCCCACCCTGGACTTTTTCCAGTGTTGGATGGTGGTGAGGCTGCATATGTTACAGCTACAGACTGTCATAGGCGACAGTCGGGGTTTATGTCTCACCCCTGCTCTCAAAGGCTGGAGATAGGTTACCCCCACCCAGTTCTGTCCTGCCTCAGGGCTCAGGCCTCGGTTTTAGGACGTGGCAGTGCAGAGGCCTCACTGTACTGCTGTTAGCATTTGAGGCCTCTGCCGAGACTACAAGGTGGTGCCTAAGAAACAATATTTTGGCTTCTTTGTGGAAGATTTAGTGAATCCTGTGGAAAGGATTCCAATGAATAAATTTGTTTTATAGCTTTAATTTCTGCCCTTCTCAAATTAATATGTATTAGGGGCTTTGTTCACTTAAAGATAATCATAAATCCAACAGGATTGAGATTAGCTCAGTTGTTTTTCCCTTAGGGAATAAGTGGAGATACTTTGAAGTTTTATGTTAAAAGAATGCCTAAAGCTATTTTTACCAAACATCCTAAAGAAAATGTGATTAAGTAATAAATATTGCAGTCTTAAATTTATTATTTAAAACATGGTTAATTTTCATTTGAGCTATTTTATTGAATTCTTTTTTTAAGTCTGTAGGATAGCTGTGTGTTCTTTTTGAAAATATACACTATTCTTCTTTGTTAGGCTAAATTTGTTTATTTCTGAATATTGGTGCAAACACACACATACCAGCAAGACTATTTTGCTTTTTAAGAGAAATTCTGTAACTTTTCTGTATTTGCCAGCAATTCAGGATATGATCACTCAACTGAAATCACAGTTCATAGTCATTTTAACTCATAGCTGTCTATACTGTTTCAATCATATACATGAAGCCACAACCTAATCCACTGACTCTTGAGAGTCCTTTGGACAACAAAGAGATCCAACCAGTCCATCCTAAAGGAAATCAACCCTGAATATTCATTGGAAGGACTGATGCTGAAGTTGAAGCTCCAATACTTTGGCCATCTGATGCAAAGAGCTGACTCATTGGAAAAGACCCTGATGCTGGGAAAAATTGAGGGCAAAGGAGAAGGGGAAGGCAGAGGATGAGATGTTTGGATGGCATCACCAACTCAATGGACATGAGTTTGAGGAAACTCAGGGAGATAGTGATGGACAGAGAAGCCTGGCATGCTACAGTTCATGGGGTCGCAAAGAGTCGGACATGACTTAGTGACTGAACAACAACAGCAATTCATTGGAGCATTTGACAAGGATGCATTAAAAGTGTGCTGATGCCAGTGGCTGGTTTCATTTCAAGACTAGAGGGGAGATATTTTAATCCAGAGCTCACTCTTGATTTGTGTTTACCAACATTTTGTTTACTATTCTTCAAATGGCTCTGAGATATAGAAGGGTTAGGAGTCAGACTAGCCTAAATTAGAGCCCAGTGACTTGTGACTGAGCCAGACTCCCAACCCAGGTCCTATGAGTGAGAGACCCCATTAGCAATGGCTGAGACCAGCCCACAATGACTTCTCAGTTGGATCTGGTTCAGTTTGTTGTCATTCAGCCCCATATGTGGGACTGACCCATCTGAGTCATTACCGGCCAGTGGTAGATACAGTGAAAGCAGGAAGATGCTAGCACTGGACAGGTATTTAGAGACCTACCTGCTTCCCCAGGATGTCACCTCGCCAAGGCAGAAGCATGAATCCTGCAGTAGAGTCAGACCTGTAGATATTTGTTACTTTTATTAAAACGAATCTGTATATTTTGTTGCATGTATTAAATGAAAGGAAATCAATCCCAAATATTCATTAGATGGACTGATGCTGAAGCTCCAATACCTTTGTCATCTGATGTGAAGAGCAGACTCATTGGAAAAGACCCTGATGCTGGGAAGGATTGAAGACAGGAGGAGAAGGGGACAACAGAGGACTAGATGATTGGGTGGCATCACCGACTCAATGGACATGAGTTTGAGCAAACTCTGGGAGTTGGTGAAGAATGGGGAAGCCTGGCGTGCTGTAGTCCATAGGGTCGCAAAGAGCTGGACATGACTGAGTGACTGAACAACAATTAAATGAAAGTAAAACGGTCATCTTTGTGTGCAAAGTACTCCACAGCAGGACCACAAGATTTATTCACACTACATCTTGGTGTACATACATGTGCTCCATTTTGTTTTTTAAACCTATCCCTGATCTATACCTGTATCCCTACCACCCTTGGGCTTTGGATAGTGTGGAAGAAGAAGTGGTTTAGTCCATTCCAGTACAATCATTTTTAAAGCCCCTTTAAGTAATACTCAATTTCTCAGTAAAAGTACCCTTGAGCTCAGAATTCTCCTTTTATAGCTGCCCTTTCCCTTGTCCCAGCTAAGAGGGTGGCTAGTATATGGAAGCAGGAAGGCCCATGTAGTGCCTTGTATTCTGCACTGGCTCTTTGGGCAGCTGGGACCATGAAGTCTTCTGCTGCTGCTGTTTCCTGCAGATATTGCTTGTGATCTTGTCTTCCTCACCTGAGTTTGGGCCCAATAGCCCTTCCAGGCTGATTCAGCCTCACTTTGGCACTCACTGGTGTCAGATCTCTCTACCTTCTCCATCCAGACCTCTGGCCAGAGCCAGGACCCTCCACTCCGGCTGCAGGACCCCCACCCCTGGCCAAGGTGGCAAGTTTCTCCCTAAGTACGACAGGTATTCTGGATCCCATGCATGGTTACCTGACTGCAGAAGATTGAATTAGGAAACTAAACACAGGGGTCAATCTGCCCCACCACCCAGCACCTGAGCAGTTTACAGAGATGTGGCTGCGTTCCAGGTTGGTATGGGACAATCTGAAACATTTATTTTTTCTAGACATCTCACCCCAAAATAAAAGGAGAGTGGGGGCAGTCTTCCTGTATCAGTCAGGGACCAGGAAAGAACTTGATGGATGGCATGCTCAGAAAAGGTGCCTGGTTTAAAAGGGTTTAATGAAGGAACTATTAGAAAGATAGGAAGGATTAAGGGAAACGAACAGGGGATGTTGTAGTTCTTCAGAATGACAGCAGCAGGAAATCAATACAGTCCCTAAGCTGGAGGAGAGGTCAGGGTTCTAGGAACTAGACGAGAGCTGAGCTGTAGAAGAAAACTGCCTGACAAAAGCTGTAGTCTTTGGTGGTGAAAAGCTGATTCAGTGTTTTGATATACTGAGCCAACTCATTGGAAGAGACCCTGATGCTGGGAAAGACTGAGAGCAGCAGGAGAAGGAGACAACAGAGGATGAGATGGTTGGATGGCATCACCGACTCAATGGACATGAGTTTGGGCACACTCTGGGAGACGAAGGGCGGGGAAGCCTGGCGTGCTGCAGTCCATGGGGTCACGCAGAGTCGGACATGACTGAGTGACTGAACAACAAATACTCCATTTAAAGTTATTATAAAAATATTGGCTGTGCTTTACAATATATCCTTGTATCTTATTTATTTCAGATAGTACTTTGTCTCTCTTAATCCTCTACCCCTATGTTTTCCCTTGCCGATCCTTCTTCCCACTGGTAACCAACAGTTTGTTCTTTATGTCTGTGAGGCTGTTTCTGTTTTATTTGTTTGTTTTTTTAGATTCTACATTGAAATGATAACAAACAGCATTTGTCTTTCTCTGTCTGACTTATTTCACTAAGCATAATACCCTCTGGGTCCATCCACCTGTTGCAATGTCTTCTCTATTCTTTCATTTGTTGAGGGACCCTTAGACTGCATCCATATCTTGGTTATTATAAATACTTATGCTATGAATATTGGGGTACATATATCTTTTCAAATCAGTGCTTTTGTTTTCTTTGGGTAAACATGCATAAGTGAAATTGATGGATCATACAGTAAATCCTATTTTTGGCTTTTTGAAGAACCTCCATACTGGCTTTCCATAATGGCTGCACCAATTTACATTCCCACTAACAGTGCACAAAGATTCCCTTTTCTCCTCATCAGCATTTGTTATTTGTGGTCTTTTTGACAATAGCCATTCTGACAAGTGTGAGGTGATATCTCATTCTTCATCTTATCCCTCCTTTCTTTCAAGATTTTCCCTTTTTTGTGTATCTTAAGAAATACTTTCTTACCTACTGCTGCTGCTGCTGCTGCTAAGTCACTTCAGTCGTGTCCGACTCTGTGCGACCCCATAGACAGCAGCCCACCAGGCTCCCCCGTCCCTGGGATTCTCCAGGCAAGAACACTGGAGTGGGTTGCCATTTCCTTCTCCAATGCATGAAAGTGAAAAGTGGAAGTGAAGCTGCTCAGTCGTGTTCGACTCTTTGAGACCCCATGGACTGCAACCCACCAGGCTCCTCTGTCCGTGGGATTTTCCAGGCAAGAGTACTGGAGTGGGGTGCCATTACCTTCTCTGCCTTTCTTACCTAGAAGTCCATAAATATGAAGTCCCATATTGTCTTGTAAAATATTTATAATTTAATATTGGTGAATGGTGTGAGGGTGTCCCATTTTTTTAAAATATGGGTAACAAGTTATTCCAGTAGAATGTATTGTATGACCTCCCTTTATGTGGAGAAGTATAAATGCCAGCGCTGTCATAATTCATGTCATAAATAAAGCTTCCCTATATGTGTGTGCCTGTGTCCTATGCCCTAGAGAACAATGCATTTGTGTTGACCAGATGCTGACAAACTCCATAGGGAACCTCTTTATTTTTTTGCTAATAAAGCATTTTGCTCACATGACAAGTCAGAAGTCCCTCGACAATCTGTGGCACAATGGTGTCACCAAGAACCCAGGCACTTCCCACGCCCCTTACCAAGAGTCTGTGTGGTCATGATGTTTCCTCACTGCTGCAGCTGTTCTAGGCTTCATATCTGTATATTTCCATTACCAAAGTCAAAAATAGTTTTATTTAATACCTCTAATCTCAAGGTTTGTTTGTAATGATGCTTCCAGTGGAGGTGATGGAATTCCAGTTGAGCGATTTCAAATCCTAAAAGATGATGCTGTGAAAGTGCTGCAGTCAATATGCCAGCAATTTAGAAAACTCAGCAGTGGCCACAGGACTGGAAAAGGTCAGTTTTCATTCCAATCTCAAAGAAAGGCAATGCCAAAGAGTGTTCAAACAACCGCACAATTGCACTCATCTCACACGCTAGCAAAGTAATGCTCAAAATTCTCCAAGCCAGGCTTCAACAGTATGTGAACCGTGAACTTCTAGACGTTCAAGCTGGTTTTAGACAAGGCAGAGGAACCAGAGATCAAATTGCCAACATCTGCTGGATCATCGAAAAAGCAAGAGAGTTCCAGAAAAACATCTACTTCTACTTTATTGACTATGCCAAGGCCTTTGACTGTGTGGATCACAACAAACTGTGCAAAATTATTCAAGAAATGGGAATACCAGACCACCTTACCTGCTCCTCAGAAATCTGTATGCAGGTCAAGAAGCAACAGTTAGAACCAGACATGGAACAACAGACTGGTTCCAAATCGGGAAAGGAGTACGTCAAGGCTGTATATTGTCACTCTACTTATTTAACTTATATGCAAAGTGCATCATGCGAAATGCCAGGCTGGATGAAGCACAAGCTGGAATCAAGGTTGCTGGGAGAAATATCAATAACCTCAGATGTGCAGATGACACCACCCTTATGGCAGAAAGTGAAGAATAACTAAAGAGCCTCTTAATGAAATTGAAAGAGGAGAGTGAAAAGTTGGCTTAAAACTCAACATTCAGAAAACTAAGATCATGGCGTCTGATCCCATCACTTCATGGCAAATAGATGGGGAAACAGTGGAAACAGTGAGAGACATTGTTTTTTGGATTCCAAAATCACTGCAGATGGTGATTGCAGCCATGAAATTAAAAGATGCTTGCTCCTTGGAAGAAAAACTATGACCAACCTAGACAGCATATTAAAAAGCAGAGACATTATTTTGCCAACAAAGGTCCATCTAGTCAATGGTTTTTCCAGTGGTCATGTATGGATGTGAGAGTTGGACTATAAAGAAAGCTGAGTGCCGAAGAATTGATGTTTTTGAACTGTGGTGTTGGAAAAGACTCTTGAGAGACCCTTGGACTACAAGGAGATCCAACCAGTCCATCCTAAAGGAAATCAGTCATAAGTATCCATTGGAAGGACTGATGCTGAAGCTGAAACTCCAATACTTTGGCCACCTGATGGGAAGAACTGCCTCATCGGAAAAGACCCTGATGCTGGGAAAGATTGAAGGCAGGAGGAGAAGGTGATGACCGAAGGTGAAATGGTTGGATGGCATCTCCAACTCGATGGACATGAGTTTGAGCAAGCTCCAGGAGTTGGTGATGGACAGGGAAGCCTGGCATGCTGCAGTCCACGGAGTCGCAAAGCGTCGGACATGACTGAGGACTGAACTGAACTGAACTGATCTCAATGTTCCTTTGGATCACCTGAGGATGTCATGAATTCTTGGGGGAGGCTCTATTGGTCTGTCCATTCTGTGCTGAGGGTCAAGGCAGGTGATTTGCCTTGTAGATCCCTGTGGGGATGAAGGGTATTTATTTCTAGTTCACCTTACTCTTAGGGTGTAGCCCTGTGGGGACGTAGATTTATGGAGGGGTCTCTTCATAAAACCCTCTCCCTCAATAGTCCTGGGCTTTGTCCCCAGTCATCTGCATCCCATGGGACAGTGGAAACCGAGGCTGGGATTCATCTCGGTGGCAAATGTAGAACTAATGAAAACTCGTTTATATCTATAGCTTCCCACTTTCACTTAACTTTGGGCGATTCTTAGTATTCTTCACTTTCTTGGCAGCTCATTGCACATTTAGAATGATTTTCTTCTGGAATTTTTAGTTGTTTTTCAGAGAGAGGGTCGATCAGAGTATCTAGTCTTTCAGACTGTGGAACTAGAATTTGGCTAAATTCATTCTTTAAATGACAGTATATTTTACCAATCTTGCCTAAAGGTTTGTTGGAGACCGAACCACTGCAAGGAAGAGATGAAGACGCAATAGCCAGTGCTGACTCCCCTAGCATGCTCTCCGAGGAAGAAAAAGAAGAGTTAAAGGCAGAACTAGTTCAGGTATGCTTAGTGATCTTCTTGTTGCTATGCCTATCTCCGGATTCTCAGAATTATTGTTAGTCTGATGTTGGGTTGGCCAGAAAGTTTGTTTGAGTTTTTCTGTAAGGTTTTATGAAATGGAGGTCCATTTATATGGACCAATATATTGGAACATTTATATGGACCAATAAAAGGTCCATATTACAGTAATGTTGTCTTTCATTTAATAAGATTGAATAGGTGTTGAATTGTAAGATAATTCATTTTCTATGGTATTTTGTGATGCTAATGGTCCATTACCCAATGGTGACCATAGCTTTAAGTTAAGCTTCACCTTCCCCTCACCCCACTTCATTCATCCCAGACTCTCCAAGCTCTAAGGTTCTGAAGTGTTCACGATAGCTCTTAATAATACTGAAGACATTTCAGGTGCTTTCACAAGACACACCCTAAAATAACTTCATGCTCAAATAAAAGAGCAGCTTGTTCTTCTAGTGCAGCAGAGATTATTTTAGTAAGGACAGTGCCTCGGATCAAATGGCCTAGTTCTTTAGCTGGGTCTGTCTGTGGCCACTGATCCAGAACCACCTTGTTGACTTCACATTGGCCACACCTGCCAGGGTTCATGGACCAGTCAGCCTTGACAGAGAACGTCCTAGCTCCACATTTTCTTAAGGCCTGGAATCCTGGATCATGACTTGTTTGTGTCAGTTTTGGTGTCCAAAAGTTATATTCTACAGACCAGTGTTAGCTAACTGATTCTAAGCCAAAATTTAACTCCTTCACTGCTACCGTCCAAGTTTAAGTTCGTACACAATCTCTGTAACAGACCAAGTTTTATAAAATGACTTGATTTTTCTTTCGGCAGTTACTGATAGACAGATAGGTAGATGGACAGACGGATGGATACACACATACATACATCTATGTTTTGTGCACCTGCATTCTATATTTTCTAAACTTTCAACAATGATCATGTATTACTTTGATAATCGAGAAACAGTAAGCCTTGGTTCTCAGTGGTTGCCCCCATGAATATAAAAACCCAAGGTTTTCACACATTTTTGTCTCATTTGGCCACATTAACGATCCTCCAGTGTGTCTCACTCCTAAGACTTTTTGAGCCTGACTTCTGAAAGTAACATCAGACTCCCTGTTACTTGTTCATGTTATCAGGATTGATGTTTTCATCCCTTACGATGCATTAGCCTCCATGCCTCCTGTCTCTCATTTCTGGATTCCTCAGGAGTGAAGAAGCACTGCATCTCGCTAAGGGCAGCAGTGTGACTTCTGGGGGCACTGGGCACAGCTCTTTGCTCCTGCGCAGCAAAAAGCAAAGAAAGTAATCTGCTATTTTTCCTTTTCACATTCCCATTTCTTCTCCCTCCACCTCAGGCCACCAATGCTTTATGCTCACTCTTTTCTTAAACCCGCTTTTTCTGCCCTTATATAGTGCCTGCCCTTCGCACACACACACAAATTAGGTTCTTTCAGACCACACATGCATTCAGATGACCTCAGATGCTAGGGTTTAATTGTATCAAGGACATCTCAGCGGTCTCACCGCTGGCCCTATGAAGAACTGAGATGTCTTGTAAACAGCTCAGCTTATCTACCTCAGTTCTCCAGAGATATTTTTCCAGGACCCCTGCCCACAAGCAGCTCCTCTCTGTTTGAGGGACGATCCCACTGGGTCTGTTAGCCACGTGGGTGGACACCTCACAGATCAGCCTGTTAGATTGCTTTCGAGTCAGGCAATCAGTTGTGGCCATGATCCAAGGCAAGAGCTTTGTGTAGAAGGACGTCTTATGTCTGACTGCTTTGCTTAAAGGAGTCGCAGGGTATGCCGGGCACCCAGTCTCCCCTTCTGTACACTGCCCTCCCTTGGATTCTCCTACTGTCTGTCAGCTGTGCTGGATCCACCCTGCTCCATTTCCCCCACACCCTGGTCTGCTTTTACCTTACGCTGTTTTGTAGCCCATATTCCAGGAGGATACCTTTAGACTTCAGGGTGAATCTGTAACTGCATTCACTCACACAACCAGCATATTGTTCTTTTACCAAGTGCTGGCTGCAGGAAGACCTGTCCTTGAGAAGAGAGACGTAAGCAAATACTGTCCAAGAGGCTACTACATCTTAGATGGAAGTCTGCATTTTAAAAGAGGAATCTGTTCAGTCCTTAGTTTGTTATTGTGGTCATGCAATATGCGTTTTTTTAAAAGTTCCTTCAGCTTTCCTCTGCTGCTGCTAAGGTGCTTGGTCCTTCTGAGGAAGCTAAGGCCATTTTGGGGTGAGGCTCTCACTTCATCCGGCAACTAGCACTGTGCCTGGCAGCCCCCTCCTAGCTAACTTGCCTGCACCCTGGCCTCCATCTTGGAGCTCGCCTGCACCCACTCAGCCCTCATTCCGCACGACAATGAGGTGACAGTCTGGAGGATAAGATCAATGCCTTCATTAATGCAGCTGGTGTACATGTGTTCACTGATTCATGTCAGTATATGGCAAAAACCACTACAATATTGTAAAGTAATTAGCCTCCAATTAAAATAAATTAATTAATTAAAAAGAAAAAAAAAAAAGCAGCTGGTGTAAATGTTGAGCCTTTCTGGCCAGGCTTGTTTGCAAAGGCTTTGGCCGGTGTCAACATCGGGAACCTCCTCTGGGGCTGGCGGACCTGCCCCGGTCACCACTGCTGCCCCAGCTGAGGAGAAGAAAGTAGAAGCAAAGACAGCAGAATCTGAAGAGTCTGATGATGACATGGGCTCTGGTCTTTTTTCACTAAGCCTCTTTAGTAACACATTCAATAAAAAGCTGAGCTCTAAAAAAAGAAAAAAAAGTTCCTTCAACGCAACACCAGTATCACTTCTGACCTGATGCAGTGGTTTGTGTACACATGGAGGGTGTGCAGTTAACATTTCTAATGAACTTGATTCAGAGCACCAACAAATGTATGTATTTGTAAATTCCAGAAGTAGAATATGGGTTTGTTTTTTTTTTTAAACAAATCTTGTCCATATATAAAGAAATACTATTTGTTTTAAGTATTTGTTCTCATTAGTCCTCTTACCAGCTGCTCCTAACATCTTTTCTGAGTTCTTTACACATCTATTCTGTGGGGTTCTTTTTTTTTCCTAGCTCTCTTTTTAAATAAACTTGCTCATTAGTTCTGTGCTACTAACATCCCACTCCCACTTTCATTTTGCGAAGCTGCATTTGATGCTCAGTATTCTATAATGTGGCTTGGTTTTTGAAAAGGATGAAGTGTTGGCCTGATAACTGTAAATTTATGATTATATAATAATCAAGTACTGCCAATGTCGCCTCGATAAAATGACTCAAGAAAAATAGGCATTAATAGGAGTAGGAAAATTAC
This sequence comes from Bos mutus, assembly GCF_027580195.1. Classification (NCBI taxonomy): domain Eukaryota; kingdom Metazoa; phylum Chordata; class Mammalia; order Artiodactyla; family Bovidae; genus Bos; species Bos mutus. The sequence goes on along the minus strand of NC_091625.1, from coordinate 26,093,359 downwards.
CAGACAGCGTTACTAAGTAGACAAGCCTCTTTTGGCTGTTCCTTCTTGGCGTGTGGTTTCCCAAGGAAAGCACACAGTGCCCTCAAGCCACCTGTCTCAGGCTGACAAATAAGTGTCCTGGGCTTTTCCTTCCTTTCCCAGTTTTTTCCTTCAAGTCTTTATTTCTTTCTGGACTGAACTGGTGAACAATTAAAGCCTTCATAACCAATAGCATCTTACTGTAGCACCCCTCTGTGTTAATCGGGGTTCTCCAGAGAAGTAGAACCAATAGGATGTATATACAAAGAGAGTTATTCTAAGGAGTCAGCTAATGTGATTCTGTGTCCAGTCAGCAAGCTGGACACCCAGGAGAGTCAATGGTGCAGCTCAGTCTAAAGGTCTGGGAAGAGCTGATGTTTTAGTTTGAAGCTGAAGGCAAGAAAAAACAAAAAAGCCAAACAACAACAAGACAAAACAACATCCCAGCTCAAAAGCAGTCAGGCAAATAGAATTCCCTTTTATTCAAGGAAGGGTCAGCCTTTTTATTTAAGTCATCAACCGATTGGGTGAGGCCCACCAGCTTTGGGAGAGCAATCTGCTTTACTCAGTCTGTCAGTTTAAATGTTAATCACATGCATAATCACCCTCAAAGACACAGCCAGAATAATGTTTGACCAAATGTCTTGCTAACCCATGGCCTGTCATACTCTCCCAGATAGTATCTGCATTTTAATTTTAGTTCTTCTTTACTCTTAGCCAGGGCAGGAGAAGAAGCATGACTTGAAGCAGTATGAACAAGAGACCAAAGGCTCTTACTCCTAAACATCATACTGATAATTAATGGTTTAAAAAGCTATTTCTTTCTCTGTATTTGTGACATATTTTATGTAATATAGCTGAATAAATAGAAAAGTAAGTCTTCAGTCTTCTAATATAAATTTTATTTTGAAGCTAACTCATTAGTTCATTTGTATTTTTGCATTTTTATTGTAATAAATTGATATAAAATTAACTATTTTAAATTGAATCATTCAATGGCATTTAGTACTCTTATAATGTTGTGTAACACCGCTTCTGTCTAGTTCCAGAACATTTTCATCATCTCAAAAAGGAATCCATTACCTGCTAAGCAGTTGCTTCCCATTTACCCTTCTTTTCTGTAGCCATGAGCCAGCATTCTGTCTCTGGATTCAGCTATTCTGGGTGTTTCATATAAATGGAATCACACAATATGTGACATTCTGTGTCTGATTCCTTTCATTTAGCCAAATGTTTTTGAGGTTTATGTGTGTTGTAGCTTATATCAGTACTTCATCTATTTTTGTGACTAAATAATATTCCATTTTATGTATATACTACAATTTATTTATCCATTCATCCTTTGATGAGTATTTGGATTGTTTTCGTCTTTTGGCTATTGTGAATAGTTCTGTTATGAACATGTATATACATGTATTTGTTTGAGGAATATAGTAGAAATAGGAATGCTGGGTCATATGATAATTCCACCTTTAACTTTTTGAGAAACTGCTGGACTATTTTCCACAGTGGCTGAACCATTTTTATTTCCACCAGCAATGTACAAGGGTTTCAATTTCTCCACATCCTCGCCAACACTTAAATTCCTATTCATTCATATATAAGTAACCAAGTTTAAATATCTAATCTTGTACATAAATATTTATCCTACAAGGAGATCTCCTAGGGGAATCAAGAAACCAAAGAACCAGACTATTAGTTTCTAACGAAGACATGATTAATTTAAAATTAACAGGCAAAGGATATCTTAAATACTTCAATTAATGATTTACCTGCACTCCAGCTCATTCCAAAATGAATTTGATATGGGTTACAACGTAGAATTTCTATACTACCTGCATCAGAGTATCTGGGGGTACTTGTTAAATAATATATATAGACACACACACACACACACAGAAGTCGCTCAGTCGTGTCCGACTCTTTGCGACCCCATGGATTGTAGCCCACCAGGCTCCTCGGTCCATGGGATTTTCCAGGCATGAATACTGGAGTGGGTTGCCATTTCCTTCTCCAATATACATAGACAGGCCTCACCAAATTTGAGACATCAGAATCTCAGGGCCTTAAAAGGGGCCTCCTTCTGGAATATTCATTTTAAATGTGCTCTCTGAGTGACTTTTATATAAACTGAAATTGATGTAACTAGGCCAAAAATTCTCATCAGTCCAATAAGGGATTGAATCTCACCAGGATCATCATTTAAAGTATTTGTGATTAAAGGACTTTCTGCTGTGTCAGGACTCTGTGCTCTGCAGAAAGAGATGAGATTGACCATTTTCAGTCTTGCATGTTAATATAATTTAAGAATTATCTTTTAATTTTACCTTTTGGGATTTTCTTAATAACTATTTTGGCATATATTATACTTAGATCACTGATATATAAATGAAAGCATTAAGAAGTGTGAGTCTAACATTTTATTGAAATAGTGAGACTTTCATTATAGTACCTGCCATTAGTCTGCATAGAGTAACTGAGTTCATATTTTCATCATTAGAAGTCTTTTCTCTACAAATACCTTTTAACATATGCTTCAATTTTTAAATGATTAGATGTGGGATTTAATATTTCTTTAGGATGATGTTTGATGAATTGGTCACTTCAGTATTTCTATCACTTTTTTGGGACCATGGATTTCATTAGAAATCTTATGAATCCTTTACCCATTCCTCCCAACTCCCCAAAACTAATGAATATCCTACTGTCCCCCATAATTTTGAATAAATTTCTGAGATTCCATAGATAAAAGGATGAGAATATCAAGATGTTTAAACCTCTCTCTTCTTCTCTACATCTTTAATTTTTCTCTGCAAGTTAAAAAATTTCTCATTACCCTTGTTACACATTGGAAAAAGCAGTAATACCTAATATATCTATAAAACCAGATTCCTAGTTATTTCAGTCACTCAAACATATTATTTATTCAAAAGAAAGAAGAAAAAAAATCTTTCTATGCTGAATAAAAAGCTGACCTGAAGCCCAAGTATTTTCTATGGTAAGAGAGCTAGAGATACAACCTTGAGAAATCTTAGGCAACGGACTAAATGCAGGTGAGCTCGTTGACTAAGATGAAAATATGGAATATAACATGAGAGCAAAAGGATAGAAGGATCTGATTTTAAAATGATAGTGTGTTCTCATTGAATGGAGAGACTAAAAACACAGTCCCCCTTGGCCACCCCTGAATATACTCCTTTTGGAGTAATGAGTATACAGCTGCATACTGAAGACTCTTGCTTGTCAAGAAGCTATAGCTTGGAGACTTCTCTGGTGGTCCAGACTCTGTGCTTCCAACACAAGGGGTATGAGTTTGATCTGTGGTAGGAGAACTAAGATCCCATATGGCACTTGGCATGGCCAAAGAAAAAAGAAAAAATGAAAACATAGGATGCTACTAACTATAACATGTCATGGAAGGTGGAATTCATTTTAGAAAGACTTCAGGAAAATTTCCAAGAACATACAAAAACGTTTCACAACTGTAAAAAAAAAAAAAAAAAGGATAATGTTAGACTACTAGGACATTTTGCTGATATTAAAACCTCGAAGATAGTGTTCTTTTCTACTAGAACATTTCAGATGGTTGATTCAGTATTTCTGCCTGTTTTAAGTGATTTTTTGTCAATACAAAGGTTTACAACACTATTTTTGCAAAAGTAGATGTCATTGTTGAGTTGTTTTTCTAGCAGCTATGTCTCTGGTGACCCAAGGAACACATTTGCAAGATGATTGACAGGGTTAGTGATGCTGTTTGTGGTCAGGAGTAGAGTGACACTTGGAATGTAAATGAAACTTAGCTGCTTCGTTTTTTTTTTTTTTTTTAAAGTAAGGAGTAAAATGCCAGCTTGGCAAAACCACAATGTATGCTTAGGTGTGGATGGCAAAAAAATAACGCTGACTAATGGCACTTGAAAAGAAGTTATTAGATATAGACTACACAATCAATTTCCTGTTCAAAAATTATACCTACATATAATTTTAGAAAAACATTTGGATGATTGAAAACCAGAAACTCTAAGCAGTGTCTATTTCCTAGTAGATTACACATGGTTTTTATTGTCTTTGTATTTTGCTGTGAATTTTTTACAAGGAGTAGTGTTTACATTTAGAACCATTCAAACTAAAAAATCTACTTTCATTTAAAAATATTAGACTTCTCTACAGGATGTGTTTGCTAAGGCCTTGCATAGGGCTGTGTAAACAAGAGGGTGCCCAGGGTGCTTTGGATCACTGAGAGCTTCCGCCCTTGAATGTTTCACCTGGTCTGACATTTTTCCCCCATCATTTTCCCTCCTGCTTGTAGCTGGAAGACGAAATTACAACCTTAAGACAAGTTTTATCAGCAAAAGAAAGGCATCTTGTGGAGATAAAACAAAAACTCGGCATGAACCTGATGAATGAATTAAAACAGAACTTTAGCAGAGGCTGGCATGACGTGCAGACAACCACTGCGTAAGTATATTTTTTTTCTTAAAAAGTAATCACTCAGCCTGCTGTCTTGCCTCTTCTATATTTTTTTTCCTTCAAGGCTTATTTTGTACTGGTGTCCAGGGAAAATATTTTCTCTAGAAGTAAAATATATAGAAATATGAATGGTCATTAGTATGTTGCATGATACAGGCTCTGCAAAGTAGCTTCATGAAATAAAACTTTGTTCACCAAAACTCTGTTTTCACTTAGACTACTTTTATGGAGTTGTACAGTTTTAAATTCTTTCTCTTCAATATACATATTTTTTTAACATTTGTTAAATATATACTTTAGGCTTATGTTTTTCCATAAAATTCTAAATCCTTTGAATACGTGGCACTCACTACATATTTTGAATTTCTATTAAAAATGATTGACAGTTTTAAAAACTGTAGACTTTTTGACCATTAACGTAAAGAGAAAAACCTGTATCTTTCATATTTTGGGGATGTGCTTTTTATCCCTGTTACTCTATAGAATATGTATGTGTATATTGGCCTCTGCCTCAGTTCCCGGCACAAAGCTCCCAAAATTCATATAATTTCTTAAGTGATAAGAGCACTAGGAGCATCTTTTGTTCTCATGTTTGCACTTTTACCCTGATTCCTGACACAGAGTTCCTAAATCCTTTGGGATTTCCAGGGTAACAGGCGTATCCTTGGTTCTAATAAGATGACTCTTGGCGGACTCCTGGAGGAGAGCCGGTCACAAGAAAGACCAAGGCATGATTAGAAGCTGTCAGTCCCATGCCCCCATTCTCTATGGAGAGAAAAGGACCTGGAAATGGTCTATCATGCCTATGATGAAACTCCATAAAAATCTCAGAAATATGGCATTTGGAAAGCTTTGGGGTTGCTGAACCCATGGAAGTGCCAGGCAGGTGGGTCCCAGGAGAAAGCATGGAAAGCAGGTATTTCCATGGGAACATGGGGATGGGTTCCCATCCCCACATGCCTCTTTCATCGGGCTGTTCATCTGTATCTTTTATCATATAATTTTTACAATAAATCGGTATAACCTAGCAAGTAATCTGTTTTCTTAAGTTCTATGAGCCACTCTCGCAAATTAATTGAACTTGGGGAGGAGGTTGTAGGAACCTCTGATTTGTAGCCCCTTGGACTTCCCTGGTGGCTCAGACAGTACCTGCAATTCAATTCCTTGGTCAGGAAGATCCCCTGGAGAAGGGCATGGCAACCCAGTCCAGTATTCTTGCCTGGAGAATTCCATGAACAGAGGAGCCTTGTGGGCTACAGTCCATGGGGTCACAAAGAGTCAGACATGACTGAGTGACTAACACTTTGGTCAGGAGCACTGGTGATAATCTGGACTCGTGATTTGCATCTGAAGTGGGGTGAGTAGGGAGCACTCTTGTGGGACTGTGCCTTTAACCTGTGGGATCTGATGTGATCTCCAGGTAGTGTCAGAATTAAATTGTAGGAGACTCAGCCGGTGTTACAGAACCTCTTGATATGAGAAACTCCTCCACACAAACACATCTGGTATCAAAAGTGTCCTGAGTGTGCTGGTAAGTGTGAGACTACAGGAGAAACACTGCAGAAGCAAGTTTTTCTTTCGTAGACCAGCAGAAATGTTTGCAGTTTTGCTATTATCTTCTTGTCTGATATAAGGCAAAGTATAGAATAACTTTGTGGAGAAGGCAATGGCACCCCACTCCAGTACTCTTGCCTGGAAAATCCCATGGACGGAGGAGCCTGGTAGGCTGCAGACCATGGGGTCGCGAAGAGTTGGACACGACTGAGCGACTTCACTTTCACTTTTCCCTTTCATGCATTGGAGAAGGAAATGGTAACCCACTCCAGTGTTCTCGCCTGGAGAATCCCAGGGACGGGGGAGCCTGGTGGGCTGCCGTCTATGGGGTCGCACAGAGTCGGACACGACTGAAGTGGCTTAGCAGCAGCAGCAGCAGCAGAATAACTTTGAATATTCTACAGTCTTGCTTTTATGGGGTTACTTGTTAAAATTACACAAAATAATGAACTATTGTGGTACTTTTCTAATGATTTAAAATATTTTGCTTGCCAGGTGGTCTTGTACCAAAGGGAAGAAGGTGCCCAGATCATAATGTGATTTTTCTTCCTTTTGTGTGTTGAGGGGTGGGGCCTGATGGAGAAACCATAGAGGCGTCCTATCTTTGACCCCAGATTCCACCATCAAGAAATTTTTGACCTTGTGTTATGCATTTTCTTCCCTACTATTACCCTTTGGAACTTAAAGATATTACATTCCTAGTATCTGAGTGGGAAACAGTTTTTCTCTTTGCTGATTCTTCTCTCCCAAGCACAGAGGGGCTTCCATGAAATGAGATCATATTAGTACGTATCATAGGTAGTGAGGATTCAGTGAGTGCAGAACAGCATCTGGCACTTTGTATGCTGTTTGCTGTTGTAGGAAGCAGGTCTGGTGGGGAGATCCAAGAATTCTGTTTTGGCTTCACAGACTTAGAGAAGGAACCATGGTTGCCAGGGAAGGGGGGAAGAAGGGGGGGCAGGGATGGCTCGGGAGTTTGGGATGGACAGGTCTACTGCTATGTTTTAAATGGATAACCAACAAGGATCTGCTGTATAGCACATGGAATTCTGCTCACTGTTTTGTGGCAGCCTGGATGGCAGGGGAGTTTGGGGGAGAATGGATACATGTATACCGCTAAATCCCTTCACTGTTCATCTGAAACTATCACAACATTGTTAATCAGCTATACTCAATAGAAGGGCTTCCCTGGTGGCTCAGTCAGTAAAGAATCTGGTGGAAATGCAGGAAACCACCTGCAATGCAGGAGACCTGGGTTCAGTCCCTGGTCAGGAAGATCCCCTGGAGAAGGGAATGGCAACCCACTCCAGTATTCTTGCCTGGGAAATCCCATGGACTGAGGTGCCTGCTGGGCTACAGTCCATAGGGTCGCAAAGAGTCGGACACACCTTAGCAGCCAAGGCAAAGTAAAATGTTGAAAAAAATTCTGTTTGAGCTGTGCTTAGTCTGAGATGCCCAACAGACCAACAAGTTGCTGCAAGGGGGTGACTCAGAGGAAAAATCAGGGCTAGAGATGGACATGAGAGTTATCTACATACTGATGCAGTGAAAGCTACAGGACTAGAATAGATTTCCTAAGAGATTAATTAATAAATACAGATGATTATGGTCTCACTAACCTTTAGGAATGTTGCGAACTTTCCTTTGTAAAGAAGAATAAATCTCTTTTTTAAGAGGGAGGCCTGAGTCTATCAGCAACATAATTTCAGGAGATCATTTTCTCTCACCCTTTTTTCTTGACTGCTAAGGGAAGGAATGATGCTAAAGCTGAAACTCCAGTACTTTGGCCACCTCATGTGAAAAATTGACTCATTGGAAAAGACTCTGATGCTGGGAGGGATTGGGGGCAGGAGGAGAAGGGGATGACAGAGGATGAGATGGCTGGATGGCATCACCGATTCAATGGACATGAGTGTGAGTGAACTCTGGGAATTGGTGATGGACAGGGAGGCCTGGCGTGCTTCAATTCATGGGGTCGCAAAGAATCGGACACGACTGAGCGACTGAACTGAACTGAACTGAAGGGAAGGGAAAAGTCCTATGTTGGGACAAGGGGTAGGATGTGATCATAGAATCTATTTTTCCCCTGGATATTTTTAATGGTGAAATAAATTATTGTTTGTTAAATAATTTGCATCCATTAAAATTCTACTTTTCCAAAAAAATTAATTACATGGAAAAGTGCTAGCTAACATAATATTCAGTGAAAACCCATCTCACTTATAAAATATATATATGTAGAAAAAAGACTGAAAGGAAACCAATATATTAACTGGGATTAACTGTGAGTGATGGATATGTGTGTAAGATTCATTATTTTTTCCATTCACCCATCTTTCCTTTTTTTTTTCCTTAAATATTTAAATTCCTGCTATTAATGTACATCACACAGATTTTAGAACAATATCTATGCATCATGTGGTGAAAATTTTGATGTGAGGGAGTGATGAACTGGGCTAGGGTTAGCTAGGATAGAATTAGATTTCAAAGCACTAAAAAGAATTTTAGGTGTCAAGGCACTCACTACAGGTATTCCAGAGGCAATACTTTGCATGCTGATTAAACAGTCATGACCTATTTAGTTTGCTTTATAATGAAATGAAAACCTCTGATATGTTAATGAAAGATTTTGCGTATTTTAGTTTGTGGTAGGATTCATATTGGAATGAAACCAGATGACTAGGAATAACTACACAGCAGATTAAAATTATCTCCCTTTTAGAAAGATAACCATACAGTATTAGGTCAAGACATCATCTGTGTCCCAGGGCTTGCTGTTGCTGTTGTTTTTGTCATAGTTTTTTGGGTGCCTTGATTTCAGAGACTCTAAGAACACACACAAAAAGTCCCCCTACCCTCTTCTTTTTTCTTCTCTGAAGCTCTATAATGTTTCTAGGCTTTAAGGAGGCACAGGGGAGGTGGGTGGCCTTGGGGTGAAGAGGTGGGAGACCATTGGAGGAGAAATTGAATCTCTTCTGGAGATAGAAGGAAAAGTAATTTGAAAACCTGATGTCATGGTGGGCTATTCAAACCCATGTGCTTCATTTTAGTGAGTGTTTGGCCTTTGCTAACCCGTGAAATTGCCCCAACAATAAACCCCTCTGAGTTGTATTAGACCAAATGGTAGTCTACAAAGGGGAGAAGGTCATGGAATGGAATTTCAACTATTCCATCTTTTTGGAAGCTTAATAAATTCACCCTATATACAGAGGAGTAAAACTCTAACATTCAGCTTTTAAAAAAAATGCATAGTGCTTGAAAATTGAAGCTTGGTATACGATTTATTTACTCTTTGATTTTGTGCTTCTAAGACTTCCAGCCTATTGTGGTCAGTAAAGATTATTATATCTTATTTATGAGGAATTGTTGTGGCACCATTAGGTTCAGAAGTGCCAGTGAAGATTAAAGACCTAATTTTAAAAGCCCATCTCTCTCATGGTTGTTCATTCTTACTGGCCTCATCATACAAGGTAGAACATAGGTTCTCCTTTTCGAGATTCAAGTGGTAAATCTGTGATTTGGTGTTGTGTTTGGGGAACCTTTGGAAGAGAAGAAGTCTAAAAAGTTTTTGTGTCTTTGGTGAAGTGCTGCATATGCAATTGTTAAAGTAATGCTCTCTTTTAAATTCCATAATAGGAAATAGATTTGGGCTATAAAGATATTTTATCTTCTTGTAAAAAGACTGTTGAATTACAATTTTTTTTCTACCTGCATGTAGAAAAATGCTTTAGGTCAGAACACTTTAGAGGATGACATGCTTTCTCCTTTTGATTATTAACACTGATTTTCAAATCACTAGGACATGAAGAGAGGAAGAGCCCTCTGTCAGTACGCTGGCCAAAGAGCTCACCTGTTCTAATGGTTAAAGGTTACCCAGTCCTTAAAATGTAAAGATACACACACAGATACAATGGAGTATTATTCAACCATGAGAAAAGGAAATCCTGTTGTTTGCAATAATATGGGTGGACCTTGAGGGCACTATGCTAAGTGGAGTCAGAGAAGGATAGAATCTGCATAGTATCACTTATATGTGGAATCTAAAAAAAAAGTCAGACTCTTGGAAACAGAGAATGCAAGAGTGGTTTCTGGAGGTGGTGGGTATGGGTGAAATAGGGAGAGGTTTCTAAGAGTACAAACTATCACTTATAAGTTGAATAAGGTTTGAGGAGCTAATGTATAATATAATGACCATAGTTGAAAACACTATTGTATAAATGAAATTTGCTAAGAGAGTAGAACTTAACGTTCTCCTCAATATATACATGTGCATGCATGCTTAGTTGCTTAGACTTGTCCTACTCTTTGTGACCCCCATGGACTGTAGCCTGCCAGGCGTCTTTGTCTATGGCGTTTTCTAGGCAAGAATACTAGTGTGGATTGCCATTTCCTTCTCCAGAGGATCTTCCCGACCCAGGGACGGCGTAACCTGCATCTCTTGTGTCTCCTGCATTGCAGGCAGATTCTTTACCTTCTGAACTACCAAGGCAGCCCATATTCCCCCAAAGCGGGTGTTTGCTGGAGTTGCTTCAGAGCACGCAAGGACAAATTTCCCTCACTCATTTTAAGGTCACCACGGCTCTTCTCTGAAGGGGAAAGTTCACGCTGCAAAGTCCTGACTTTGCACCTTGTGCCTGAAGTCAGGGAATCCAGCTGGACTCTGTTTCCTCCCTTTGGCCTCAGGGGGCTCTTGCTCTGGTTGATTTCAGCCGCTGGGGATACAGAGATGATGAACAAGATGTGGTCCCCATCCTCAGGAAGTTCAGATAAGTCACAGAGAGGGATTCAAAAACCCTAATTGCAGCACAAAGGAACAATGTTTGGAGAGAGCTATGCGGAGGGGATTATGGGAACCCTGAGGAGAGGCACGCAACACCGACGTCTTAGAGCAAATACTCTCGAGTTTTCTGCCCCCCAGTGCATAACTGACAGCAACCTGAGGATATCTTAACATTTTGACTTTTATTTAAGGAAGAGGTATTAGTCTCCTGCTCTGTCAATTATGAAACTCAGCAATGGTGTAATTCACATTTAGCTTAAAATAAGAGATGCTAGTAATCTAAAATGTTAAATACTGCTTCCTTTTAAATTAGAAGGTTGTCAGGTCAATCAGAAGGTTAGCATTTAAGTTGTTTTTCATCATTTGAATATTATTGAACATATTTTTATGCAGTAGAGTTGAAAAACAGTTTTAAGTGTTAGTAGTATAAACTGTTGGAGAAGGCAATGGCACCCCACTCCAGTACTCTTGCCTGGCAAATCCCATGGACGGAGGAGCCTGGTAGGCTGCAGTCCATGGGGTCGCTAGGAGTCGGACACGACTGAGCGACTTCAATTTCACTTTTTACTTTCATGCGTTGGAGAAGGAAATGGCAACCCACTCCAGTATTCTTGCCTGGAGAATCCCAGGGACAGGGGAGCCTGGTGGGCTGCCGTCTCTGGGGTCGCAGAGTCAGATACGACTGAAGCGACTTAGCAGCAGCAGCAGCAGCAGCAGTATAAACTATGTAGGCTTCCCAGGTGGCGTAGTGGTAAAGAATCCAATCCACCTGCCAGTGCAGGAGACACAAGAGACGTGGGTTTGATCCCTGGGTCAGGAAGATCCCCTGGAGAAGGAAATGGCAATCCATTCCAGTATTCTTGCCTGGAGAAACCTATGGACAGAGGAACCTGGCAGGCTGCAGTCCTTGGGGTTGCCAGAGAGTTGGGCGCGACTGAGCACAGCACAAACTATGTACAGAATTTCATGGCACAGTGAAGGGAGGAAAATGCAACTATGCTGACTTCCTTGGGGGTTATCAGTGGCCTGACAGAAGGGCCCTTTTTCAAGATGCAGGCTCCTAGCATCTGGATGGGGGTGTATTCAGTTTTAAGATCAAGCACAATTAGGATGCAGCATAAGGACAGGCTCTGTGCAGTGCATAACTGCAGAGGGGCCCTTCACTTAGGCTGTGATGTGTAATATGTGTCTTTCCCTATTCCCTAGGAAATGTCTGTTTAGTAATGAATGTTTGGTTTGACTTTATCATCTAGATAATACATGATTTTTACACTTCCTAAGAACACAGGCATTGTACAAATAAATAACATATGGTGCTGGTAATATAGACTTCTTTCTACCTGCTAACAAAAAAGAATAATAGAATACCATATTACTAAAGTGATTTCAGTCCCAAGGAAACCAACAAGGGTGTTTTAAAGCATTGGCTTAAAGTCTGATAGTATATTTAGGGCTGGATGACTTGTGGGAGGTGGAAGGGGAGGAAGGATAAGGGAAGCTCCCACTTAATGGATTTCATAGGACATAGTCTTCTCAGAGACGCCATATGCATGAAAGTGTTCTAGGCTAAGCAGGGAGCATTGGGGAACTTACCTGGGAACAGCTCTGTAGAAGTCTAAGCAGTGCGGTATAGTGACTTGACTTACATATTCCCTCAGGTTAGGTGCTTTTGTTTTCTGGTTTATTAACGCTTAGAAATTTCCCAGGCCAGCGGACACACCGCTGCCTTTCCTGCCACCATGCTCAAAACCTGAAGCCAATCTTTTTGTCTTGTTCCATTTGTCACTAGCAACCTTTTGTCAAGTCTGTCCATTTTCTCTCTACAGTCCATCACACCGCTCTGTTCTTACTGCCTTGACTCCCAGTTCAGACCAACAGAGGAGCTTCCCCTTCGATCACTGATTCCTTCATCTAGTATTTATTCAGTTTCCCCTTTTTCCTGCTGCCAGATCCTAGGGACACAGAAATGAATGGCTTCCTTGTCCTCGGGGAGTCAGCCTTGTGGGGACATAGGTTTAGGAACAGATCATTGCAGTACTGTATTCCTAAAACTGTCTTGAAAAAAGTCACTGTATTAGCTTAAGATTATGCACCCTTCTTACTCCAACCTCTCTCCATATTACAAAATAAGTACTAGTTCAATTTTGCCTTTTTATAGTTCCTTTTACCCACATAAATAGGAAAAGCTTACATTTCTCTTTGAAACATGCATTCTCTAATCTGTGTTAGCTTTGATGGCTAGAGCTTTCATGGTCCTTTCATAGAGTTAATACATCTCTTTAAGAATAATTTTCTACTATTGAAGCAGTTCCATTATTTGTGATTAAAGATCTGCACATTCAGATCTAGGCTTACAAATGTGTATTTTTACTGAATTCAGATTGCATGGTCTGACTTTCCTGCTGATGAGCAGCCACCAATCCATCCTCCCCAAAGAACAGAAGCAATTGCTTCTGTGGATCATCTTCCTAAATCTGTTTTGGAAAGGGAACTTTCAAAAGTTCCCTGGTGGCTCAGATGGTAAAGAATCTGCCTGCAATGTGGGAGACCTGGGTTCGATCCCTAGGTTGGGAAGATCCCCTGGAGGAGGGCATGGCAACCCACTCCAGTATTCTTGCTGGAGAATCCCCATGGACATAGGAGCCTGGCAGGCTACAGCCCATGGGGTCCCAAAGAGTCAGCCACGACTGAGCGACTAAGCACACAGGAGAGAGAAAGACGGTGGATGTATTATGGGTGGTCTTGATAATGAGCTGTTCTTATTTTTCTGTTTTATTTCTAGCTACAAGAAAACACATGAAACCCTGAGTCATGCCGGGCAGAAGGCAACTGCAGCTTTCAGCAACGTTGGGACGGCCATCAGCAAGAAGTTTGGAGACATGAGGTACTGTGGGAAAGAGCCAGGTGGAAGAGGCTTGGCCTTTGGCTTTCAGAGACAAGGAGGGGCATTATCCATTGACTAGTTTTCCTAAGGCATTCTTTTCTTTAATTAGATTAAAATTTTATGTGGCTGATCGTATTGGTGACTGAGATACATTTTTATATTGGGACCTTTACCTAAAGGTCAGCTTAGTGGATCTGATCCCAGAGATGCCCTTTCTACTATTCAGTAAAAATAGAAGACAGAGGGTACCTTTAATCACCAGTAATAAGGAGAGATTCCAAAAGAATGCAACACATACTGAATTTGAATCACTGTAACTCAAACTAAGTTAAAATATGCTTTCAGTGAATATGCTCTGATAAACTATTCTTGGCTACATTTTTGTACACATACAGCTAGTATATATATTTTTTTCTATGCTAAATATATAGATATTTATTCTTTTATTCTAGAAAGGTACCATGGATATATGCACCTGGTAATATTCTTTCTTTACTTTGGCAATATATTGTGAATATTTAATAAGTGTTTATTACATCTTCATTTTCAGTGGATGTATTCTCTTCCAGTGCACAGCTGTTAAATGTAAAATTTACCAAATTTTAAAAATTTAAAAATTACCAAAATGTTTAAACCAGTTCCTTTGCACATTTTGGTGATTTTCAGTATTTGTTATATAAAATTAGGGTGAATATCAAGATTTGAAACTGAGAACAATGTAATATTGACCATTTTTATTTTTTATATTATATTCTAGAAAGTTATCTTACATACAGTTGCTGCTCTCATATTTTTTTGCTTATTTAAATACCTATCATAGTTTATTTTGAATTTGGCTGATATGCTTAGGAGATTTTTCTTTATAAATCAATGTCATTTTTGTCTCTAAAAATCAAGTTCAATTTTTAAAAACTTCTCAAGTACATTTTATATTTCTTCTTTTTAAAAACTATGTGCATATTATTTTACTGGATTCTTAAATTATTGCTTTCTGTATTACTCTGCAGCTTTGATGCCTAGAGGCAAATATTTGTATCTTTAAGTTATTTTTTGACTTCAAAAATTACTGGATTGTGCCCAACATTCATGCATCATCTTAAGAACTTGGCATTCATGAGGCTAGAATTAAATAAGTACATATGCATGAATCTGAGTACATTGCTTTATCTTCATTTTTGCTAATAAAGCAATAACAAAAAGCAATTAAAATTCTTCAGAGGCAGTGTGTGATGAACTGGTAAGCATTTTGGATTATTAATTAACCCTAGTTTTATTAGAATAAAATTTGCAGTCATTTCAATGGCAGGAAAGCATTTATCTAAACTAATTAAATAATTCCTTAAAACAGGAAAGACTTTATCACCAGTTATATCCAAGAAAATATGTTTTGTCATGTTTATAAAATTTGTTTTCCACGTACTTAGTTGAAACAATGATCATAGTGGCATAATACTGCCAACAGGAACAGTGTTTCTCCAACTGGAGGAGACTTTACAGACAGCTCTGAAGCTTGTTACATGCATATTCCTAGATTCCACCTCTCTCTCTTGAGATTGCACCTAAGAAGGTCTTGGATGGCATCTAGGAACCTGTTTGAAATAAGCTCCCAGGTGATCTGACTTCAACTAGTTAGGTGTTGAGGAACCAAGTGTAATTTAGCTTACCTGTACCTGGGTATTCTCAGTTATAAATGTAGATAAGAGTAACATCTTCAGGTTATTATGCAAGTAGCAGAAGACAGCGTGCCATGTATTAAACATTCAATAAATGCTAGTTTTTACTTTACTAAGGAACTATCTCAGTTACAAGGTGGCCCTCCAGGACAGAAATTAGGCAGAGTCCCTGAACAGGAGTGTGCTGTATTTCATGAGTTGTAAAGAATAAAGACTGTGTTTCACACATATACATGTTGACACACTCATGTTCCTGCATGAACTGGGCATAATATCAAGGTGTGTTGACTGCCTTTCCTCCTGTTTCAATGTGGCTTTATTTTAGCATAATGGATAATCTGTTTCCCAGGAGTTCTAAACTTTTCGTTAATTACTGCTCTGTGCAGAGGACACAACACTTCCATTATAAACTGTGTCTAAAAATATTGGGAAATGTAGTCTTTATTACTAGAGATTCAAATATGATCCTGTAATAATATGTAGACCTATATTTTCCAATCTATATTTTTCTCAAGCTAAATATCTAACATCTATATATAAATGAGGATAAGTCCCTGTGAAAACAAGTTTTACAAAGGATTATTACTTTTGATTATACTAGAACAAGTAATATATGTAAAAATCACATTTGAAAATTACTTAAGTTTAATACAATAATGATTCTTAAATGAGAACAATTAGTGGGTTTTCAATTTGGGGTTCAAATTAACTTGTCAATTTATAAAATGATAGTGGGGAAATTTAAAAATTTTATCACAGGCATTTTACTTTGAACCCCTTTGCAGTTTGAAAGTATTAATATCATATTATTTTATATTTTGTTGGTTACATCATAATATCCCTTTATGAATTCTGGGAACACATTTCTGAATTTGTTTAAAAATTGCTAGAAAAATTTAGATACCTTAGGAGAAAAACAGGACCTCTCAATTTTTGTTTAAAATCATTACAAGTTAATACTCACAGGTTTCCAAAACTTAGAATTTGGACCTTTTAATAACTGAGTGAAAAACACTATGTTAAGATTTAATTTAGACGTTTTATAAAAATAAATATTTCCTGAGCTAAGGTCCTCCTTTTATCCTGATGACCCCTAAATGAAGGCCCCTCAGCCCAGTCACGGAATTCTGCCTCCTTCTCCGTCTGCTAGATAACATGGCTAATAGCTACCTAACCAGATGGTTTTCTCTGAGGTTAACACGAAGTCACATTTATGAAAGGACTCTGTGGAGAAGTGCAAGCTCTTGGAATCATTTTTATAATAGTAATGTTGCCATCTTCTTGGCATTTCTGGGTGAATTCGCTCAAACAGCGTGTGATCTAGTGGAGGGGAAATCTTTGGACAAGGCTTGTAACTTTAACAGAGAATCCAGCTATAGCCATGAGAAAAACAGTGATAAGAGACGGTAAAGCAATCGTGAAGACATTAAAGTCAGTGCACTCAAAAAGAGTAAGGAATGGGGTCCCTTATCTTTTCCCTGGGGCTTTTGAAAAGGGACAGCGGGCAGTGTGGTCCTTCCTCTGCATCCTGATGTGCTAACCTTGCTCCTCCTTTTCTCTCCTGTGCTGCTATGGCTGTAGGTCTCATTCCATCGGGTAAGCGCTGCCCCAACTGGCTCCCTTCCTCGAAGCTCCCTTCCTCCCCAGAGCACCATGGTGGGCATGCCTGGGCCCCAAAGCTCTTTTCCTGAAAGTGTTCACTACCAGGGAGTTACAGAGTATAGGGCACCTAATGTGTTTGCATCTATTTCAGCACTTGTTTATATCATTTCTGAATCATTTATTAATGCATCGCTTTCGCTTGCTGAGTCATCCTCAGGGATCTCTTTCTGCATCATGCCTGTGTACATGGCAGAGGTCCTTAGAAGAAATGGAAAGTGGAAATTGTGCACTGCAGATGTATATGAAACCGGCAGAAAGTAAAGTCGAGAAACAGAACAATTTCCTCTAGATTGTCATGTTTTTCTGAACTTCTTATAACTGTAATTTAAGCAGATGGTTCACCTTCAGCTTTCTGTACCCTCTGAAGTTGAAGTGGAAAAGCCCAAATGTTAACACGTGTGCAATTGTCAGTCCCAGGTCTCTGAATTAAGCCTCCTTTGGGGTGGAATCTTATTACATAAATTAAAAAAAAAAATCTTTCCTAAGAAAACTACCTGTATTTAAGAGATAAATACTTGATAATGTTGATGAATTTCTTTTGGTAATTCTCTTTTTTAAATGTAATTTATGAAGAAGTATTTTGCCTATGATTTCTAAATGGAGTGTCTGTAAATATCCGCTGCGTTTCTTTGTCCTTTTCTTTCTGAGTTCTAGTAAAGTTACTAACCCTAACCTCAGTGGATATTGTTAGGGAAGGTGAGGGTGAGTTTGATCCCTTACCTGTTAAGCTTCTTGGGAGAGGAGCAGGCAGGAACTGTGCTGGAAAGTGGATGAAGGGATGCTTGCCTAGGAAAATGAACCCCATTTTGCTTCTTCCCTCCACACACCCTGATTTCTAAGCAGAACTCACATAGAAATAACAGTCAGTCAGAGGGACAATGAATCAATTGCTGTAGGATTAATAAGGTAAGACAGCTGATGCTCTTAGAAGTCTCAGAAAAGTTGATCCTCGTACCAGTTGTCCTAGGATGGAGGCGGAAACCCTAGCTCCCACGTTGGACTGTGTGAAATGTGTTTATTTGGCATGTTTCCTTGATTGATTCATGTTAACTCTGTGTAGTCCTCTGATGAGCTTCAAATGGAATGATGAGCTGTTAGCTGCCTGGCTCTACCTGCTGGGCACTGTCCCTTGTCCCTGACTGTCTTCCTGAAACAGGAGGAGGGAGCTGGACCAGGAGTCATGTCCCCAGAATCATGTACATGGACTGCTGGCCTGACCTGGGGGGAACCAGGTCAGATTTCCTGGCTTACCGAGAAAGTATAGGGTTGGCCAAAAATTTGTTTGGGATTTTCCATACGATCTTGCAGAAAACCCAAACGAACATTTTGGCCAACCCAATAAAATAATATGCAGCCACGGACCATCTGCTCTTCCTTAATTCCTTTGGAAATGATTGTGGCCCATCCTACCCAACAATAACAAATATCATCTTGGTGGGGAGGGCAGGGAATACTTCAGATAGTTGACATTGCTGTTTTAAAACTGTGAATGAGGAGTTTCTCAGATACTTATATTGTACTATCTTCTTTTTTCTTTTTTTTGTTTCCCCTTTAATCTGCTTTTGCCCTGAAGCTACTCCATTCGCCATTCCATAAGTATGCCTGCAATGAGGTAATGTGTGTAGTTTACATAATCTCAATGCAGAATGTGTATGAAGTGTTACTTTTATTGTGGATTTTTTCCTTTTTTATATGAGGGGAAGTGCCATGACCTATATTCTCTTTTCTGATGGCCCTCAGGAAAAAAAGGCTATAGAAGAATTGTAGTTGTGAAGGGCTCAGGCTACTGATTGGACACGCTAGTTTAAATCCAGCAGTTCCTGATTTGTATGACCTGAGACAACTTACCGAATCTACTTCAATCTCCATTCTCTTGCCCATATACTAGGAGAAATGAGAATCTATCTACTTCAAATGGCTGTTGTGAGATGTATGGTCTGCATAAAGCACTCAGTACAGGGCCTGGAACATTCCAAGCACACCTATAAAAGGGGGAAATCACTTTATTGCCACAGCAGTAAATGAAAAAATAGGAGACAAAGAGGGCTACAGTTCTAGAAAGGATAACATTAGGATTTGTTAAAGGATATATTAAGGTGAAGAGTCTGTTGAACAATCAAAATGCCATTAAGCTTATTGGTCAGCTGAAAACTCCGGAGAAAGGTGTTCCTCTGGCTTCCAGTTGGTGTGACATAGTGATATGATCAGATAAAATCAAAATGTTAGACTGGGAGTCAGAAGATGCAGGCTGTAGCCCAGTTCAGAGCAGGGGTAAACTTGGCAGCTTTGGGAAGATCATTTCGGTGATAGCGGTTTCATCATGCTTAAAAATAAAGGGCTAGAACCAGACTTTGGGCTCCTCCCACGGTGCTTCCAGGAACCCGTGGGCTGCCCTGGGGAGGGGCTCAGTGGAAAGACATCTGGCCCCTGGAGCTCTCTCTTACATCATGCAGAACTGTGTCTCTTCTTTCCTTCTTTATATTACATATTGTGGTGTGAATACATTCTAGAGGGAGCTCAGTTACTCTAAATAGTTCAAGCACTTTGAAGCCAAATTCTTTCTAAGGTTATTTGCAGTTTCTCCCTGTTCTCCAGCATGCACTCTAGGGTAATCAGATTAGAGGAATGTCTGTTTTATTATACCTGCTGATGTCTCTTCTACACTGGGCCTATGTTGTGACTTTGCAAGTTGGACCAGAGCATTTGATTTCCCTAATGTGGGGAAAAATAGACAGCATAGGTGGCTTAGTTTATATTTGAATGACTTGCTCCCCTAGCATAAGAACATTGACCAGTGCACCCTGCAGCCCTGAGCTTCCTTACTTGTTAAATTTTGTCTGAGTGCCCAAAGAAGGCTTGAAAAAAATTTGTATGGCTTTTCTCTGGGAGCCAGAAATAATCAAATAACTTATGGGTCAAATGCGTTCCTTATGAGCTTGCCTGAAATTAACTTTAAAAAAAAAAGAGAGATTTTACTCAACTAACATCCACTATGAACCATCAGGATGAACTAAATGTCTGCCCACTGTGGTCTTATACAACTGATGGATAACAGGTAGTCATGTGACCAGCTTGGCCAAATAAAATGTGTGTTGGAAGTAAGGTGCTAGTAAGTACACACTTCTGAATCACTCTCATGCAATTTCACTAGCATTTCATCATGAGACAGGTACTGTGGAGGATCGCTCATAGGAATTTGACTCCTATTTGAGTCATATACAAGATGTGATGCTGTGCTTGGTCCCTCAGGGCTCAACATTGTTAATTCATGCAACCTGGATGCAAATGCATTTTTGACCATCCAGAGTATCAGCCTTGACAGACAAACTCTAACAAAGACAAATTCATTCAAAAACATATTCTGTATGTTAGCTTTCTCTTTATAGTATTAGGGCCATGCTATAGCGCACACCACACAATGAAGCCCACGTTTTATAACTATTCTCCCTTATAAAGTTTCTTTAGGTCATTTCTCTTATTTTATTTCTTCTGCACTCAAAAGAGACTAGAAAGTGGTTTATCAAATATAGTAACATTCAGTTGAATTATTTGACCTGAAAATGATGAGAGTCACTGTTGCTGAAAGCTGACATGAATACTAGATTTAAGATTCATTTTTAATTCAGTTCCAGTTGCCTTACTTGGACTTAGTTGATATCATTGGACTTGGTTGATATCACTTTTAAGAGTAATGATGTCATTAACTCATAATTTCATGTAGACAAATACAGTATAGGAAACCAAAAAGCACCACATGAAAAATATAAATCTCAGAAGTATAACATGGTATGTAGATTATTTAACACAATGACTGAGTTACAAATAAAATGTCAGTAGACTGCAAGTTTCTAATAGAACAAATAAGTATCTTCTTTGAAAGGAAATATAACACATGTGAATAGCACCATTTTGATTAAGCATTAGACAAGTAATAAGTATATTTCAACCTAAAATAAAGAAGGCATTGACTTTCAGAAACACTGCTCCCTGGACACTGACAAAATACTTAGTTTTAAAACTTAAAAACTTTAACGTTTGAAAACATATGAACCTTTTTTCCCCGTAGCTATTTCTGTCCTGTCTCACAGTCACTAAAAATAAATGACTTTTAAAATTCCATGTGGGAAAACTTGAACATGACATTCTTCAGATAGACTTTCCAGTGGTTATAAAATAACTGGGTTTGGAAAAGGTGTATTGTGATAGAAATAATTAATTAGGAAATGAAAAATTAAGCTATCACTTCTTTGACTCACTGGAAATGATTTATGGTTCAACATGGAATTAAGCCAGTTGTATCCTTGCCAAATGCTATATTATTTATTCTATAGCTGAGCATCTGACAATTTTACTTAGAAAAATCCCATGGTAGGTTATGGTTTCTGGATCTAACCTAGCAGAAGTGAAATGTCTTTTAAAACATGGTTGGTGTAGGTGGCCAACCAACAACTAGCTCTGGTGCAGAGGTGATGTTTGAAACCAGATAGCACAGTTGCTAACACAGCTAGGTCTTTGGAGCTGACCTCTCTTTTTTTGTTATTTTAGGAATTCTCCTACTTTCAAATCATTTGAGGAGAGGGTTGAGACAACTGTCACAAGCCTTAAGGTACAGATGAAGTAAATTTTGCGTCATGGGGTTCATGAATCAGGAAAGCTTAGTCGCTTGGTTCCAAAGGCGGGGCCACCAGCATTTGGTTCCAAGGCTGCTACCAAGAAGGCAGCCTTGCACTGAGTCACTTTTCTTCAGATATAAATCTGTAAATAAAACCAGTATTGAATATTGTTACTGTATATGTACAAAGTTGTTCATATAAACCATTCAGGAATGAATTGTGCATTCAAGGGAATTGGGCTTGGGTTGATCTCTTTGCTGGTTAGAACTCTTAATGCTATTACCCAAGAAGCAGATACGTGATAGATGAATGTGGATAGGACAAACTATATATGAACTCTGAATTTAGAGTGTAAGGGAAATTTCAGTAACAGCTTAGAGCTCCTCTGATTTGGTGTATCAGTAGAAATAAACCGTGGATCAGTAGAAATAAACTTGGCTCCATGGGTTATCCTGCCATCCACCACCCCTCAACTATTTAGATTTGTTTACTGCATTCATATATTGAGCACAGCACAGCATGAAGGCAAAATTAAGCTGAGTCACAAAATGTATTATTTTGTAATGGTGCATTTGTTCCCTGGATATATACTGAAAAGATGCCTGTTGTATAGTAGGTGCTAAAAAAAATTGATTGAATTTCATGTTTGAGCATAGATAAATTAATATACTGAAGATAAAAGAGCAAAAATAGAAGCAGTCTAATCTTAAATGTATAGAACATTTAAAACAGGAAAAATCATGGATACTACTAAGATTTTTTTAAAGGTATTACCTAAACATAATTACATCTTGATATTACTATTTTGTATACAATCCATTTCTGTATTTCCCTATTACTGGGAAAATTAAGAACATGTGTGACCTTTAACTAGCTCAAAAGCAGATATAGGCATGTGCTGATTACCCAGCTGCTTCTGAATCATGCAGCCCTCACACGTGCTGCCAGGTGAGAGTCTATGAGATGGTAAGTAATTCCTTCCTGGAGGTCCTACATGCTCTTATCAGTTTTGAGCTGGAGGGTCCTTCCCTTTAGAGGAGGGTTTTTACATGGTCTTCTCTTTTCCAGGCCTGTGATTAGGTGTTTAAGGCCCAAGAATGAAATTATTACTCAGCATTTACCATGCTTTCATTGACTTCAGTTACGAGCAGTTTCTAGTCGCATAGTTCTACTGCTCTGCTTGTCAACGTTATCATTTACTGAGTGTTTAGGAACCAGGAGGAGCCATTATATTGCCCCTATTTGTAGAGAAAACTTTTGATAGTGAGGGACATGCAGTGTCACAGACATTTCTCTTGCTAAAATACCTAGTTTCAAAAGAGAAGATTCAAAAAACCCTAGGGGTTAATTTCTCAACATTTGGTTCTCAGCCTTAGACAGTCCAAGAAGGATGGATTCTGTTGTTAGCTAAATTCGGACATAGGAAAAGTTGTACATTTTTAGGTTTCCTTTAGAAGAAGGAGATATGAAGAAGCAAAAGAAAAAGAAAGAACAACCTATTTACTTTTGCTTTTAGGAAAATCTGGTAAGCTTACAGGACACATATGATTCAAGAGTTTGATCCACACTGTCAGCCTCTCACTTTTCTCACTTCATCTGAATGGAAGGTATAGAGTGTGCCTCCTCCCTCTACTGCTAAGTCGCTTCAGTCGTGTCCGACTCTGTGTGACCCCACAGACGGCAGCCCACCAGGCTCCCCCGTCCCTGGGATTCTCCAGGCAAGAACCCCGGAGTGGGTTGCCATTTCCTTCTCCAGTGCATGAAAGTGAAAAGTGAAAATGAAGTCGTTCAGTCGTGTCCGGCTCTTCACGACCCCACGGACTGCAGCCTACCAGGCTCCTCCGTCCATGGGATTTTCCAGGCAAGAGCACTGGAGTGGGGTGCCATCACCTTCTCCGCCCTCAGACATGTACAAAACCAACTCAGCCAACTGGATACTAGCCTGTGTCAAGACCACCTGAAAACAGGTCCTATATCTGCATGACTGCCCATAGATTTTACAAGACTCACATCCCATCCATCTCCTGGGTCATGGTCAATGCTTAGTTTCCCTTTTTCCTGCCCACACAGACAGTGGAGAATGGCTGATAATCATTCTTTGTGTCAAACCGTCAATTACAAATTCCTCATTCCTTTTGTTCTCCAGACTAAACAGCAGATGTTTAACCCTTCCTACATTGTTTATTTTCTGTGCAGTTTACTGTGGTGTTCTGAATCTTCTCCAAAGCTTCTATAACTTTCAATTATGAATCCTGAGGCTGTTTCCTGCTGAAGGAATGACTCATGAATCAGTAAGGATGAGTGAAATAACCTGTAGGTCGATATGCTGTATTTGTACTGACACATAACTGCTTCAAGCCTGATTTTTCAAACACCACTTAGAGGGGATCATGTTCATATTTGAGTTCTATTGGAAATAATGTTCTGCTGTGAAGTGAGGTCTGTTCCTGCCATCTTCTCACACAATCTGTCACACCATCTGGCATTTGTACCCAATGGATCATTTGATGGATCATTCTTATTTTATACCCAATTGTGTAGTTAGTTTGATTTTCCAGAAAAACTTGCCAATTCATCAAAATCATATAAAGGTGGTCCTTTCCACCTACATCCTTGTAATACACATCAGTGTACTACTTGAAATCTTGGCTGGTGTCACCTGTATGCTCAATAAGCACAATTTCTATTTCATCTAAAACAAGCAAACAGAAAGCAGACCTAGAATCAGCTCCTATGAAACCATATTTGGAACATTGTTCTACCATGTTCCAGTGAATCATGAGCAATGACATCCTTTCCAACTATTGTATTGTTCCATACCAAACAGAACATATTTTCAGTGCACCTACTTTTTGATAAGCACATTGTATAGCCTAAATTAAAACCTCAAAAAAGGTAAGACATATGGGAGTTGGACTGTGAAGAAGGCTGAGAGCTGAAGAATTGATGCTTTTGAACTGTGGTGTTGGAGAAGACTCTTGAGAGTCCCTTGGACTGCAAGGAGATCCAACCAGTCCATTTTGAAGGAGATCAGACTCAATACTCTGTGTGACTGAATGTGACTAAAGAGGAAGATGAAAACTATTAATAGAGTCAATTACATTGAATTAGACTTATCTCTCTCAGAAAATAAGCATAGTGAAAAATTAGGTAGTTAAAGCCAATCCCCTGCTTCTTCCCAGTGTTAAGATAACAGAGTAGAGGAGGAATCAATGCTCTGTGTCTGAGGTCTGCAAACTAAGATGGATGGACTGAATCCAGCTGGTCCCCTATTTTTGAGTGATCTGTATGCTAAGAAATGATTTTTACTTTTTTCTTAATGGTAATTATTCTTCAAAGGAAGAATAATATTTTGTAATTTGAAAATTAAATTACATGAAATTCACATTTCAGTGTCCATACATACAGCTTTAATGGAACTCAGCCATGCTTATTCACTTATATATTATCTTGGCTGATTTCTACCATGGCTGATTTGAGTATTTGTGACAGAGACTATGTGGTTCTCAAGTCTAAAATATTTATAATCTGTCACTTTCCAGAATGAGTTTTCCAATTCCAAGCAGAGTGGAAAAACTCAACTTAGTAACTGACTTTAAAGAGGCAGAGGGATTTTAGCGACAGTGGGAGAAAAGTATGTGTGTGATTTTCGAGAACTGAACTGCTTTCAAAACCTGGTTAAAGTTTTTAAAGGGCAGGCCAGGCAATCAGCAGGTACATTCCCCAATGTAGTCTATGTCCTTGTAAGTGATCATAATAAGTGACAGTGAGGTGTAGATAGAATTTTGGAAATAGCCACATTATCTATTCTGTACCTTTCTTTTACTCAAAGTGTTTTTCCATATTGTTACTGGTTAAAGGAGGGCCAAGACTTGCATTAAGCCTTTGGGGCCATTAAATATTCTTTTGAAAGACCGTTTGCTAAGAAATTTTTCAAAGTACTTAACCATATTCCTTAATTATAAACTGATTTCTTCCTGACTATATTCTTAGCCAACAACAAGTATACAAAAAGAGTATCTGAAAGCATCATAACTTTGCATTTTAAGGTATATCCTCCTATTAAGACCGCTGCCTGGAAAGATGTGGGGTGACTAGTGCTTAAACCATGATTCATCTCCAGCTCTCAAAGTAGAGACATTTACCAGAACTTCAGATTGTCTTGTTAAGTCTCAAAATGAAAAGTTGGCGTCGCTTGAAGGAGTTCCTACATTTGTAAAATTGGGGGGATTTATCTAACATTCAATTCTGTTTAGATTAAATTGATTCTCTGGGTGACTGAAGAGACGGTGCAAATCCACAGATCTGGACATGCCCCTGAAGGGACTGAGAATTTTAGATGTAGAAGGGACAAAGAGAATACTGATAAAGTTAGAGAGACAAAGAGAGTGTTGTACAAATTAAAGTTTCGAGTCCCGCCCCCAAACCCAAATATGATTGACACCCTAGCCCTCTGTGAAAGGAAACAACTTCTCTACATCCTTTGCATCCCCTTTGCATGCCCGCTCAAGAAAACAAGTATTTCTGAACTTCAGAGTAATCCATCTTATTTTTTAAAATTATGAAAATGACGAACTAACTACACGTGTGCCTCTCTGCCTGTTTCAGACGAAAGTAGGTGGTGCGAACCACGGCGGCGGCAGCTTTGAGGAGGTGCTGAGCTCCACGGCGCACGCCAGCGCGCAGAGCTCGGCCGGGGGCCCACGACTGGCCGAGGGGGAGGAGCTGCAGTGCTAAGGCCCCGCCCTGCCCGCGTGCCTCCGGAAGGAAGACCACAGTCCTTGGGGAAGACACAGGCCTTGACCTTGTTCTTCAAATGGCTTCTCCTCAAAGTTTAATTAAATG